>NW_017728943.1:56530777-56558845 GCF_001723895.1 Crocodylus porosus | reverse complement strand
TATAAGGATGCTGCAGGTTTTTCCTCCCAAGGTGGAGAACCTTGCATTTTTCGGTGTTAAACACCATGAGGTTCTCGTCCACCCATTTGCTGAGCATGTCCAGGTCAGCCTGGATCACCCACCTATCTTCTGGCGTGGATGTTTTGCCCCAAAGTTTGGTGTCATCGGCGAACTTGGCCAGTCCACTCCTCACCACAACAATTTATAGTGTCTTCTTTCCTCAAATATTCAGATTTGTGTATTATTATTGTAATACTACAGATGGAAAGCAGATTCTAGGGGCCAAATTCAAACCAGTTGTAAGTGCATACAACTAGTAAAGTAACTTTGATGTAGTTAACCCTGTCTGAATCCCTGAAATTCTGTACTTTTACAAGGAGAAAAATGGATTGTTTTACAACTTCAGGTTTAAGGGTATAACAGGTTCAGACAGACTTCCAAATGTAGAAAAGGATTTCAGTGTTCTGTCTATTAAGTACGTTGCTCACCTGCTTGTCGCTTGCGCATGACTTATGACCCATTCTTAAGAGAAATGTATGCTATTCCTGTCAGTGCTTCAGATCTGTTGGGTAAGTTATTGCTCTTCTTGTGATTTAGTTTTCTCCAGCTATAAAATCGGGATGATGTTACTTACCTTCTTGTTGAGTTCTACTGAAATCACTGCATATGAACAAGCTATTGTTATTACACTTAGGCTAAGTACAGACAATCAAAAAGCCTGAGGCTTGATTCAATCTTCGCAAGTTAGTCTAAACTGTGTAGATTGAACTGATAAGTAAGTGAATAGACATTCGCTTTTAATTCTGGAAATACAGCCACATGCCTGCATGGCTCAGGCCAGAAGCCAGGAGCATTAAAGCAAGCCTCCCTGCTTGGCACAAGCAGACAGCTTGGGCCAAGACTAGCCTCCATTCCCTTGGGTGGAGGGGTTGTGGGAAAGGTGCAAAGCATTCTGGGATGCTGGGGGACTGTGAGTTAACTTGAATCTAGAGGGGATTTGGGACAGAAGTTCAATAAACCAATTTAACCTAAATCAGTTAAGCCTGATCTTACATCCATCCGGGTTTATCTTAAACCAGTTTTGGCCATTTTGAAAGCGGTTTATGTGCACCATACTTCTGCTGTGTTACACATTTGAACTGGTTTCCAAACACTTATACCAGTTTATGTATAATTTCTTTTTCTAGCCCCAATAATAATACTACTATTATTATTATATATAAATATAATTAATTAACCATTAGACATGAGGAAAGGTACAACGGTACCTGAATGCTTATGTATGTCCCCTCCCAATTACATATTTTTTCTAATAAAAGCTATTGCCCACAAAAACCCTTCTTTCTTGCATTTTTATGTGACCATCATGGCTACAGCATCACCTCCACACTGCAATTAGACACTTGTCATTTAACAGAGATAAAAATTCTTTATCTGGTATAATTCTCAGATAGACCTAGAAAAGTATTCCTTCAGAAAAGGTAAACTGTTAATCTGAATGCTAGACCACCAGACATTACATTAAAATTTGGGTAAATAAGATGCCTGTTTATATCCAAGCATAACTGTTAACTTATTTCCTCCCCCCTACCCCCCACAACCATTGCTGAAAAAACTAGATCTGGTACTGACTGATAATATAAAATGACTATAGTGCAGAATTAGAAACTGTACATATGATACAGCCATATGTCGGGACTATGCATTCAAGATAAGAAGACAGTAACAGAATTATGCTGTACAGTACTTACTGTGCAGACAACTTCAAACAATAGGAGTTAGGCATGATAGCTGTCCATATTTTGGCCTTCAGTTATATCCAATATTTACCAAGGCTAGGTACAGATATTTAAAAGGCCCAAGGCAGAATTGATTTAAATTATATGGTTTTCTCTAAGTGGCATAGTTTAGATAGGTAGTGAACAGAACACACATTCACCCTTTGGTAAGGGCAGCAAATAATGAACCAGGTTCTGCCATTTTTAAACCAGTCTATGCATACCGAACTTCTGTTCTGTTATGGGTATAGACTGGTTTCTGATCAATTATACCATTAAAAGTGTAATGTCTGTACCTGACTTAAGAGGATCTGGGGAAGGGAAACTGTTTGGAAGCTTTCAATGATGGGGGTTTTCAAAGGTTGACTGGAACAACCAGGACAGTTTAGTTGGCTCCCAAGGGGTCATCCACCAGCTAGAGATTGCCGAAGTATAATAGTCACATCACTTTACTCTCTACTTCTACCCCCCAAAAAGGTTCTAGGTACAGCTATGACAGGGACTTCAGGGCCTCAATCTCAGGGAGGACTCCCACCTACTCTAGCTACTTACCCGTCCCTCTGTGACATGGGCTAAAGCAGGAGTCAGCAACATTTTCTAGCAAGAGGCTAGAATGAACCAGCTTAGGTCTGAGGTAAGCAGCCACTAGGACCCAGCTGCCATGTGGTATAAGAAGACTGCCCCTCCACTCTGCATTGCAAGGCAGGCAGAGCACCCCCTGCCAAATGCTGCCAAAGTCACAGCTCTGCATACTGAATCCAAAGGCTCTGAGGGCTGAATCCAGCCTATGGGTCCTAGGTTGCTAAAGTGATGTATACTGTTTAAATACCAAGAAAGATAGCTTAACTATACCACAGATAGGTAGTTTTGACATAACTATTTTGTATTTCATATGTTCAGTAGGGCCGTGAGAAGCTTCAGGTGCTGATTCAATATGGAGGAGATTTGACCTGATTCAATGGCCCAATCTCTGAATCCAAATCGAATCAGGGGACCAAATAAAAGGTCCAAATTGATTTGAAGCTCTCTGAATTGATTTGGTAAAGATTCAGATAGCTTCGATGATTCGTGCAGCCCCCGCTGGCTGAAGCAAGGACCTGGACCAGGACTCCATGCTGATAAGTAGCAGGCAAGGCAGGGGGAATGGAAGAGGGGAGAGGGGACCATGGGGGACCCCTGCCAGGACCCATCCCCTGCCTGCTCCCTCAGCCCTCCTGAGTGCCTCCCAACCCCCGCCCGCTCCCCCAACCTCTCCCCATGGCTGCTCCACCCACCCCAGCTCCCAGTTGTTTAAAAAAAAAAGCCCCCACTCACCGGGTGCTGTCAGGCAGGGGGGTGATCCCCACTGCCCCATGCTGCATGGGGGTCTGTCACAAGCCCCCTGATCCCCACCCACTCTCCAAGCCCCCCCTCCCACATGGCTGCCCTGCCCGCCCCAGCTCCTGGCCCTTTAAAATAAAAAAAACAAAAAAACTCAGACTCACTGCTGCAGCAGCCTCAGGGCTTCTGGGACCTCATGGAAGAGCCCCCCCACACAGCATGGGGCAGTGGGAATTGCCCCCCTGCCAGGCAGGAGCCAGTGAGTCAAGGGTTTTTTGTTTGTTTTTTTAAGGGCTGGGAGTTCCTGATTCTGATATTGTTTTTGACTTGAGAGCAGTGGAGAGGGTGATTCATGCCTCAGTGTGTGATCACTCAAGCAGCTACTTCCTACCATACCTCTGAATCACCAGTTTGGATAAGGCACCATTAGCATGATCTTAGCCATGTCTAGAAAGGGCATAATTCACTGCCCTTTTTATTGAAGTGATCAACAAGGCTAGCTGCACTTTATCATGCATTAACAGATGCATGATGAACAGGTCCAGGGAGGTGATGCTTCCCCTCTATGCAGCACTGGTCAGGTTGCAGCTGGAGTACTGTGTCCAGTTTTGGGCACCACACTTCAGGAGGGATGCAGAGAATCTTGAGAGGGTTCAGAGGAGGCCACTCGTGTGGTCAGAGGCCTGCAGGCAAGACCCTGTGAGGAGAGATTAAGGGACCTAGATCTCTTCAGCCTTCGTAAGAGAAGGCTGAGAGGTGATCTTGTGGTTGCCTAGAAATTCATCAGGGGAGGACAGCAGGAAATAAGAGATGCTCTATTTTACTAGGGCACCCCCTGGAGTAACTAGGAACAATGGCAACAAATTGATGGAGGGCAGATTTAGGTTGGACATTAGAAAGAACTTCTTCACAGTAAGGGTAGCCAGAATCTGGAATGGGCTTCCAAGGGAAGTGGTGCTCTCCCCTACCTTGGGGGTCTTTAAGAGGAGACTAAGCACCTGACTGGGGTCCCCAGTGCTCTTTCTTGCCAAGGGCAGGGGGTCAGACTCAATGACCTGCTGAGATCCCTTCTGACCTTAACATCTATTAATCCTATGAATCTTATTAGTGGTACCGGGTCAGTCTATGGGCTGGAACAAGCCTCAGAGCCCAGCGCTGCCTCCCCGTGTACTGGGATAGTCTCAGGGGCCTAGCACCACCCCCTTCCGGTAGGGTTACCATATTTCCATTTTAAAAAAAGAGGACACCTATGGGGAGGGGGAAGGGACATATGATGGGGGGGAGGCAGTGATCTATCTGTGCCCCGCCTTTGCCCCTCACCCCAAGTACTTAATCTGACAACAATGTATTTGCTTTTTGCATTTGTTTGAAACTTTGCTTCAAAATCTAATAAAGTTCGCTAGGTGACAAAAATCTAATTGTAGTACCTATTACATTATTTATAAAACCAAGCTCTTAAAAGCAAAGCAATGAATAGATAATGGCACCATCAATTTTATACTGGCCACATAATAAACAAAGACATTAATTTTACTAAGTACAAAGATAAACACGTTCTACCACAAAAACTACTAAGCTGCATCAAAATAAATGTTATTCTTTATTCTCAATATGTAAAGCTCAGAATGAAACCTTAGAAGTATATAGAAGTGATCTCACACCCATCACTTATCTGTTGAGCAGACTCCAATTCCAGAATGTGATCATACATAATTTACTATAATTCAATAACATAATACACTTTTCCTACTTGGTTACTTATATAATATTGTTCTCAAGGCACAGTAATGATACTATTATACCAAACATTTCTACTGCCAGTTGATAAATATATTTAGCTCCTTTTTCTTATTTAAATGTATCCTTCTATAAATACCAAAATCAAATATAGGCAGCTACATTCCTGTTTAATGGATGGCAGTGTACTACTTCTCATGTTTTTAATTATTCTTTTCCATACTTTTAAGTTTTAAGTATTGGGTATTGCAAATGATGTAATAGGCACTATAATTTTTTTTTCACCTAGCAAACAGCTGCTACATTTTCAAAGAGAGATATTTTATTCTTTCTTCTTATTGACTAAATATAAAGGATATAAACAAGGCAAGACAAACAAGTGAAACACGTCTGCCTCCTGGACTTCACAACCTCATAGAGGCTCACACGATAAGCAAAAATCCTTTGAGGGGGGAGGGAAGTTATTATTTTAAATATCTTCCTTTGGACTCTTGCTAATCCAGTTGGGCTCAGTTCACCCCAGAAAATCTGCATAGTCTACAAAAACATGTGGACAATGTTTAGCTGAGCACACAGCTGCTTAGATAGGTCATGGTGAGCATTACCAGGAAAAGCTCACAGAAAGATTGTTTGTGTGCTTTCCTGGTGGGAACTGGGGGAAGGGGGCTGTTTACATATGTTGAGATGTATTTTCAATTAATGTTGCCCAGTCACTTTCCAAGTCCTGAATCTTCACAGGACTCTTTTGGCACTCTCCTTTGCTCCCTGCTGACCTCGTCATCATAGAAAACATAGCTTGTCGAAAGAAAAAAACAGGTGGAGGCTTAATCTTAGCACTTTCCTTTCTGCTCTCTTTGCTCTTTCCATCCAGCTTCCCTCCCTCTCAGCGCTCCAACCCAGTTAGAAGGCAACCAGTGAAAAATGAGCCAACACACTTCATAAAAATATTCCAGTGCTGTGACCCTCACACACACACAAACTACAAAATGATGCTCTTATTAATAACCACGACAATTCAGCAAATCCTAACAACCCCACATAGTCAATATATGAAAGCACAAACTGTTAATGTTATTCAGTTGTTTCTTGGCAAAAGGGCTGTAAGTAAATAGGCTTTACAGCCAGTTAGAAATGGCCCTTTCTTTCTTTTTTTTTCTTTTATACTGGAAATGAATTGTAGTTGGAGCCTTCTTTGTACAAACAAATAAGAACCGACATATTTTTAACCCGATTCCAGTCTGACGTGGTGTACTGAGGGGCACAGCTAGTGACACTAAGTGATTCCATGGACAGAAAAGAAAAAAAAACCCTCCACGGATATGATAAGGAAGGCTGGGATGAATTGTGGGCTCTGTTCTCTGTTATCCAAGGGTGGCTAGCTGCTGCTGCACTGAAGGCCTTTATTCCCTGCCTGTGGGAAAGTGGTGGGCGAAGGCTGCATTCTCAGTTACACTGCACATGCAGATTTTAATTAGCTGGATTAAAAACAAGACCGTATCATGTCCTTTAGCAGTATTCTATATAGAAACAAAAGATTTTCTTTCCTGGCTTCTGTGAGCAGCACAGTGCAGCATTAATAAAAAGGTCATAGCAGTTCAAGATGAAAGGTTACACATGATAGAAACTCTATGCAAGGGAGACATCATGTTTATCACAGATAAAGAAGTTCTGTCCATACAGGTCATCACCACTTGCATGAAGAGTAAGGAAATATACAAATATGCCCTTGATAGAAAGGTAGAGCTAGAAAGACAGAATTACTAGAGAAAGTTCTGAGCTACAAGGTCCCCCACCAGTTTAGGGAGAGGGTCAGACCCAGGGCTTAGGTTCAGCCTGAGATGGAAAAGGGATGAAACTGTGAATCTGTCCAGCTCTAAATTTCCTCCAGTGTGGAAGTGCTTTTATTAGGGTCGTTGGTGTGGGTCTCTTTCTAACTGATACTATATATATTTTTATGGTGCTATGAGGGACTAGATTTGCTCCCAGTTAGAACAGTGGGAGTTTTGCATTTGACTACTGGCAGGAGCAGGCCCCAAATATACAACTGTTTTTCTAGCAACTTAGGGACTAATCCTGAAAGATACCTAGCTTCTACAGCACCCACTAGCATCTATGAGAGGTACAGACATTCAGCCCTTCGGGGGAAACAACACAGCAAAATGACAACAGACCATTGGTACAGCCCTGAAAACCTTTGCTGACAACAGTAGTCCAACAGATTTCAAATGGGGCTGCTTTCATGTGTTGGGGTCTACAGGATCATAACCTTGACACACAAGAGGAGGGAGATTGCTGCAGGCTTAGGGGCAGCATGAAAAGAACAGAGCAGAGTGGGAAAAGGAGACAATGGTAGATCAGATCAAATGTTCTGCTTCTGCTTTAAGTCTTCCTTCTTTCTACTTTCCCAAGTCCCATCCAGAAAAAAAAGATTCATTTTTTATGTAAAGCTTTCCTTGTCTACCCAATACGTATGGAATTGCTTTTAAATAGTATCCCTTGTGAAGAATGAATTTGGCATTCCTGCCTATTTGACTTGGATTTCCATTCTAGCTCCATTATAATTTAGCATTATAATGAAATAAGATTCAATAAATGGGTTGGGTCAGGAAATATTATTTATGGCAGTCTTGTCTCTTCTATGTGAATGATTCATTACTGCATCTATTATGAAACAAAGATAAAGGAAAAGCAAAAAATGTAACGGTTAATGATGAAAACCTGTAACCTTCTGAATGAAACACCACTTTTTTTCATTCTGTGCAGCAACTGACTGGATTGGTCACTGACCACACGCATTATTAACATAGTGATTATAATAAGCCCAATTTTGTAGCCACCAAGATCAATGGAAAAACTTGGTTTAATTCAATGTATTCATGATCATGTTCTATAAATACTGCAAAGTCCTGGCAAAATCAGCTGATTTTTTTTTAAGCACCTTAGTTTCTATTGACATTTTTTTCTTTAGAAAAGAGAAGAAACATCAGTGGTGTATTTACAATGTAAACAGTCTGATTCTAATTTACACTAAGGCTCCTTTCACAATGCTTTGGCAGCATAAAGAGACTTTGACATGAGTGTGAATTCCACTCACGCCTACCTTAACAGTCCTTAAAATGAACATAATGGCAATTCACACCCACTGTAATGTCCCTTAAAGGTGCCAGGGTGGTGTAAAGGGGCCCAAGAGTAAATGAGACTTGAGCCAACAGCATATAAAGTAGGGATTTGGTATTTGTACAAATACTCCTTTTTCCATCACCACATTTAGCAGGGAGGTCTGACCTATTTATTTTAAATGAATAATGTCATTTCATATTGGGTCAAACAATCCTCTCGGATATGTGCACAAAGATTCCACCAAAATCCAGTTGCATTTTGTTTGTGTCTGTCTACAGCACTTGCATAGCCTCATCACCATAGTATTCAAGTAACCCCCATTCTGGCACAGAAGCCCAAAGCTGTAAAGAAAGTTGTCAGCAAAGCAGAACATTTCAACCTGGATTTCTCAAGGCCTCAGCCAGTGCGTGAACCAGCAGGACCATCCTGTCTAGATTATGGGTTAGAATTAAACTAATTCATTTCAGAACTGATTCATGAGTGAACAAGAGAGAGAATATAGTCCAAAAATACTGCAACTATACAAGCCCGAAAACTTGTATACCAAGATTTTATCCTCCTACCATCGAAGCCAATGTTAGCATCTCCACTCATCGCAAAGATAGCAGGGCTACCATCTCACTCTGACAAGATCCGCTGGTTTCCTTTTATTTGGAATACTTTGTTTTAATCAGCAAATGTACTCAGGAAAATGAGCATGCTTTCCCCAGTCCTCTCCTGTTTAACTTTTCAATATGCCCACTGCCAGCGTGCCATGCCATTTTACAGAGTGACAGCATACATGACTGGACCATCCAAGCACTATAAATTCAAAGTAGTTCATTATATTTGGAAAGAAAAGCATTATTACTTGGGGAGTGGACTGAAGCAGATCTGGAAGTAATATAAACATAACATGAGACAATGCTAGCACTATAAGAATAAATAGACCAACACGTTTCAATTTATTAGGGAGTAGTTGCATACAGTTTGCTAATGCACACTCTACTATATAATAAGTATATATACATTTGTATAAATATAAAGATTAACACTATGTAAATACCAAGCATTAGTAGTAGTACAAACAATAAAACAATCTAATACTTTAAGTAACTACAGAATCAATACCACAGATGGGAAAAGACTCATTTTTCTGCAGCCTGTTACTGAACCTCTCATTAAAGAAAGTGATCACCAGTATCATTCCAACATATCACAAGCAGCTGCCATATTGTCTAGAAGCAGACCCACTGAGGTATACACAAAGTAAGAGGTGTTCTGAACAAACAGGACTTCCCAAGAATCTGATCCATGAAGTTAATAGATTCTGTGGGCTTCTTCCCATTAACTTCCATGGATTTCAGATGCTTTCTGTCATACCCAGGCAGTGTAAGGGAGGTTAAAACACTTCCTGTTCCTTCCCAGGATCCAGAAGTTAGGGCAGAATTAGACAGGTATACTGGGGCTACCAGTATTTGCTCATATACAACTTAAATTAGATATGCACCTTGTTTTTGAGAGGCAGAATGAAGATAAAAGGGTACTTCCTTGAAAATACTGGTAAGCACTAGGCCCGTGCAAAGCTTTGGTCCCTGATTTGATTCTGCGGCGATTCAGCCCAATTCAGTAGCCGAATCTCTAAATTCAAATCAAATCAGAACCCTTTAATCTCTCTAAATTGATTTGGACCCCTCCAAATTGATTCAGAGACCTTCAGGCAGATTTGGCAATTCAGATGTAGACACAGCTTTAAAAGTTTTTTCTACATACCTCTAGGTAGCAGGGGCTCTGAATGCTGTGATGCTGGGGCAGATACAGCATCCCACAGAAGCATGGGGGGCTCCCCAGGATGCTTGGCAGCAGACCCAAAAGTGGAACCACTTTCTGGTCCACTGGGGAGCATTCAGGGGGGCCTCCCCGTGCCCCCCCGGCTTGGCGACTGGTGCCTCCTGGATCTGGGAGGGCATCCCAGGTCCCCCTGCGGCTGATCACCAAGCCAGGGGGATGCAGCCCCCTCTCCCCCAACGTTCTCCCTGGCAGACCCGGAAGTGGACCAGAAGTACTTCCAGTCCACTTCCGGGTTCACTGCCAAACACACTGGAGAGCCCCCTGCACTGCTGTGGGATGCTCCATATGCCCCAGAACTACAGCAATCATGAGCCATGCCTGTTACCTCAAGGTATGTAGAAAAAAACTTTTAAATCTGTGCCTATGTCTGAATCACTTATTTACCAAATTAGCACCAAATCTTCAGATTTGAATCAGCTGAATCAAATTAAGGGCAGTGATCTGAATCAATGGATTGAATCACTGTCCCTGATTTGGGCCAAATCTGAATCAAATAGAACCAGCTTCGCACCGCCCTAGTAAGCACGGTATTTTCCCAGGATAAACATAGGCAGTTACAATAGTGGAAGAACAAAACACAGTGGCTAATTCAGTAGGAGGCTCTGCCCCAGCACTCAGGGCTCATATCTGCTTTAGAACAACAGCTTCTGCAACATGGAAGAAAGAGAAAGTGTCCACAACCAGGATCTAGGGATGCCTGTATACTAGCTATGGTACCTTCTGTGCAGCACATGCAGTGACAGTATTACTGTTTCTCCCTTCCTCACCCCGCTCCACAGAGCCTCAAGCTGCAGAAATTGCTCTTATGTTTCCTTGCTTAAAATGCACACCTCCAAGTCCAGCAGTTGATTTGTAAAAAAAAATATATATATGTGATATGTACAAAAATATGATGATTCTTGATTCTAATTCTAATTTCATCTTTGTTTACTTCTCCCATTTTAAATGGAACAAACATGGAATGGAAGCAACAAGAGCCATCAGATAACTGTGGTGTCTTTTTTTCCTGTTATGCTGTAATATACAATGTCTCGACATTGTTTGCTGCACTACTTTAAAGATACCATATGCCAAAGACGAGGATGTCTTTGAGGAAACAAACTGTTTTCACTGCTGCACTGGATCTTTAAAGTTCATATCTTCCAGTGATAGCAAACATTTTGAAGGAAACAGGTCACACTACTGTTCCAAGGAGGCCCTGAATTTTACCTATCAGGTAACTCTATAATGTGTAGCCTGTTAAAAGATAATATCCTACTTCTTCCACCAGGTAACAGATTTATTCCAAACTAGCCACCTGGACCATGTATAGACCACAAATGTACCATACTCAACAACAGGGTCCTCAAACACAACACAACTGCACGGGTACTAGTGCCTGAAGTAGAGTAGACAAATCTTTGCTGCATCATGGACTGGTTAATTGGCACAGTCTCTCATTGGCACAGTCTCTCATAGGTGCTAATTAGCCTTTCTTTGGCATCACATGGACCTGCTATACTACTTCAAACCAGACAGTAGCGCAGACACAGTGTGCTCAAGGGCACTAGTGCCATGGTGAGTTTGCAATCTAAATTAGGGGTTGGCAACCTATGACTTGCAGCCTGCATCTGACCCACAGAACCTCTGAATTCACCCCACAGATTTGGGGCTTCAGTAGCATTTGGTGGTTTCAGCCACAGGCATTCTCCCCAGGCCACCACACAGAAAAGCACCAGCTGCAGGCTCTTGCCCCTTGCCACAGCAGAGAGAAGCAGCACCTGCCCATTCACCTCTGATGTAGGGTGGGTCATTCTGGCCCACAGCTGGAATAGATTGCCTACCCCACACACTTAATCCAAAACCCCTCCATTCGCTGTTGCACTTACATAATAGATTATTGGAGAAAGGTCTGGCTGTAATAAAGCACATAAGTGAAGTAGTAAATAAGAGGTCTGTTTCATTTCAGAGAACGGGTCCACTGGGGACTAAAAAGAAGTCCACATCTTTCCATGTGAGTCTCAGCCATGACTGATAAAGCCGTGGTACATACAATGCACACACAAGAATCTTGCCATTAAAGACCTGGTACCAGTCATGCTATTGTATAAGATCATATGAACTTCCCCAAAAAGAGAAGTAGTAGATTCCACTGAAGTCAATGCAGTTACATAGCCATAAAACTGATGTTTTATCAGGGAATTAATCTCTGAATATTTGCATTGTCACAATGTTTCCTACACCAGCCACTACTTTATACACTCAGTGCCTCGTGTTGAGTTAGTTACCTGTAAAACAATTAAATGTATGCATCAGATTTGAACAATATAAAACCTTTGTACTTGCAGGCACAGATCCAAGTAAAGATAATTAATCTTTCCTAAATAATATGAGTTCTACCTTGGTTATAATAGGTCATTAAAATCAAGGCTCTTCTCTATGCTTGACATGGATTTAAAAGATCTCATAACAGATTTCTGAAGAGCAAGGAACTCTGTGTTCAATATTTCCTTGGTCTCTTATGACCACCCATTGTTTGCTTGACTGATACCCACTCACCCTTGAAGAGGCTCTATGCTTTTTATTTAACTCACTGAGTACCTTGCACTCTTTCAACTCTTTCAAGATGAAAGGCTCCACATTGCAACTGTAGTTAAATCTATATTAAAGGAAAACAATCATCACTAGAGACTGGCAGAAGTCTCAGTGTTTGGATCTGGATTTCAAACCATCCAAAGTTCAGAGATATTTGGATCCACAGTTTTGGATCTATTATTCAATTATGTACTTATGGACTTATTTATTTTAAAAAAATAAGGGCCATTTGCCAAATCCAGCTCTGAATCCAGATTCTGATTTCACACACCAGCATAGTTCAGGGGCATCCACTACCTACTCCTTGACTTGATTCTACATTTGATTTTGAAAGCAAGAAAAATACCCATCTAAGGAGGAGAGGTTTGCAAAAGAAACAAGTAAAAGGCACAGTATGAACAGTTCTGCAACCACATGTCCACAAATTAATGAAAACTCATCTCTTCCCTATCTGTCTTTAAGGTCTCTGTTACTCTGGGGAGAGAAAGAAGGCTCCAGAGGGAAAACAGAAAGAAATTCTGACCTGGAGTAAGTTGGTATATATCAAGGTTTTTGCTGAGCTTTTACAGAGCCTGCAGGCCACGTTGGCACCAAATTCTAATTCCACAGCGTTTCAGTTTCTGTTTGCTCCAGGTGCTAAGGAGCTTGCTGTTTTATCACTAGTAAATCTTGGTTTGGCACTCACAAAAAAGATGTTATTCACTTTCCTTGGGAAATGTAAACACTGTCATACCTAGCCAGCAGCACCATTTAATATAGAAGAAGGGCAAGTTCAGTTCCTATCTGAATTCCACCACTAAAGCTGCACAGACAGAGAGAAATTAAAATAACTGGTTTCAAAATGATCATCAACATTATCCTGCCAACACAAAGACCTTTGGTGTTCTAGTTTTGTTGATGGTAGTGGTGGTTTTTTATTTTTATTTTTAATGAAGTTCTGAGGCTCTTGTTTCCCATTTTTACTTAGTTAAAAAAATGAAATGCTGTGGTGTGAAGGGCCCAGGAATCAGCAAATTCTAAAAGAATTCAAAGAAAGAGCAGTAGTTTTAGCCTTCTGTTTGTGTGTTTCCAAAAGGTGTATTTAAATGTAAATGCTACCCTTTCACCCCATACTACCTATTCTTACAGCTAGCAGAAAGAGAGCATTCATGGTGAAATGTCTTTATAAGGACAGATCTTATACTTAATTTGTCATGTGAATCAGACTCTGTTATAGCACAGTTTTGAGTGATTAAAAGAGCAGTATTGGCCTAGGCCAATCATATGAGAAACCTGGGTTCAAAGGACTTCAGGAATCTCAGCTAGCAAGCACATGAGCCAAGCTGTCACTGACAGACCCACACTTACATACAGTCTCTCTCTTTTTCTCTGTGTGTGTACACACACACACACACACACACACACACACACACCCCTTCTTACACCATCCACCATCTCAGGATATTTAGACCCTCTCTCCCCTCTTTCTATATAATTTACAGTATGCTACATGGATCTGGGGGAAAAAGGCAAGTGTTCCATGATTCCTTACATATATTTTTATACCCTATCTCCATCACTCTCCAGTAAGAATTTTTAGGAGAGGGAGAGAACAAATGTATTTTTGAACATGCAATGATCCAAATAAATGCACCTACAGGCATCAAAGTTCTTGCACAGTCCATTCAAATTGGCACAGATCCAAATAGAAGAATATCACAGCCTAAATAAGGGGTAGGTCGGGTCTGCAAGTAGCAGTCCTCCAAGCTGGTTGATTTACATGTATAGCTTGCCCGAGAGGCCTGACTAAAGTTCAGGGTACTGTTTATGCCCCAAAAGAGTGCCAATGAAACAAAGGAGAAAACATATTCAGAGCCAATGCATCCATTTGCAGAACAAGGCAACCCATGTATTAACACTGACCAACCACAGTTAAAAATAAATTAGTTAAGCACCATCTAGGCAAACTGTATTGGACTCCTGCTTGGCCACAGTTCAATTTAAATCATACTTAAGTATTTATTTTCCTTAAATTAATCACAGAAGTCAGTATTGGATAATCAGGTTTTCACCCAAAACATGATTCATCTCTACTGTAACAAACAGCACCTTAATCATGTAACATACAGAAGACCTAGGTCCCATCCCATGTCAAACAAAATTTCCTAATATGGTTTTAAAATGGTCACAAATCACATTTTGGACATAATAGTATGACAACCAGTTTTTGACCACTATGATTATATATTTGTACTGTGGCAGTGCCTAGGAGCCTGTTATGAATCAAGACATCTTTGTGCTAGGTGCTCCACAAGCATACAGCAAAATGAAAGACTCATATTTCCCCTGCTTCCCTGCTGGAGATATATGGTATATCCCTTATCATGTCAGTAGGGCATGCTCCTGCACAACTGAAATCAATGGGAGTTTTGACACTAGTTCAATCCGTGTGGAAGAGGTGGAAGAAATGTCATGAACTGCTTCTGTAAATACTGTAAAATTGCAATATGTTAAAGACCTAAGCACTATTCATATTTATACAAAAGAAATACATTTGTGTTTGGGACCATTTATAAACATGGGTGTCCCCTTTAAGAGCACTGAGAGCAGAATTTGTAAACTCATGCTCTTTAAAAGAAAATTGCCCCTCTTTCTTTCCCTTCCAGCCAGAAGTCCAAGTTTCAGTTGACTTGCTGTTTCAATAGAGGGAATGATGCCAGACTATTTTAATGGAGGTTTAAACATTTAACTCTTTAAAAAAAGTTCTGTGAATAGAATGTGTTAGCCTGAAAGTTTCACTGAAGTAATTTAGAAAACAGTTTTGATAATAACTTCAATACACTGCTATATTTACCCCTGGATTGTCAGCACTACAAGTGGTTAAACAGCTAATACCAGCTGCAGCAAGGCTTTAAAAAAATTCAACATATCCTACATCTTTGCTCCTTCCTTGCTGAGACTAATAAATCAGTGTTCATTCAACATCAAATTAGCAGAGAGAATAACAATTTAATGCTGACATTTATTAGCTGAGCAGACTCAAAATTAATTTACCATATTCAATAAATGCTTAGTTACGTCTTAGAAATCTTTTCTTAATTTGTCTAATGTATACAAAAGTAAATCAGTATTCTCTGTGATAGATACTTTTTGAACAGATCAAAGAAAATGGAACAATACCATCCAGGGACAAGAAAACTTTACCAAATGGTCTCTGTAATGCCAATATATATATATATATAGCCTCTTTGTGAGAAACTGGGCATAAAACAGCATCATATTTTTAAATAAATTTTACAACAGAAACTTTTTTTGTGCCAAAGAAAAATCAGTTAAATGGAATCAAAAGGGAAAAAATATATCATCAATGCAAAGTACATCCGTGAAGCTGAAAAATAAATGCAGGAATCCACAGCTCTGCCCTGTACAGTCTTGATTTCCATGTACTAATTATAGCAGCCTTTTGCTTTAATCATTTATCTCGGGGCAGTCCATCAGATTAACTGGATAAAGGAAAATGTATTAAAACTTAGTGAGTTACTGGAATCTTCTGGAGCTAGAAACTATACAGATGGTCTGCAACATATTTGTATAGAACATGCCCAATTGTTGATAGTTTTCCAACTATTATAGTAGAATAGTAAGAAGGCAGATACTGGGCAATGAGCACTGAGCAACTGTTGTCACAGAGCCTTCCCCTCTTGGCTGCTTCCCCACTCACCCAATGAGCAGTTTTGGTCTCCCAGAGCAGAGACAATGGTTGCTTTGGAGAAGGAGGGAAGCCTTAGAACACCATGTAGATTTAGGACTGGATAGGAGGTATTGTGCGGAGGCCATGCCCATTACTCATCTGCTGGCAATGGGCTCTCTTCCTTTTGTCTGGAAAGACGGTAAACTTTCAATGCCATCTGAAAACAGAAGGCCTTTCACAGAGTGCAAGAACTCTGCCATCTCAATCATGTGAAAATATTGTAAACACTTTCCCAGCCCCCATTCAGCTGTCCGAAAAGCAGAGCTAGAAAACACCAAACAAAACAGGAAGGAAAGAAAAGGGAGAGTGTGCACGCTTCATTTTAATTTATATTTTACTCTGAATAGGTGTTTTGCTTAGGTTGGTGGGGTGGGGGGTTGCTTCTTTTTTTTCTTTTTGCATTAGTGAACAGAGTTAAGTAGTGATTACAGGAGAAAAGGAGGTTATCAACTTACACTGAGTTTTGTTTAAAGATAAAATCCAGTACCCAGCAGTTTCCCTCATGGGGCTGCTCTTGTCTTTCATTACAGATTCTGCAAGAGATTTCAAACATGTTACAGAAATTAGAAGAGTTCTTCTTCCATCATCAAACAGATCCATCCCTGTGATCTTTTCCCAGCACAGTATAGTGACTTTCTTCTAAAAAGCTATGCAATACAAACTTTGTGTTACTGATATTTCTTAGAACTAAATTCTGTGATAATAGAACATAAGAGATAGAAATGTAATGTTTATTGATAGACTATACACATGTACTATATGTACTAGCATGGTAAGTGCTTCACAAACCTGAATATGTTAATTATTACCATTATATGCATTTTTTATAATTGTGGGTATTAGCATAAGTTATAGCTAATGTCATTTTCAAACTTCTGTTTTAACAGACCCCTTCTTAACAGATGCTTACAACTTTGTCAAAGGGGCTGAAATTTTCCAGGTTTCCTCTTGACAGAGGCGTGTTTTTCTGAACTTTTGTGGGTTTTAGTTTGTGTGCATCCCACCAAAATCTTGGTCTTTCTACATGTATACATTCAGTATAATTTAACTGGAATTTAATACTCAGTGACTGTTTTGTTATCTCAATACATTTTTTAAATTTGGTTTTGGTAAATGAAGTCTATGAGAGATAGCACACTGTGTATATCAATTTCTGCAACTTGATGTACGAAATAGAAACACAACATATAGCAAACTGCAGAGGTACAGTCCACACACAACAAAGGTATCACAGTTTAAAGCTGTATAAAGCAACAGGCAGTGCATATGCAGCACCAATATTTATACTTCATATCCAGATCTGTGCTGGATAGCATGGGGCTGCATTTTCCAGGGTAAAATTTTGAGGGGATTACATGATTTTAGGATCAAATGCTCACCCATGTCCATTAGCAAGATCTGCGAGCTAGTCGTGGGAATGGCATCCTTTGTCTTACTTCCTTTCCCATTTCTCTGGTGGAATTTGTGATGCTAGGACTACAATTGTATGGAGTCCTTACACAGAAGGAAGGTCCCTTATAACCTCCCCACAAATGTGCCTGTGATAGAAAAGGGAAATAATAGCCAATATTTTTCATATGAGGTTGTATAACAATATTGCATAATGTACTGTGAGTTATAATATTCTCTATCCAGACCACACCCCTGTAAGATATAGGTAGCACTGAAAGATGACATAGAGATTCCAATGCATTCTTGCATTAGGTAAGTGTGATGTATTTCCTTACTTCCTCACAGGGCACTTACCCTCAAAATCATGAGATTTTCATGAGCAGCATTCACCCTAAGCTATGTGGCATGCACGGCCGTGCAGCTGTGCCCCTGGCAGCACATCATGAGCATGCCTGTGCAGCCATGCACACCATGCAGCTTTGAGGAAATGTTGCTCATGAGTCAATAGTGAATTAATGGATCCAGATTGGCTTCCAGCTCTTTCAGTACTTTTAAATAAGAGGTTCAAAGACAGGGGTGGACAAAGTCTGGCCCACAGCCTGGGTCGGGTCTGCTCTATTTCCCAGCAGCCCCAGCCTTGGAGCAGCTCCCCACCATTGTGCCCCTGCCATTGTGGCCCCTAGTTGGTCTCCATGAAGCCAGGCCAGGCTGGGGCAGAGTCCCAGTTCTGCAGGCCCACACTGTCATGGCCCCATGCTGCCATGCCCACACACTCCTGGGGCCTCCGTGGAGACCAGCAAGCACCAGGGCTGCTGGGAAATGGAGTCCGGCCGCTAGCCAGATCCACCATTTTACCCATCCCTGTTCTAAGAGGAGTTGAGACATTTCACAGTGAACAAACCAAGAAAACGGGGACAAAAATAGTAGTTAGGCCAAACAATCCTGTTATCCTTGGATATAAAATATGCTCTAAACCGATTATTGGTTCAAAGATCAAAAGCACAATAAGCTCCATGCAGAAACAGATGCCAATGCTTTAGGACATTATTGCAGAACTGAACCCTAAAAGTGAGAGAGACTATTTTTCTCTTCAGGCCAAAATCCCCAATTACTGTCTTAGGCAAACAAGACATCTACCTTCAATGAGTTTTAGATTAATTTAACTTTCCCAACTTTTTGGAACATCTTTAATTAATTTCATTTCAGCCTATAGAGCCCTGCTAAACAAAAATGTGTGGACTACAACGTGGCAGCCATCTGTTGGGCCTAGATAGTATGATTTTTTTTCCAGAATGTGCTGTATGGTAGCAGTTCAGCACACCCTAATTCTCCCTCACTTTATAACAGAGGCACACATGTTGTCAATTTAAAATAAAGATGGGTTATCAGAGTGGTGTAACATGAGCCCATGGAAGTCCAAAGATCACTCTGACCATTTAAAATCTCTAGGTCAGTACTGTTCTGCCCACATGCCCTGCGCAGGGCTGGCTATGCTGACCTCTGGATTCCCACATGCCAGTGGCCATATTAGGCAACTGCCTTGATCTTTTCCACCACCAGAATAGCAATAAGGAACTACAGAGGGGTAAAGAATCTGGCCAGCCATGGACAAGAAAACACCAGATGAGTCTTTGGCCCTGTTATTTCATTAGTACATTATGTGACAAGTCAGAAGGATGAGCATTCTTCATCATTTCCCACCAGACCTATTTTAAATGGCTTAATAAAATATTCTGAAAGCTCATTATTTTCCTTTATTTGAATGGTTGAATGTATACCATCATCCCTGCAAAAGCATTTTGCATTTCTATACAGGTGTTGCTGTATGGAAAAAGTGATCTAAAAACTATAAAAACTACTTGTCAAGAAACCTAGTCTCAGCTTGGGCTTGTTAAGAGGACTGATGCTTTAAGTTTTCAAAAAAAAGCATTCCTTGAATCTGCCTTGCACATGCTAACTCAATCCTCCTCCTACTATCCTTTATAAAAAGAAGCTGCAATAAATTAGGATTTTATGAGACTCCAAATAAAAAACCTTCACTAAAATTGAAAACAAGACATGGCTGTACAAGCATGTGGAAGGTTTATGGGAAAGGAGCTAAAAAAAATGAGCCCAATGCAATAAAAAACCTGTCCCTCTATCTCTTGATCTTTACAAACTAAGAGTTAAATGAGACATGCGGTATTAGTCTCTACAGTAAAGCAGTAATGCATTTTCTATAGCAGCAGTATGATACTACTTATACTCAGCTATAAACTCCCTAGATAGCCGAAAGGGAAATATTCTTTATTCCAATTTTCTGACTTCCATTATAAAATGTTTTAATGTATATATTGAAATTATATATCTTTGTGCTCTAATACTTTAAAGTATTATGAAACAACAATGACTTCCTGGCATTTCCATATAATTTTCTTCAGAGTTGCACACTGGAACTCTGAAATTACATTATTGGCTTTTAAAAAAAAATCATGGGAGAAAAGTAGTTCTGCTTAATTTATATTTTTATCTTTTCTCCAAACTTCAGACTGCTTAATTTCAATTACAGTGTACGCATTCCTGCTTCATGTCTTTCACTCCAAGTCCATTCAAGTTAGGAATTTTACTCAGTGAAGTGCTGAAGCAGTTATTACTTTATTATTTAAAAAAAAACCTAAAACTTCAATGCCACAAATTCCATACATTTCTCCTAAATAGAGTGGTCTGGAAGACAAGCCAGTTGCAAACTACAGTTTGGGTCTGAACCTGAATTTCCTAAAGTTTAAGGAGAGGTTTCAGACCCCTATAGTTCAGCCTATGTAGAAACAGAAGCAAGCTACAAGCTTGGGAGCTAAACATCTGAGGGTATTTGCTCCACATCTGTGCTTGGAAAGATCAGAATCCAGGAGCCCAGTATCCAATAAAAGTGAAACTGAACCCTGATTCCTTTATAACAAAGAGCGAGGGAGCCTACACGAGGCTTATACGTCTTTCAAGTGGACAAAGCACAGTGTAAGTTGGATTTGAAGATACCAACTCATTTACAGGGGTACAGGTTGTAGTCTTGTTGGTCTAAGAACATAGGCAGACAAGGTTCTTTGGGTAAATCCAATATATTGTATTAGACCAACTAAAATAGTTGCAAGCTTTCGAGTACAAACATTCTTCTTCAGGCTGAGGAAGTCTGCAGTTGTTCTGTGCTCTTCCTGGATGGAATTGAATAAAATCCAGAGGTCAGTATGAGAAAATGCCTGTCAGTGAAAATGCAAATTGAGGTAATCAGTGGGTAAGAAAAGAGGTGGGGGCTGGAGAATGTAGACTTCATAATAAGATATAGCTGGTAAATAGCAGAGAGGTTACCTTGTGTATCAGGTGTTAGGCATGTTATAATATGCCATAAATCCAATGTCTATATTTAGTTCATTATTTTTTTGTATCCAGTAAGTTGATGAAGTGAAGTTCATAGGCTTGTCTGCAAAAGGTGTTTTGTAAATTCCCTTTGAGGATTAGGGCTTTTGGTTGTAGCCATGTTAGTCTAAGGACATAGACAGGCAAGCTTCTCTGAGGAGATGTGGTATCTTTTATTAGACCAACTGAGTAGTTGGAAAAATGTTCTTTGCAAGCTTTCAGTCAGAAGGGTGCTTGTGCCCAAAAGCTTGTAAAGAACTTTTTTCCAGCTACGCAGTTGGTCTAATAAAAGATATCATATTTACCCAAAGAAGCTTGGCTGCCTTTGAGGATTAGAACTGAGAGATTAGAAAGGGAGTGGTTTTCTTGTGAGAAATGTACGCTTACAGGTAATGGGGTATTCTTGTCTTTGACAGATTTTCATTGTGCATTCATTCTGATACACAGTTGTTGTTTCATTTCTCCTACATATTTTCTATCAGGGCATATAGTGCACTGGGTGATATATATCCCTGGGGACCTGGGGACTGTCTATAAACTCACTAGGGGGGACCAGAAGGGTTTGGACAAGACACTGTTTCCCCTAGCACCGCCTGGCATGACAAGGAATAATGGACACAAATTATTGGAGAGTAGGTTTAGATTAGACATCCACAAGAACTACTTCACAGTTAGGGCAGCTAGGAGCTGGAACCAACTTCCAAGGGAAGTGGTGCTGGCTCCTACCCTGGCTGGACTCATTTGAGTCCAGTTTTTCTCCTGCCCAGGCAGGGGGTCAGACTTGAAGATCTACAAGGTCCCTTCTGACTCTACTTCTACGATTCTATGATATTACATTTCTGGAGGTGCAGGTGTAAGATCCAGAAATGGTGATGATTCTGCTGTGGGATGTAGCTATTGTGGAGGTGGTGGAAATATGTTGGCAGGTTTTACATTTCTTGTTATGGCATAGTCTGGATCCATTCAGTGTGTTTTAGGTCATAGGAAGTTTGTGAAGTTCAGTGCTTATTTAAATGCTAGGATGGGTGGTTCTGGGAAGATCTCTTTAAGAATTGGGTCTTCTTCTAGTATGGGTTGTAACTGCCTGAGGTTTTTCTATATAGGTTCCAGGGAGGGATAATATGTCATACCTAGTGGTGTGAAATTTATGGGGATTTTCTTTCTGTGATGCTGCATTTCTTCACAGGGTATCTGAGTGGCTCTTTCAAAAGTGTGATTTATCTCTCTAGAGGAGTTTCCTTGCTGAGTGAAAGCCTCTTGAGGTTTGTGATCTCATGATCACAAGTGTTCTCCTCAGTGCAAATTTGGTGGTATCAGAGGGCTAGGCTGTATATTACAACTTTCTTGGTGGATTTAGGGTGATTGCTGGTTCTATACAGATATGTATGTCGGTCCATGGGTTTCTTGTATATGATGGTCTTTATTTTACCATTCTGGATAGTGATCATAGTGTCTAAAAAGGAAATGTTGATACTGGAGTATTCAAACGATACTCTGACGGAGGGGTAATGATTATTGAATTTTTTATGAAAATCACTCAGAGATTGCAGGTCCAAATGATGAAATCCAAATGATGAAGATATCATCAATATATCTTAAATATAGCAAGGGGTTGATGGTGCAGTCCTTGAGGAATTCTTCTTCCAGGTGGCTCATAAAAAGGTTGGCGTATTGTGGGGTTATTTTGATGACCATAGCTGTGCCCATGGTTGGAAGGATGTGTTGGTTATTGAAAGTGAAGTTGTTATACATGAGGATGAAGTATGTAAGTTCAGTAATATCTTTAGGTCTGTACTCTGAGTTGTAATCTTGCTCTTGTGCATATGTACAGCAGGCTTGGATGCCATCCTTGTGTAGGATGTTGGTAATGTCCATGGTGGCTAGGAGTGTGTTGCTGGGAAGCTAGTCTATGTTTCATAGATTTCATAGATTTTTTAAGCTGTCTGTTGTGTCTTGGATAAAACTCACTCTTTGGGTGACAAGAGATTTTAGGATTGATTCAATGAAACCTGACATTTCCTCAGTTAAGATTCCATGGTTGGATATGATAAGTCTGACAGGGTTCCCTTGTTTGTGGATTTTAGTGAGCATGTAAAAAGTCCCCAGGTTAGGTACTGGGGGGATCAAGTTCTATAGTTTTTCTTGTAGTTCAGATGGAAATGATTTGATGGTTTTCAGTTTTTATGCCATTTACAGAGCATATGCAATTATACTGGATGTAGTAAAGAAGACCATTTGCCTGATGTTGCTGGTAAACTGATCTGTAGTAGAACAATTAATAATGACAACTGAATTATCCACACTTCCAATACTTCACTGACTTTTAAGATTTCAAGAATTCAAGACTTTCCCTGAGGAGTGCAGAGATTGGTCGCTGCTTTACAATACCACCCACCCGCACCAAAGGAAGCCAAATTCCAAAAAGATGAGAAGACCAAGGGAGACATTGAGATCATGGCAGAGTGGGACTGGTACACTTAGAGAATCTAATGGATTGGATACACTTTGATTCTATCAGGTCACCAACACAATGACTATGTATCTTTTAAATCCCATGTCAGGCCTCAAAACTGAGCTAGAATAGCATATAATTGATATATAAGTCATATGCACAAAAAGTAGCACCCTGAAATACAATCCTTTGGGTGTTTCTCAGAGAGTTTAGCAAACCTAACTTCCCTCAACTTAGGCTGTTCAGGTGCAGGCTAGTACCTTCATTCACTGCAAGAGTCCATCCACATTATGGTGAACATTAAAAGGTCTTACAAAAGAGACTGTGAAATGCCCAGGAAGTCAGGAGAAATGCCTGGCTGAATATTCCCAAGACAGTACCATTTTGGAGGTCAGTAAAGAGAAGCAGGCTCTCAGTGCCTAAGGGCTGCATGTTTTGACCTCTTATTTTATTAGCATTTTTGAGTTTGGATAATGTGCCATTCTTTTCTGATTCCGGCCCCTGTTCAACAAAGCACATATAAAGTCCCACTGGCTACAATAAAGAAGAGAGATGTGTAGGCTGTATTCAGTTTTCCTCAGCTATTCCTAGAACTAGACCAAAGCCAGAGTTTGGACCTGAATCTAAATATTGAACACCATTAGTTATTGAACACCATTGGTTATTTATAATTATTCTGACATGGTAAGAAGTGAAAAATGTAATAGCTAATGGAAAATGTGAAACCCTTCTCCAATGTAACTTGAGACCATAGGCATCTAAAGGCCTACAGGGACCAAAGTTGTAGCCAGTAGGTATGAACATAGCTATTCAAATGCTGACATCACCAATCTGCCCAGAGCTCTCTCTTATACCTAAGCCCTATTCAGATTCTAAATTCTCCCATCTCTCTTACCTGCAAAGCCCAATCTACCATGCTCTAAAATGAGCTACAAGGCCAATCTTCTCACATAGCAACTTATGGCCAGGGACAAGATCTTCTTGCATTGGCCAGCTGTCTTATTTTAGCCAGTAGCAAGGTAATTAGAGCACTTGTAGGGGTAAGAGCGCGTTCCAACCCCAACTCTGCCTGATTGGAAGAAAGGGCTTATATTCATATCTTTCACATCCCAAGAGAGTGCCCCTAACCTCAGGGATGGTGAGTTGGGTCTTTCTCATCTTTTCCCCCTGTAGCTTTTCAACATTGTATAAAAAATTACATATTCACTGAGTTAGAGAAAGCATGAAAACCTGACTTAGAGCCCAATGGTTATGGCATTTCTGGGCAGAAGTCAGAGTATCATGTGCAATTCCCAGTTCTAATCAGTATTTAAGTATTTACACAAAATGGAACAGTTTCAAAAGGAGAAAGGGTGAAAGCACCTCAGCCAAGGACCCCCCAGTAAACTGGCTATGAGAGCATTATTTGGGAAAATGGGAAAGGCAGATTTAGATTTGGAGTCCCTACTCCAAATCAGGCAAAGCAAGGATTTGAAAGCAATTTTCCCACCTTCCCACTGAGCACCCTAGCTACTTAGCTGTTAGCTAATATAAGGTGTCTTCATCTCTCTCATTCTTTTTTTAATTTTTTTTGTGAGAAAGACCTGATGTGGCTTACACCAGGGGTGGGAAAAATATGGCCCATGGGCTGGATCCAGGCCGGGGGGGGACTTTGTCCAGCACGTGGTGGGTCCCTCAGTCTCACCTGGCCCAGGTGCTGTCCAACTTATGGTGTGTCCCACCACCCCTTGGGCACAGAGCAGAGCTAGGGCAGCTCCGCAGCTGGACTCCCTTTCTAGACAGCCCAGGCAGCAGCGGCTCCTTCCAACTGCTGCTGCTGTTGGCCCCAACCTTGTAGAACTAGCAGGCACCCATGCATGCAAGCCCAACCCCATCCCACTCCACACCTGCTCTGGACTCAGCCCAGTGGAGCTTACCAGGCCTGAACCAGCCAGAATCTGTGAGCACAGCCTCGACCCCAGCTTGTCCTGTGCCTGCTCCACATTCACCCACCCACGCTGAGCAGCGGCAGCAGCTGGGTAGAAGCCAGCCCCTCCCCTTCATGACTGCCAGGCCCTTCTTGCTGCAGCTGCCCAGAACCTATGCCTGGGCTGCCTTGTGGCTTCTCTGCACTGCCACCACTGCCCCACAGGGCAGCCTGGAGGTGGTGGCAGAGAGAAGCCACAGGGCAGCCTGGACCCAGACTCCGGGCAGCTGTAGCAAGACAGCAGTGGTAAGTGGGTGGGGCCGCTTTTCCCCAGCACCAAGCAGCAGTTTCTGTCTGGCCACTACTGCTGCTCAGTCCAAAGCAGGCATGGAGTGGGACAGGGTCAAGGCTGGGGCTGCGGCCGTGTACTATTTGCAGTGATTGTGAGGAGTCACAGGGTGCATGGGCTTTAAGCTGTTGTGGGTGAGGGAGGGTGCTGACCAGCCATGCCAGCTCCCCAGAACTGCCTGTTTGGTCCACAGGCTAAATAACAGCCCGCCCTTTGCTTAGACCCTTAGGAAAGGGTATCTAGCTGAGGATTCTAGTTCCAGGTACCTCCAGAGTAAGCCTTCTTACTACCTTTAGACCCCATCCCTCTCCAGAACTGGCTAGTTTTCATGACTTCCCACACAGATTGTTGGATTCTGCAAATCCCATTCATAGGCACTTAATTCTTCATGAATTTCAGAGGAAGCCCAGCCACCTAATTCAGGGATGAGGATTCCACTCAGCAGCAGTGTCCAAAAGTTAAGCACAGAAATGATATGCCCCTTTGTGCATTTAGCTTGCAGGTCCCTAAAGGCAAGACTAACTTTTTACACGTGCAGTTTATACTGCCTGTTCTAAAAATGTCTAATGTTTTTCCCTGAATAGGAGACATATGTCAAGTCTAAACAGCTATCAAGTTCTAAAATCAGCATCAAAGCCCAGTAAAAGCAAGAAAAGGAAAATAATATGCTGTGTTAAACAGTACTACTCAGATCTTAAATAGTTATACAACCAAAGTAATATCCCTTTTTGAGTTTAGTATGTGGCAAGCATTACCTAATATCCTTAGTCAGAACCCTACTGTTTATGAGGTGATGAGAAAAAAATACAGCTCCTCCTTGTCAGTAGGACATCTCCACTTGCCCTGTTGGCCAGGGAGTGGGGGGAGGAAAGCAGGGGGAATTATACTTCAAATTTACCAAATCTTCTTGGTACTAGAAAAGCAAAACATTAACTGCATATTTTATCTTCTTTGGCCAGCTTACAGAGTCAACAAAGTCACAGAAAAAAATCTATATCACATGACCTACCTTTAGGCTGTTTTTTCCCACCATAGGAATCTGGAAAGACTTTATTGGATTCATCAAACCAGAAATGGAAATATTTATGTTTGGAAACACTGGTAAACATCATTTTTATATTTCTGTATTTCTTTATGCACCACTGAAAATTCATGCTGCATCATGTGGGAGTAGTTTCAAAATAGCCTTAAATAGAAAAATTCCTATGCTGTTTCTTGTATGCATATATAAGCTGGGACATTCAATCAACCAACAATAAATAATAAAACAGCAACATACTTAACTTATATTGCATTTGTCACCACTAATTCTCAGCGTTTTTAAAAGTTGATAGCCTATAAAGTCAGAGCAGATCATTATGAAACTTCTGTCTGACCATCACTCTAATAAGGTCAACATTTTTTACGCAGTCCCCCAATTCATTAAGTCTAATAACTTGTGTTTGAATACAATAAATCTTCCAGAAAGTCATCCAAACTTGTTTTGAAGAATTCAGATGATAGATAACCTAGCAATTGACAACTGTGGTAGTAATGTTGTTGATGATCTAGCCATGATGGTCTCGGCCCACGGTTCCCAATCTGTGGTATGCATACTAGGGCTGTGCAAAGTGAGCAGTACTCAATTCAGATTCAGCTCTATTGATGCACTGATTCAAATCACTGTCCTGATTCGATTTGGCTGAATCTGAAGATTCAATTGTGATTCAGAGAATCAGCAATTTAGCCATAGACACAGCTTTATATGTTTTTTCTCAAGGTACCAGGCCCAGCTCATGAATGCTAAGATACTGGGGCAGATGGAGCATCCCACAGAAGCATAGAGGGGTCCCCCTTGTACTTGGCAGTGGACCCAGAAGTGAACTGGAATTATTTCCAGGTCTGCCACCCAGTGCACAGGAGACCACCACCCACGCCCTCCCAGCTCAGCGATCAGCCGTGGCAGGACCCCAGGTGCCCCCCCTAGACCCAGGAGGAATCAGTTGCTGAGCCAGAGGGGGGTTCCCCCACACATTCCATGGCAGACCTGGAGGTACTTCTTATCCACTTCAGGGTCTACTGCTGAGTGCACAGGGGACCCCCCAGTGCTGCCATGGGACACTCCATCCACCCACCATCTAAGCATTCACGAGCCGCACCTGGTACCTCAAGGTACATAGAAAAAACATATAAAGCTGTGTCTATGGCCAAATGGTCAAATCTCTCCAAATCAATTTGGAGGCTTCCGATTCAATTTGGAGAGATTAATGGGTCTCCTGATTCAATTCGGATTCAGAGACTCAGGCAACAAATCAGGCCGAATCTTCTCCAAATTGAATCAGTGAGCAAAGCTTCACACAGATCTAACGCGTACCACCAGCGATATGCAGACATGTCAATGGTACATGTTAACAGGGTCTCCAACTGGCTGGAGGGCCGCACCCAGAGAGTGGTGGTGGATGGGTCATTTTCGACCTGGAGGGATGTGGGCAGTGGGGTTCCACAGGGCTCGAT
>NW_017728943.1:56510092-56530097 GCF_001723895.1 Crocodylus porosus | reverse complement strand
GCGGCTAGGATCTGGAACCAACTTCCAAGAGAAGTGGTGCAGGCTCCTACCCTGGGGGTCTTTAAGAGGAGGCTAGATGTACACCTTGCTGGGGTCGTTTGACCCCAGTATTCTTTCCTGCCATGGCAGGGGGTCGGACTCAATGATCTGCTCGGGTCCCTTCCGACCCTAGAAACTATGAAACAGGTTTATTATAATTACTTTATATGACAAAAATTTGCTGGTGGTACTTTAAGGTTGAACTGAAAAAAATGCTGGTGGTACTTAAGGTTGTATCATTTAAAATTGGTGGTGCGCAATCTGTCAGAGTTTGGGAATCATTGGTCTAGGCAATATGCAAGAAATACTATTAGTTCAGTAATACCTTTTATTGGACCAACTATATGGTTGGTAGAAATGTTAGAAATGTATCTTAAATATATTACCAAATAAATTTTCCTTAGTAGAAAACTTAAGTTCATAACATTATTTCATTATTTGCATGTTACAAATAGGGAAACTGAGTCACTAGGAACCTATCACTTAATAGCATAATACATTATGGATACAAGAAGAGTCTTACATTGGTTCTATTAAGTGCTTGTTAGTTATATTTTATTGCCACATATAAAGCGCTCCCCCTACAATAAGTATAAGCAGGTATAGGGCATATTGTAACTACTGAGCTAATGGAGTTTTGTCATGTGACTAGTATATACTCAAGACTGCAGACTACAATAAACAAAATGTTGGTTCTGTGGACATGCATTTAAGAGTGAATCATGAAATCAAGTTTTCCCTGATTAAGCAAGAACAGTCAAAAAACCTTTTCCTTTCTTTACCATGTTATCTACCAAAACAAAACAGTTGATTCAGCAGCAACAGACTGGCTTTTAGTAGCAAGAGATTCTCAATCATGTTGTCACACAGCCATTTCCTCTTTGTATATTTGTTTCCATCTCTTCAGATGTATTATCTTGAACACATATAGTGCTAGTGTTGTTGGAAAACTACATACTCAGTAAGATTACCTGAGTGCTCCTTACTTGGTCTACTGAGAGCAGACGCTAGGAAACTGAACTTGGCAATCAAAAATTAGACCCTTATGGGATGTTAAGCACGATAAGGAATAGCGGCATTCATCCACAACAAGTGGTTCTTCAAAAGCATTTTTGGCATCAGGCACAGCAGGAGGAAGGGCAGAGGTTTAAACAACTGGACCAATAATTATAAAATAAAGACAATGAGAAGGAATAAAAGGGAAGGGGAATGTTGGTTTTGATACAAAAAATGCTTCCAAGTAGCACCTTTACAATACTTCCCTAGAAGAGTTTACCAAAGTACCACCCACAAATTTGAGATTCAAAACTTTTAAAAATTGAATCTTTTTTCTTAATACATCCTTCTACTATGAAATCATCTTACTCCCCTGATTTTTTATGGGGCCATTAATTTCATGCAAACGTTACTTCATTGATGGCATAAGGATTCCTAAGAGGTCTTCTCCAAACGCATGCAGTGCACTGAGTCAGCATGGTTCAGGCATACCTATTTTAGTAGCCAACAGCATACAAGACTGTGATTTGGTCAGCATTACATCAAGCTATGTTTGACTCCCCAGTGTGAATGACCAAGTGCCCATTGACAGATGAGTCAACTAAAGGCTGCCTCTGCATCTGTAAGAAGATGCCTTACAGTATAAGTAGAATAATACTAATATTTATATACCTTTGAAAAAATGTCTAGGGTGCTTGTAGACATGATGGGGTTTAATCCTCATTATAGTAAAATAGGTTTATTAAAATTGAAATGATTTATTTTAAATCGATGCATCAATGTTTACAGGTGACAGCCTTTAAAACGACTTTAGCTCAGTGTGCAATTCATAGTAAATTACAGAAGGGGAAGCCACATAACAAACCACCCACTGATTTATTTTGGTATTCAATTACAGATGGGGGCGTCAGTAAACCAGTAATCTCCTCACTTCCGAAATGCATCCCCCCAAAGCCATAGCTGGCTGCAGTGTTCCCAATGCCAAGCCACATTCATCCCCTCTCACACCTCCAAACCACATAGGCTCCCACCCACACCAATCAGTAGGGCTGTGCAAAACACTGTAATTTTGTTTCAATGTGAGTTTCTTTGTTTCGAAGGGACAATGTTTTGTTTTGTCATTTCATTTCATTTCAAAGCACTGTCCTATTTCATTTAAACTGTTTTGCTGTTTTGACGCATTTTGATGACTCCCCCCTCAGCGGGCCCATGAAGCAGCTTCATTAACCCTTCACAGGACATGGTCCATCCAGGGAGGCTAGGCTAGGGGTGTCAACCCATGTCAAGTGTTGGGCAATAAGTCATGTGTGGGTCCCCCCAGCCCCACTGGGCTTCAGCTCCAGTGCCATGGCTGGAAGCCTGAACACAGCAACCCCCTTCCCCTACCCGGGCAGCTTCTCCTGGTTTAACGGACAGGCACAAGGGGATCAAGAGCCAATGTTCCCTTGGTAATCATGATGCACCTGGACTTGACACACTGTCCATGACAGACAATGTGTGAGCAAACCCACTTCAGTGTTCAGCACTCATACTTCACAAATAGCAGGTTAGGAATCATAGAACCATAGATTCATAGAAATTAAGGTCTGGAAGGGACCCAGAAAGATCATCCAGTCCAAACCACCTTACTCAGGACTGGAATACTGTTGAGATCACATGATCCCAGGAAGGTGTCTGTCCAATCTCCTCTGAAAGCTTTCCAAGGTTGGGAACTGCACTGACTCCTTGGGAAGTCTATTCCAGATTCTTGTCACCTTTACCATAAAGAAGTTCTGCCTTGCATCCAAACTGGAACCATCCTTCCAGGTGGTTTATGGGCATTGCTCCTTGTCTTCCCCTGGGGCATGCCATATCGTGACCATTTTTTCTCCCAGATAAGGTACCCCTTACATACTTATACATGGCCACCAAATCCACCCCCTACCTCACTCTTCTCAAGACAGAACAGTCCCTGATACCTTAGTCTTTGCTTATAAGGTTTGTCAGCATTCATTCATTCATATCTGGACTCACTCCCTCAACAGGTATGGTGACTGTGAGCAGGGACGAGTGCCTTGACACATGGGTGACTGGTGGGTAGCCCTTTGTTGCACCACAGCCTGAAAGGGACTCTGTGGGTCACCCTCCTTGGCATATCCATCAGTACATGTCTCACTGGTTACCTACACCGTCCACAGATTTTAGGCACCCAAACTCGCAAAAAAACATCCAGAACATTATGAAGTATGGAAACTATGTTCAGTGCTCTGAGAGTGTAGGCACCAGTTGCTCTGAAGGACATCTGAAAGCAGTCCAGGATGCAGCAGATTAGGCAGTGATAGTACTGTTCTCATTAAGGGCTGCCTGCTGCCATGGGTCTGATGGTAGAGTGACCTGGTACAATTGCAAATGGTGCAGCAGCCAACACAAGAAAAAAAATTATGAAGCCTGGTGGCTACAGGCTGCAGTCAGTGCTGTGAGAAGGCAGGTGCCATTTCCTCAAAGCAGTCCAGGGTGCCCCTTTTAGGCAGCCAAGTGGTTCTTCATTCTTAGATTGAACCAGGGGCAGATTATGGGGTGCCAGTGCTGTTTTCTTTAAGGGCTAGCTGCTACCATGGGTCTGACTGTGATGTGAGCTTGTGTGTGGAGACTACAGGCTAAAATCCTGTGATCAGGAGGGAGTCATTTGTTCTGAAAGCAAATGAAAGCAAGGGTGAGTGTGCTGGAAAGCTTGCAAATAAAGAAATATTTTTGCAAATATCTAGTTCAGGCTTGTCTAACATACGGCCTGCGGGCCACCACACGGTCTGCCAAGCCATTTTCTGAGGCCCAAGGTCCCTCACTTGGGACAGGCAGGTGGAGGAGGGAGAGGAGCTGCTCACCCCTGCAGGGCCAGGCTTGCATGACCTTCCACATCACATGAGCCAGGTCCTGCCACTGTCCCGAGGGCTGTGCGGCGCAGGGCTGCCCCAGCCACGCCTGATGGGATGAGCTGGGGACAGCGCCCACTTTTACTTGTCTCCAGCTCCGCCCCTTGCTCCCAGCGTCCCGCCTGCCTCCTGGGACCTGCTGGGCCCAGCCGCAGGGCAGAAACAGGGCACAGTCCCCAGTGCAGGCAGTCAGCAAGGCAGCCCTGGGGAAGGCCTCGACAGGCAGGGTCCTAGAGTGACCTCTGCGGAGCAAGGTGGCAGGAGCTGGTGTCCGCTGGGCCCTGGCATTCACCAGGCCCCACGCTCCGGGTTCGCAGCACTGAGGCTGCCAGGGCTGCACGCTTGGGCAGCCAGGCACCATGGTGAGTGGGGCTGTGTGGGCAGGCAGGCGGGTGAGGGGCTGCAGTGCTCGGGGGCGGCCCAGGGGGAGAGTCGGGATTGTTACGCCCTGCAGCTGGGCCGGGCAATGCTCTCCTGCCACGGCAGCTGCCTCTGCCCTCCTGGGGCCCATTTGCCTTTGCCACAGGGAAGTGTGGAGGAGCAGAACGGCCCATGGTCCCCCGAAGCCTTCCCCCACCAGGAGCCACCCTGGGCAGACCAGGCCTGAGACCCTGCCAGTCTGGGAACTGGCTTTGCTCCTGCAGTTCCGCAGTCCCCCATCTCACACGTTGGCTGGGCCCCACCTGCGTCTGCCCAAGCGCTGCCAAGACTTTGGGCAGTGGTGTTGCTGGTGTGGGCAAGGCCTGGGGAAGCAATGGCATAGGTGGCCCCTTGGCCTGTGTGAGAGCTCTGGCTACATCAGTTTGGTCACATATTTTAACACGGCTGTCAAATATCTTCTGGGGCTTCAAATGGTGGTCATAGTAGGCAGAAGGGGGGCCCCAGCTGTTGGGATGGCTGGTCCAGGATATTATTTGCTGTAGTTTGTCACTAGCTGAGCACAGGTGGGAGCTTATGCCAGCTTTGCCTTATTTCAGGCTGGTGCAACATACGGCCCACGAGGTGATAAATTATGAATATGGCTTGCCGGCCCACTGGGTGATAAAAAGTTCATGATCTGGCCCCACATTCAAAAAGGTTGGACACCCCTGATCTTGTTGGTCTAATAAAAGATATCACCTCTGCCACAAGTTCTGATTCCTTTTGCCTGTAGACCAACATGGCAACAACCTGTATCCCTTATCTCTTTAGGCAGCCAAGAGATTCTTCATTCCCAGATGGAACCAGGGGCAAATTACAGGGTGACAGTGCCATTGTCACCCTGGCCAGGCCATGGCCAGGAAAAGGGCAGGACACAGGTGAACATGCAGGAGAACAGAAGCTTGATTCATGTCAGACTGGGTGGACCTCAACATCTGGCATGCAACACATGGCACCTGAAGAAGCACATTACACCCAAGTACCTAAAATTGTAGGTATCTACCCTCTTATCTGCAATTTGAATCGACACCTGGTGGACAAGGGGGCTCACTACACAGAAGTTGCAGTGGCATCTGGTGGACAAAGGGGCTCGTTACATGTCACTGAGTGCATTTCTGTTTTCAAGTGACGTATCCATGGATACATTAGCTTAATTCCTGGTGATCCAAACTAAATACATTAGGATGTGTTTTACTTTGAATTGCAAACAAGGCATTTAAATCACCAGAAAAACCTGTACAGGAAAACTGTAACAGAGTTAACTAGCAAAAAAGGGTAATTTTCATCAAGTGTACAAGCACCCCTAGCGATCTACAGGTGAAAAATCAAAATCCAGAGCTTTTAGGTACTTAGCGGAGTTTTGTTGCTGGACCCAATTTCTGTCCACCTAATTCCAATCCACCCCTCTTCCTGACACTCCCATTTATTGAAGCAGGCAGATCCAGGATTCCTGTACTTCCTGAATTACTGTTACAGCTGAGCTAGCAAGTAAGATAATTTGTTACAGTTCACAATTAAGGCAAGGTAACAGGGCACTTCAAGCTGCAAAGAGCCAATAGAGAAATTTCTAGAAGGTAGGCTTTGGCAAAGTCAAAAATAATAGTTCAGTACTCTGTGAAATTCCTTGATTAAAAGATTCAAATTACTATTAACATTAATCCCCATATAAACTTAATAATATTCTTCAAAAAAAAAAACCTACAACCACCATTCTATTATCTGTCATTAATTTTCCTTGTGTTCCCCTTGCCACAGTTTTTAGGCTGAGTTCAGTTTGCAGAGCTATCAAATTTCTTTACAAGCCAGAACATCGCTGGCTTGCTTACTTGCTTAAGGCAAGTTATGTTTGAGTGAGGCCCAAGTAAAACAAGTGAGACTTGGTAACATTCCCATCAGTAGGCACCAAATCTACACAATCTTAAGGGATTTTTTTTTCTCCAAGCTTAATATTTTTGTAAAGGCCTGTTCTTTAGCTATTTTATATTATTAACAAAAAGAATCGCTCTTTGTAGGCACTCCCTCAATAATTTAGCATTACCTTGTTCACTTACAGGTATATACCATAAAACTGAGGAAACAGTCTGTTACTTAAAAAAAAAAAAATCATATATGATAGGCAAATAAAGTAGTAGGTTGGCCAAAGGAAGATCAAATGATCCATCTTCGTCTCCGGTATTTATGCTCAATGCATAATATCCCATTTTATGCTTCTCTCTCTCAAAATCAAGTGTTATATATTAGACTGTAAAGCTGCTACCCTCTTTTTATCTAAAATGTTCTTCAAGAAACGCTTTTTACATGATGGCTATAGGATGCAAGTCAATTCTAGTTAAAAAACCTGAGCAACCTCTTCTTTTACATTTCATGCAACCCTCAAGGCCTACAGTGAGTACTGATTATGATTCCCCCACTTTTGTCCTGCCTTACCTTCACCTTTCTCTTTCTTCTGCTTTTAGTCTTACTATCATCATTGTATTTGAGTTAGATTTTAAACACTCTGGGGCGGGATATTTATTTATTTATTTATTAGATTTAGTCCCAACAAGCATTTAGTCCCAACAAGCATTTGTGAAGCATTACTTTCACTCTGTGGGGTATCATAAAAATACTAGAAAATAACAGTACTTTAAACAATGAGTGGAATTACATGAAGTTGTGGATGTCTAAATCACTTGGGTGCTTGTGAAAGTCCCACAGCAATTATCTCACAGGGTGTGTGGGCATGAAATAACCAAAAAAGGGTCTGAGAAGCTCTCCAAAGTGAGATATACTGTGACAACTAATATTTTAGCTTGTACCTCAGTTTAGTCTAGAAATATAAGAGAACAATAGTTCAAGAAAGCTTTGAAAGGAAGAAGGAGCCCTCTGGAAGCTGATCAGACTGTTCTTTTGTCCTCACCAAGTCCTGAGAGATCTTGTGTTTTTGGTTTAATAAAAGTTAAACATTTTGTTAAAGAAAACAACAGATGTGAAGGCTCTGGGAACGATGAAGAAAAAATGGTATTCTTAGTGCCAAAAGTTCCAGGTTTTAGGATCAGGACCCTGTTGTGTTAGCCAGAGCTCACATACCATAGAAGGACAAGGGTCTAGATCCACAAAAAGATTTAGTATTGCAACACTGAGCATTGCAGCTCTTACCTTTTAGACATACCAAGCTAGATACATGGGGTCACTCAGCAGTGCCCAGGTAGGCTTAGCCAGCTAGGAATGGGATCCACCAAAGCAGCACCCCAAGAGGTCAATAGGCAATAGTGAAGAGATGCACATACGTATCGTAAACTTCTCTTACGCAACCTGTCTCAAAAAAAGATTCACAACCTAGCATCCTCTTCTGGAGTTAGTCACCAAAGCCAACCTTTCTACCAAAATACAACTTAAACAGGAGGTGGTACCACTACCTGCTTTCAACCAGTAATCCAGTTAAGTCACTTACCCAGGATTTTCTCAGTGCCCACCTTTGCCTGAGGGATTCTCAATGTCTCCTGTGTGAATGCTCTAACCACTTACCTAAAGGCTATTTGGGGTTAGTAGAGTCTCAGTCCCTCTTGCAGCAGCTGTTTTCTTTTGCATAGGATAATGAAGGTAAGTTATGTCTGAGTGAAACCCAATGAAAACAAATGGGGCAGGGTGACTTTCCACTGAACAGGCATCAAATGAACATATTTTTATTTATGTGTTTATTTCTTTACTCAATATTTCTAAAACCCTTAGCTTTTCAGACTACTTGCAATTGTGTACCTCTCCCAGATTTTGTAGTGTTGCTCTGCCCAAGTCGCCATCATCACTTGCACACATGCGGGGAATCTGCTCCGATATGATGGAAATCCAGCGTGGCGAAGCAGACTCAGTTAATTGAGCATGTAAATTGACATGTGCTGGCAGCCTCACGCATCACGTGTATCAGTGGTGCAGCATGTATCAGTGCTGAGAAAATGGCAATGGTGCACTTTGAATGTGTGCACAGTCAATGTGCTTTAGTTCAAAGTGCCCTGCTGCCATTTTGTCAGCACTGATGCATGCTGATCCACTCATACACCTGCTCCTGATACAGCATTGGTCACTGTTAATTAGCATGGCTCACTAATTAAAAGTACCCAGTGCTGCATCATGTAAAAATGCCCCCTGTCCACCTTCAACTAATGTAAGTTAACAAGTGCATCCCTATAGATAACAGGACATTTTGATAATCTAAAACTCATCTAGGTTGTGCTAAAATGACATAACTCATTTGCTTCCATAACAGAGCAAGGCCTCTTCAAGGGACAAAGCACATAAGATAGACTCTAGCTTAATAATTAGGGCACTCACCTTGAAAAAGAATACCTAAGCTCTGGAGTAATTAAGAATACATATTATTAAATATTAATTTGCACTACAGATTTATAAAGTGAAAGATCTCACAGTGAAGGGAGTGGCTGGATGGATCAGTGTAGGGGATTTGGTAAGCAAAAGACAATAAGGAGTGACTGTACACTTTAAGGCCTCTGTCCTCTGATACATAAATTCTTGGGAAACAGATTGCTGGCAGAACTGCATGAATCCCACACTGAAATAATTCAAATAAAAGTTGTTTGCTGAAGTTATTTTTGGTGGAATGTTTGGATCAGTGTTGAGTTGTTGAGCACATGATATAATGTACACCAAAAGCCCTCCACATCCTGCCATCCTTCCCAATCCCATGGTGGAGAATTGGTATTGAATTCCCAGAAAAGAGCAAGCCAGCATTGTACATAGAATTCATCACATACTCATTATGGACAGAAAGTATAGCCCTAATTCAGAGTCATTAGTTATAGCTCTGATTCTCAGTTTGCCATCTGAGCCTAGAGGGGTGACAAATACTGGATTCTGGGGCCACTCAGAGAGCAATTTATTTCATGACACTAACTAAACTAAAGGGTTTCTCTAAATTAGCATTGATTCCAATTGCTTCACTGGATGGTTTTGCACCTGAAATAGATGGAGCACAGAAGTACTATAGGAATACACCTTGCAGTTGTAGCTACAGAGACACAGGGGGAGAGGTAGCATATAGCTCCATGCTTCCTGGGGAAGCTCCTTTCACTCAGGGCATTGATCAAGGGTTAGTTCTGAGAAGTTTATAACAGTATTGGGGGCCACGGCCAAAGCCAACATTAGAACCAATAGTTTACAAAGGGGCCACATTGAAATGCTGAGGTGCTGGTTTCCTGCTTGCAGCTGCTAAGCACTAGGAACCAACAAACTACAGGGACAAAAGTCATATGGCTTCAAATATGAGGATTGTGGGGGTATACTTATGGAGTATCAGCGCATCAGCACTTTGTTTTATGAAACAGACTGGCAAACCTATTGATGCATCAGAAAAAGCAAAAGAAAATGCTAATCGTCAGGTATGTCACTCCTTCATGCTAAGCAGTGTCCTTTTTTATATCTTATCATGTACCTCTTCCAAAGACACTGTAGAAAAGTTGCATGGAGTTATCTGTAAAATGCTACCCTTGAACATTTTTTCTCTGAAACCCCTTAGACCAAACCAACTGCAGTCAATGCAAGGTCACAATCACAGAAGTGTCAATACAAGAGAGAGAAAGTCTGACAGTGCCTCTCTCCTAAGAAACAAGTGTTAGTCAGCAATGACAAGGAAGGAGAGAAGGAAGTAAAATGAGATAATAATAGACAAGGCATAGTATCTAGTAATCTGCCTTCTAACTGTGAATGGAAAGATTCCTAAGAAATATATAAATATGTTATTCACTGGAAAGGTCAATGAACTCAAGTTTGCAGAAACCAGACTTAATCAAGACCAGTGTCCCCCTGAACAGTAGAACTTGGCCCCTGATGTTCAACCTGGCAGGGGACTGTATAAGGCACTCACCATCATTACACCAGTGGTGAGCATCACTTGTGGAGGAGGGGATGGGACACGCACATGAATGTGCCAATTGGTATTTTCCCTTGGCAATGGCCACTAGCTGATCTCCTTTGAAGCCTCACAGATTAAACCTGACCTCCCCCAGCAGAACCCCTCTATTGACTGCTTCCATGCTCCTGCAACTGATACTACACATGAAGGACAGGACAATTTATTTCTGACTTATGCCCCCATATTTTGTCATTGGACAATTCAGAGGTTCATTAGGCTAGTCCTGCTGTTAGATAGATATGCCTGTAAGATGATAGTTTCCAAATCAGGCATTTACTGAAGAGAAAAGGAAAACTCTCTGAAACACAGCTGTACAATAAAAAGAATAGAAGTATTCATCTTTATGTTTCTTTCTTGTAATTTCTGGTATTCTTGTTTGCAGGGCTCAGGGGGGGATTTAAGTTTTGCGTAGCATTTAATTCAACAACCAAAGGGTTCTCTCACAGAGCACATATGTAGGATGAGAGCTGCGAGCTGGGCAGTTTTGTTCATTTGAAAGTTAAGCATTGTATTAAAAAAATCCAAGTGGCAGTTTAAAATTCCTCAGAATGCAATAGAAAGTCAAATAATTACACTTTTTCCCCTCTAAAACCTCAAACTGAAAAGCTGAAGCTCTCACTGTGAATTTATTCTTTCAAAGCAGGAATTCTATTGCAGGGACTTGCTTCTGTCATACATTATTAATACATTAGCTTTTCATCTCTGAAGTCCTTGGTGGAAATCCTGTTTTTATTATAACCCACAAGTGTTTGGCAGTTTCATCTTGTGGACACCAGACTACTCCCTATCCATGCCATAGCACTACACTACTAGAAATGACTGGGCAGTTTCTGCTTAATTGGGCCTCAGGAGCTAACCTGAAAATTTGCTGGCATCGAGGTTGAACTTGCACAGAACCTACCTTTCTGTCCTAAGCTTTCCTCTAGATTGTTCTGTTGTGTAAGTCACTCTCCTGAACACTGCATCCAACTTCAGAAAAATAGATACCTGAATCACAGACATTTAGTGCCAGATGATTACTTCCTATAAATGCAGAAGTCATGGGTGAGGCACACAAGCACGTTCAGACTTTCTGCCACTGCTGCCTCCTACACTTGGGAGGTGTTGCATATAAACATCTTTAAAGCTGTTTCATCATTCCTTTGCAAATCACTCAAGGCTCCCTTTGATCTTTACACAAAATTTAGCACCAGTTAAGCTGCAGGCATGCTGAAACCATCAGCTACCATGAAGATGCACTGTTTTCCCTTCTTGTCATCTCTTGCTTCTACTTGGATTGTAAACACTTTAGAAGGAGCCATCTATTTGATCTGTGTTTATATAGCACCTAGTACAATAAGGGCCTGGTTCATAACTGATACTCGTAGCCATGAAGCTAATAAAATAATTGTGTTAATTAAATTATATATATTAGTGAAGATAGTTTTGACCTACAACTACTGCTCCCTCCAACATTATTTTTACAAATGGCAAGAACAAGTATGAGACACCAATCTGCATTGGGGCATTTTAGAGGCAGACTTTTAGATATTCAAGATGCTTTAAGATAAGCATTAAGATGCTTTATCTTAATGTCTTGGGTTATCACCTAATTTTGCTAGCTCCTAAAAATTAGGTGAAAATGGATGCACCTTATTTTGGTGGACCTTCTGGATAATATTGGTCGTATTCAGCACCCTTAGGAAAGGCTGTTTTTGAGACAACTTGTGCCAAAACTGCCTCTTTCTCCATATACCCATCTCCTCTGCCCTTCCTGCCCAAATACACTTGTGTAACTTTTTATTCTGAAACGTGAACAGGTTTGTATTATCAAAGATAAGTCAACTGACTTGAGTGGAGTCACATCAGGATACATCCAGAGTAAATGAGGGTAGAGTTTGAAATTCTGACCCTTTCCATGCTGGATCATAATTTTGTTTCTCAGTGAGCACGTCTACATGTGCATTAATGCACTTTTCCTAATGCACATTAAATTTGGTACCTCCAGGTGCCTGTACATGAGTGCAGAGGCTGCTCTTATGTGCTGTAATTACAGAGCATCAGAGCAGACTCAATTCTTTGTGGTAATTACCACGCTCCAGCAGCTACATCTCATGTATCAGCATCCTCACACTTAAAAATGGTGGCAGGGGCGCTTGAACTAAAGATCATCAAAAGAGCTTTAGGTCAAGCACTTCCACCACCATTTTTAAGCACAGGGAAGCTGATACATGAGACACTGTGCTGCTTTAATTAGAGTGGCTCTCGGAGTTGCTCTAATTAAAGCACCGCCCTCTGGAGCATATGTAAAAGTGCTCTCCAGTGTGAGGTACTAAATAAATGCACATTAGGCTACCTTAATGCGCAGTGCCAAAAGTGCACATTTTTAAAGTCACGCTTAATGCACAGCCTATTTTATTGTGCATTAACGTAATGTCACAGTTTTTTGTGATGCTTTAATGCACAGTATAATAGGCTACTGTGCACTAAAGCACAAGTGTAGATTTGCCCACTACTCCCTTAAAAATATCCTAGTAGCATATGATCTTTGTGCAAAGCTAACAGCAGAGGTTCAAGTCAGCACACTGAGTAGAATGGGTGCACAACCTGCCCAGTGGGAATGCATATAACTCAGGTGTTTTCTAAAATTCTCAGTGGCTAATAAGTGAAAACAATCTGATGATTTTAACTGTCCATTCTATTTGAAATAGTCCCCAAAGGCAGATAATCTGCATCCCTACTTTATTTTGCACACAGCAGAAATACAAGATCCCAATGTAAAAGCTTGTGTTAATCCCAGTTTGGCAGAAGAGTTTCCAAGCCTATAACTTCAGTCAAACTGATGTTACCAGGGACATGCACAGCAGATCTCAGTACAGTTTACACAGACTTGAACCTGGACTGGAAGCAGCCAGCTAGTTCACACAAGTTTCCCACTCTGAAGTATGTGTAATTTATCTGAGCTGATAGAGAGGATAAGAATCAACCGCCTGTTTTCCAGTTAATAAAAAACATACAATGAAAGGAGGGTGTTGCCAACATATCTTGTTTACTCAAAAAAAATGTTTGGCATTAAATGTGAAATCGGAAATGAACTCATTATCTGATAATTTTCATTTTGAAGAATTAATTGCTTTGGGAAAAAGGCTTGCCTTGAACAGTCCTTTGTATGGGTGAGTACTTAGTTCAAATGTACACCTTTGGAGAAAAGAGAAAATTCTTGGGAATCTCAGAGTAAGACCCCACAGTATCAATCCAAACCTGAATATTAAGAGTCTCATTGACATCACTTAAATGGATTTCTGCTTGCTTTAGAATTAATTCAATGGCATCAGACACTTCTCTTTCAGCAAGAAAAGTTTCAAAACATAAACCAGACTCCTCATTCTTTATTAAGGGAGAACTAAAATGGGTGGATTCAGTCCAAGGCATCTCAGAGGTGTAGGATGAGCATTCAAATATAAAAAATGATAGATATATGGGTGTTTACATACTTTTAGGAAAAGGGAATGATCAGAAATTGTATAAATGGAAATAACTCCTTTGAAATAAAGATAGCTATAAGGAACTGAATCAGATCATCCCATTCTATAGGGACGATGGGGCAGCATATCAAATAAAAAAACCAGAAACAAACCCCTGAAAGGAAGAGGTGGGCAAAACAGCAAGGTGCACTTTATGGACTCTGCCTATGATACAATTCAGAACAATGTCAAGAACACTGTGGATGTGTCCAGATAAGCCCACATGTGCCTCTTGCCGCGTCTCAAAGCCATTTGAGACGCGGCAAGAGGCACACTGGGAACAAAAAAACATTTCCTGCACTGCAAATATGCAGCATGGGCTAAAAATCCAGGTATCAAAACAAACAAACAAAAACCCACAACTTCCAAAGAAATGTTCTGACAGCTGCCCTTATCCCTGGCGGGGGGGGGGGGCGTGATTGGCCCCGGGGCAGGGTTGTGGGGGGTGCAGTCCATGAGCTGTGAAGGGGGCAGGGACCCACCCCTCCCCACATAACTCACAATTCCCCCATAATCCACCCACAAACTCTACACCCCCAAGCCACTCCCACAAACCCCTCACCCACATACCTGGCCCTGTGGGTCAGGAGTGAGGAGTCTGGGGTGGGGGAGCAGGCTGTGGGTTGAGTGAGGGGCAACAGCAGGGGCACGGAAATCGCTTTAAACTTGTAAGTATATCAATAAAACATTGCCCAACTGATCTCTCTCTATATAGTAGCATTTTATTTTAATAGCAAAAGAACACTATTTTGGTATTTTAATGAGAGAATTTTGGTTTCTTATCTGAGAATTTGCTATTTTTAAACAGGGAACACCAGGATCTCTGTTGGTAAGACAAGTGGTGACACTGGGGCAGAGGAGCCTGTCCATGGCCAGCACTGGGGACCAGGCTGGAGGACAGACGACGGTGGCTGACCTCTTGGTCATTTGGAGCCAAGACGACACACCTGGACAGTTTAAAGCAGGTCACCATAAGGAGTTCATCTTCTGGGCTATAGATGGCAGAGTGAGGGCACCCCATCCAGGCCTGGCAGGTCCAAAGAGGCAGGTGCTGTTGCAGATGGCAGCAGGTCACAGCTAGGCAGCAGCCCCCACTGCCAGACTGCTGCAGTGGGTAGAGGGGGCTGGGGCCATTCCACGTTAGGGCTGCATTAGCAGTCCAGCTGGCATGAGGGGTAGTGTCCCCTGATACCAATTGGCTGGGCCTCAGAAGTTCCTAAGAGAAAGTAGCCCCAAGCTGCTTGCCAGGGTGGGTTTTTATACTGCTGGGTCCAGCACAGGTGCTGGCCCCAGGCTCTAGCTCCTCATAGCTGCAGATCTGGAAGGATCTGGTCAGGGTTATTTTGCCCCAAGTGGGCACAACTTGCCCCTCAACAAATTGCATGTCCAGGCACATGCAATGAGGCAAAAATCCCCAGCTTTGTTCCACTCCTGTTTGAACTGCTCCAAGTGCACATGCCTGAATGTGTGAATGTGCCCTGTGGGGCCAAGTATATAAGGGGTGTGCAGCAGGAACTGGGAGAACATCTGTTCACTAGGGCACCCCAAGGGAAGAAAGGCCCTAATGGTCACAAACTGCTGGAAGACTGTTTTAGACTGAACATAAGGAAAACTTCTTTACCAGAGTCTAGAATAGACTCCTACAGAAGTAGTGCAAGCACCTACTCTGGAAACCTTTAGGAAACACTTGGATGCTTATCTCGCTGGGGTGACCTGACCCCCGCTGACTTCCTGCACTTTGGGCAGGGGGCTGGACCTGATGATTTTGCAAGGTCCCTTCAGGCCCTAATGTCTATGAAATCTATGAAATAGCATTGTGGATATTACACCAAGTACCCTGCAAAAAATTACCCAAAGTAGTCCCAAAGCTAACCCATACTTGAGTTATGTTCAAGAAAATTTTCAGATCCAAACACCCTCTTTAGAGATGTTTTGATGTGGAGCACAAAAAAATCTCAATTTGTCTTCCATATTTCAAATCCATATGGATCCTTCAATCAAGAAAAATACCAGTTTCTATCTAACATAGTGCAGATATTAGACCACAGCACAACTCCTGGCCCAAGTGAGGTCCTGTCATTCTGATACTCATTGCAGTAAGAAAGCAGTAAAAAAAATCTTGTTTTGGGAACCAATGTTTCTTAACTCAAGTCTCATACACTCAGGTCCTATTTTCTATGTGCCTGATACTCAGAAGCTGCCTTTGGCCCTTTGTTCCTACTCTTACTCCTGAGCCTGGTCCCCTTTGACCTTAGAAGCTAGTTTCTTTTTTCTTCACTAAGGACTGGCCTGAACAATGCTACAGAGTGCTTTCCACTGGCTAGATCCTTTCTTAATACTTCAGCCAGTAAATGAAAAGAACCCTGCAATGCACCCACAAATTCAAATCCACATAGATCCTTTCATTATAATAGCATGGTATGCAAGTCCATGATCCCTGCATCATTTAATTCTGACCACCATGTGTTACACTACAAACAGCAACAAAAACACATCCAGCTACTGACGAATATATTCACAGCCCCCAAAACACCTGCTATTATGGAACTATCCATAGGTTGAGTCTTCCATTCCCCAGCCAGACACAAGATAGAAGTTCTGATGAAAGGAGCTTCCTAAAGCCTAGCAGAATATAGAGAATTCCCATAGGATCACCCTTAGTACTCAATTCCTACTCATCACCTCTAGCCAAGTTGGAAGATATCCATGCACAGACCTTTGTGAAAGATATAACCAGAGTTATAAGTAGCAATTTTGACTCCTGGGCAGAGATGCTGTCGAACGCTGGAGAGCAGGGCAAAGTTTGCTAAGGGAGGAGATATATTAGCATCAAAGTGCTCTAAATTGGCATCAGGGGCTGGTACCCTACCAAGTTACACTACTGGGTACAACCCTCCTAACTTCCTAAGCTATTGTCAAGGCAGACCTCCCCATCATAGTAACTTTAGCATATTAGGATAATGCCAAGGCACAAGTTTTGGCAAGATTACTGGGTTAACAAACCTAACATGCAGGTTGCTCTGAGGTTATTGGCTAAGCATGGCCCCGTGTGGGAGACTTGTATTCTCATATATAGCTGAGTTTCAGCAACATATAAACCAAAAATTATTGAAATGCTTGAAATCAGCTCAACACCCCTGCAAGTTCAAAACGGTTTTAAAATGTTGAGATAATCTCTGCGGTTAGATTGTTGGGGTTTCATTGTTTCTGCTGCTGCATTAATTGTGAGTGAGCGTGCACTTTCTGGTTTGAGTTGCAAAATGACTAAATACCTCAAGAAACAATCGCCTTGAAAAATTCATATTCTAAGTAAAAATGAAGTCATGTTTGAGATATTGGTACAGAATTTCTTTTGGTGAGATGCCCATCATCATTTCTTCATTTTGCAGATTTTCCCTTCAGGACTGTAAAAGGAGGGACATAATTTTAATGGGAACTACCTGGGGTTGTTGTTCAGGGTTGTTTTTATCACCTACGGCCACTGTTGTACCTGGCATACCTGCAAAATGGAACAAAACCAAATGAGTTTGAACTACTTGTATGAAAAAGGTCTTGAGAAGGACAGGGACCATCAGTGCCATTGTTACAATTACCCACCAAATGATCAACACACAAGAACAACACATTTTGCAAGGTACTATATACATATACTCATGCATAGACACAAGTCAGGTTATAGAAAAATTAAATTTTATTACTGAAGTTTTACAGTGTTACTGGTTGTGTTATTAAAGATTATCGGGATACACAGAGAAAAAAATAGGACAAGTGAAGACTTGTCCACTGGGAAATCTTCAAAAGGAGACTGGATGCACACCTTGCTGGGGTTATTTGACCCCAGCAGTCTTTCTTGCTCAGAGCAGGGAGGCTGGACCCGATGATCTCATAAGGTACCTTCCAGCCCTAAACTGTTAATCTGTGACTGTGTGCTCAACCTTTGCATGTCAAGGTTTTTGCAAACTGTGTGCAAAGAATTTTTTTTAACATGATCTAGGCATAAAAGATATTCTGTACTTCTCTTCAGACCCATGCTCATGCAAAAAGTACAATTAACAAATAAGATAAAGGAATGGTGTTCAATCCCCAGGCTACAGCTCTGTGGCAGTCTCCAAGTACCTTCTTGTTTCCTCTGAGCACTGAACAGACAAAAAGGTTTTCCCTCCTCTGACAGCCAGTCTATATCTACCAAACCAGGATGAGTGCATTTCAATCCCAAAAGCTCCCAGCCCTGGCAAAACGATGCTCTTTCTGAGGATTTTTACCTAAACCAAGATGTGTAAAGCCTATAGAACTGCCCCCTATACAAAGTGCTTAACCTTTCATTTCCTACCTGATGCTATATAAGCATGAGCATCATTTTAAACATCTATTCTATTTCCTCCCTTTCTCTGCAAAGCTCCAGTATGTCTCATAACACTTCAGTTGCTCAGCATATATTTTATTTTAAAACAGACCAGTGTTGGTTCATTGTAAGATTTAAATTATTAACAAACACAAGAACAATAGATGATACTGTTTAAATTACATCTGATGCCCAGAAAAGTGGAAGAGAAGGAGAGCTAATCTCTTCATAAGAATTTGTTACCAATTCTGCAGATGTCTTCCACATTTTGCTCTTGCAGACTCCAAGGTACTGCAGTCAGCAGTGAAACCCTTGAACTTCCCCCTATGTCTACTTCAAAGAGTGTTACCAGTGCTGTTTTTGTTGCAGTGATTTGCTATGTTTGTTATAATACAGCACATGCATTCACTTCTAGAAAACTGAGAGCCACATCTGTTTCCAGCATTGCCAAAACGAGAATGGCGATTGTATCCACTTTTCCAACAAATTCTCTGGACAGCATCACATCATTCAACACCTGTGACTGTGCTAAGCTTCTGTCTCTATTGTAGAAGTAAAATCAAATCAGCCAAGACTGGCAATCTTTGATGTTGATTATGGAAAACAGACACATTTGTATCTTTTAGTCTACAGACACACACAAAGGAAAGCTGACTTCTCCTAGTTCTACAAGCCTAATACATTCTGCAGCCTTTAAATGATCTCTTGAGCTTACACTCAGGGTAGGGGGGGTAGATTTTTTATATACATATTTCTCTATGATATATTTGCTTTAATGCAATTTTTGGCTTTGGAGAGATAGGACTATTCTGGACAAAGTTCTGCTTCCTAGCTTTTTCATGGTGGGAGATATGGAGATGCTGTACTGTGGAGGAAGGGCCAAGGTAAATTCTGGCTGTGGTACCAGAATTCATTTTGGGGCCTACCAGGAAGTACACTGTGGAGGAACAGCTCTGCCATCCTGGCAGAGAATGTAGGAAGTTTCTCTCTGCATCTCCAGCTTGCTCTGTTGGCCAGTATATGTGAACAAAAGCAAGAGAAATGAGGCCATAGTCCACCTTAAGGATGGCTGGCACCTACAAAGGCACTAAGAGGCAACATAGACTTTATGCCCAATTAGGACATAGGGGATGAAACCCCAAGTAACCTTCCCCTCCCTACCTTGATTCAGAATTGGATAGGATAAGGCCCTTTACTTGTACTGAGTTCATCTAATAATAAATAATATGTACAAGGTAAACAGAATCAGGTAGGTGCAGAAGCAGGTGGGGTGCACAGAAAAAAGGTACATGCTTTCTTGGAAATGAGGAAGACTCTTTATCCTTGTTTGAACAGGCATTAAGGAGACACTATGGCTGATGCTTCATTGAGGAAAGGGGCTGTTCTTGGAAACTTCTGAAAACTCCGCAGCCAGCAAGGACTGTAGTAGAAAGTAAAAATGCTACGTTAGAAAACCCAGGCACCTATATATGTGATAGACCTCTTCTCTAAATGGGCTCCAACTGCTAACGCTGCATGTTAACCAAAAAGTAGAAATTAACAACTTTGTACTAGACCTTTCAAAATCACTCCATGTTGAAATGACATGAGAAGCTTTGAACAAAAAGTTGTGACATTGTATGGGTCATGTTTAGGGTCAGAGCTTCTAGCAATCTAATCCAAGAGACAAGTCCCATTCAAAACCAAATAAGGATGTCATGAAGTACAGGCATACCTTGGAGATATTGCGGGTTCGGTTCCAGACCACCACAATAAAACGAATATCACAATAAAGCGAGTCACACGAATTTTTTGGTTTCCCAGTGCATATAAAAGTTATGTTTACACTACTGTAGTCTATTAAGTGTGCAATAGCATTATGTCTAAAAAAAATGTACATACCTTAATTAAA
>NW_017728943.1:56478409-56509917 GCF_001723895.1 Crocodylus porosus | reverse complement strand
CAATAGTAACATCAAAGATCACAGATCACCATAACAAATATAATAATAATGAAAAAGTTTGAAATATTGCGAGAATTACCAAAATGTGACACAGAGACACGAAGTGAGCAAATGCTGTTGGAAAAATGGCGCTGATGGAAAAATGGCACCGATAGACTTGCTCGACGCAGGGTTGCCACAAACCTTCAATTTGTAAAAAATGCAATACCTGCGAAGTGCAATAAAGCGAAGTGCAATAAAATGAGGTATGCCTGTAGTCTGACGCTTGATTTATTATTTATATTCCCTTCTTTTTCTATGAAACTAGGGAGGCTAAAAGCATTATTTAGCAAATATATTTAATGAATCAAGTGTCATACAATCTTCCCCATGAAGAAAATTCAGCATGGGAAGCTGAACCCATACAACTGAAGACAGAACTGTGCAATTTACTTTGTCTGACAAAATCTACCATTGTTCAGAAATAAAGCTAACCTGTGTTAACTTGTCTCTGTAGTGGTTACCAGGTTCACTGGAGACAGTCAGGCATGAATGAGATTAACTAAACAACAAGTTTTGTTGTGGAGCAATAGACATGCCTCTTCAGTCCTCTAGTCTCTAACTAACTAGCTGCTCCCTAATTGGGACCATTTCCCAATTCCCAACTCTTCTAAGTTAAGGGGAATCAGTAAATTATACCTTTTATCACTACAGCCTCCAGCATTGCTAGATGGTGTTATACAGTGTCTCTCTATAACATCCCATGTACTAAACCTGAAGTCTCATGATATATTCAAATGGAGTTATCCCATTGATTTTGATAGGCTTTAGATCAGCCACTCAAATGTTGGATGAGTTTCACTTTTTATTATTCTTTATTGCCCTTTTAATTTAAAACCTCATTCCCCGCCCCCCCCAGAAACCAGTATAGAAAATTGGAAGCAGCACCTCTGGTCTCACTTCCAACTTAGGCACTTAGGCATATCAATCTTCCCCTCAGTTCATGCCTCCCTAGGTCTTAGCCCACACAGGCATCCTGGGAATGTTCCCTTACTGGCATCTCTTTCCACCAAGCTGACAGTTCCACCATAGTCCTTTCCCTGACCACTGACACAGGGGATTTATCACACTCTCTTACCGACCCCCAAGTTTCCAAACCCAGTGGGGAATCAGCATCCTGCTCTCCAGGGGCTCCTTGGGGCTATGTCCCCATCCAAAGGAATTTGTCTAGCTGAACTCTGAGGGTTTGTTGCAGCGGTTTGCTCTCTCCTGCTCGACCCTCAGGCATTCCATTGGCCTCCTGCTTGCTCACAAAGGCTTCAGTGAATGGGTTCCAAATATTGTCATCTACAGGCAGTATTTTGTTTGGGAGGTTTTAGGGCCCAAGGAGTATTAGGTGAATCAGTTTTTCCATCAATAGGCTTTCCTCCATCTTCTGAAGTCACTTAGTAAATGTGGGTACTTGGGCCGATTTCCATGCCACTGCTATTGTTATTCTGGATTTTCTGGGATTCTTCATCCAGTTCTGGCATTGGCTCAGTATGATTCAGACATGAGCTTGAAGTAAAGCTTCAGTATACAAGCCACCCACAGACTAAGTTTTGTTCACATTCTGCTCTTTTGAAACAACTGGATACAGAAGATCAAATTTTTCTTTCCATGGGCTGTCTGCACATGTTCCATGTTGCAATACATTGTCCGAATCCTGGCTGCTGGCGTCACTGCATCTGTGCAAGTGATCCCTGCTCTGATTATGGATGTGGAGTTTCATCCATATGCCTGCAACTTGGCAAAGAGATTCTACCTGACTCCAACTTCACTAGCAACCTCAGACCTTGGGAAAGCAGCCTAAAATGACCAACTAACTTCCAGCTGTATAGGCTGCATACAGGGGCATGTTTCAGTGAAGGTATCAGTTCTGAAGTGCCATTGAGTAGAAAAGCATAGAATGGAAATTTGCATCTATCCAATGTTGAGCAAGCTTTTCACTTGTCCTCATAAGTTTGTAATGTTATTTTTAACCAATTAAGAAAATGCCAATTTTAAACAATGCGGAGAATGTGTATAGCATTGGGAGAGTGAATAAAGTATCTATCAGAATCAGTATATTCAACTTTGCTATGAAGGAAAAAAGTACCTCTGTCCACATGTTATCATAATGACAAGTTTTCTCTTCAGTGCCTCATAACTTTTGTATTTCTGCATCAGTTATGAAAATAAATAACGGTTATTCCTTCGCCAGGGTGTAAAACCATAATGCTCCAACAGCCTAAACAATATACTTGCAGCCAGGCCACCTCAATCTATGATCCTGTTAGATGTTCTTAGCTGAAAAGGGTTGGGGCTGGTGCAGAGGAGATGATTATGGAAACCCCCACTAGTATAGGAAGTGGTGTTAGTGAAACAATAGCTGGAACTCTGAGTCATTACTGAACTTGTGTGTGGTAGAGGACAAGCTGTACTGCTGAAAAACCAGCCCCTGGATGGGCTATAAATGAGAGGACTTGACCTTTTGGAGAGTTAAAGATCCCTTCACACATTAAGCAAGAATGATATTGATATCCCCAATGAGAGGCAATAGAAGGCTGAGCCTAATTGGGTAATTATGTTTTGCCAACGTAAATTCCTGTTGTGATTTCAATTGGATTTGGGACTCTACTTTCTTTCCTAAACTGTGGTATAGTTTTATTTTTTAGGAATTAAATTATAATACCCTAAAGTTACTTATTATGTTCCAGAGGAAGATCTCAGAGTGCTATAACAATAAACTCAAACTATAACAGAGAAGATGAAAATATTATTAGCTCATTATGGATGGGAAAACTGAATTCAGGAGCTTGAAGTTGGGCACAAGGTTGGGAAGGAAGACAGTTAGATGATGGGTGCATTATGGATACCCAACGAGAAAGGAGGATGAAGGAATATTAAGTTCACCGGTCTCACATGGTCAAATACAATTATATCCTACGCAATCCTGTGGACTGAAATGAGCTCATGTAAGGTGCACTTCAGTGGAGAATTTCTCCCCCAGCCGATGTCTCTAGCCACAAAATCCTCTTTTCCCTATTGCTATTTACCTTCCCAGAAATAACTGCATTTGGGAAAGGGCAACATAATTCCTACCGAGTCAAGCAGGAATAGATTCTGTTGAAGACTGATGCTAGTCAGAGCACTGAAAATCATAAAGCCCATTAGAGAGAAAGCTTAATTTCAATGAAAGATGTTATTCACAGTAGATTTAAAAAATGGCAGAAACAGAAATAAAAACACCAGCTGGATCAAACTACTCCAAATCCATAATATTTTAAATGTGATCAGCTTAATAAATGGAAAAATGTGTAAATCCTCTTCATCTCGAGTACTATAAAAATTGTATTCCGTAGGAGATTGATTTCTAGAGCTCTCAGGGTTATAGTCTCCTTTCCTGATGTACATGTCTAAGCCCCATTAACACTGTTATCAAGGGAACAATATACATGCCAGTATTCAGTACATGATCAGAACCCTTTGAATCACAATTCTGTAATTAGTGCCTCTGTGTCAGTTATCCCCTACAGTGTGCCCTATATTTCATGAGGATCAAATTTCCAAATAGACTCCCTAAATTTCCAAACAGCACAGCAACATATATCAATATTACATAACACATTACAGGGGAAAGATCAAACATTCCTCCACATACATCTTCACCATTTTCTAACTCTGGTATCAATGGGGGGTTCGTTCATTTTGTGTTACAGGCCCCTGTAATGAGGCACTTAGTGTGTAAAACAGTAATAAGAGTGTAATTCAAAACCTGAACTGATCTTCTCTAGCATCTCAAGCTAAAACTAAAGGATAAAAAGGAGATCTCTCAGCACTTTTGTCAGTGAAATATTTTTGCTTTGTTTCATATTTCTCAGAATCAGGAAGTCCAGAATTTAAATGTGAAAATATAATTCAACCTAAGCAGTTGGCACACAAAGGGAATTTGGTTTTCCAGTTAAACCATACTTGAACTTAACCTTAAGATATGCTTATTTAAATTAGAAAGTCAATGCTTGTGTTGCAAAACCATGGCAACCCAAACCTGGAACAGCAGTAGATACCAAATTGGGGGGTGCAGGGGAGGGAAGAGGGAGGATAGGCTTTGGTTCAGCAAGGTAGATATGCACATCTGTCTTAAAACATGAGGAATACCAAAGCTCAAGTGCTTTGCTAGATACAGATGGACTTAAAAATTGATATATACATGATTTTATGATTTGTACATCCTGAAAGCATCTTTAGGAGTTTGACCCCCATTTTAATTAATAATCCTTTCTTCTAAGTATCAGACTTCTTCATTCCTATTTATTTAGTCAACACCTCCCACAAGAATTTTACCTGATATTTTAGAGACTAGCAGGAAAGATGATGTTTACAGCCACCTGGATGAATATACCAAAAAGAAATATGATAAATATTTATTGGATTTCTCAAATGTATTTGTTTAGATTGTGATCAAAGTTTGCTTTGCATGAATGTTTTCTAATGAACAAATTGTCCAAACTGTTCCTCGAAATAGTGATTTTTAAGCAAATAATAAAAAATATGAACAGAAAGCAAGTTAGCTGGGGGAGATTTGAAGTTAAGCTCTTCACCCTCAGTTCTATCTGTACAATAAAGGATAATGTTTCCTTTCTCCCACTTCTTAGTTGCTTATTGGATGGCATATTTTTCAAGGCAGGGAAATTGTTTATTCTAGTTGCATATATAATACCTAGTATCATATGGCCCACACCTTGGTCATAGCTTCTATACACTACCACAATCAAAATAATAAATTATCAAGGGCACAATAATAAATAAACAGACCATTTTATTTTAAACTAGAGTCCACTTTGTACCCTTATACTTGTCTTTGTCTTGCTCTTCAATCCCACTGTCACTCAGTAGTAGAAGTCAGATTCAGTATGTTATTCCATACTCTCCTTTTCAAATGAACACAGAATTCATTGATCCACCAGTATATATAACTCTTTAAAAACTCAATCTAATTTCCTTTTACTGTTGCTCTCTTTGCCTAACACCACCTCCACAGGTTTCAACTTTTCTTTAAAGTGACTCCTTTGCCTGGCATGTAGCTACCCAGAAACAGACTACCATAGTCCATGTGGCCATGGTTTATACCCTAGTGAGCCATAACATGAGAAGAGTTAAACTATAATCTCCTGAATAATACAGAATCTGTAAATTAACACCAGCCAGACCTCCCTGGCATGTAGACCTTTGTCTGGATGAACTAGTATACCTGTGTTTAAAACCACTAGCTTTAAGTCATTTTTCAAGGCAAAGTCAGTCTCAATGAAGCTAGAAATGTATGGATGTGTTCAACTGGAATTCTTCTCTCCTCCTCCCCCTTCACCCAGCAATTTGGATACAAATTGCATTTTCTACAAAATAGCTTCATTCCCTTTCCATCACGTAAAATGACCTCCGCAAACACAAAAGCTACCTATGGGAATGCTTCTGAGGTAATTAGAGAAACAATGCCTGACAGGATACTGCAAAGCTCACTGGCACTGAACAGTAATTTCCATACTAGTGACACGCCACTGCCCAACTGAGACAACCAACTGCAGGGGGGCGGGAGGGCAGGTTCTCCAGCGTATGCCAATAGCTCTCTTATGCCAATAGCTGCATACATTTCTGAGGTACTTGTAACCTCAGAGGTAAAGGAGGGTCTCTCTTCCAACAACACAAACATACCTCACTGTAATCTTCTATACCAAAGATGTCTAAGTAGGAGGAGATTATTTTTTATTTGCCTTGGTGAAAACTGCTTTATCAAAGGCTCTTGGCTGGAGCTTTAAACTAGAGCTTTTCTTTCTAACTCTCCTGATTTTCTAAGATTTTCTTTCGGGCTCTTGTTTTCTGGATTTCATTCCTTGGCAGCTTGCAAAGTTTGCTGGAATTATCCATGAATGCAAAGAAGATGGCAGGGGCTGATCCGTTGACCGCATATCCCAAATTGAAGCTTCCTTCCCAACTATATTTCCGGAATGGAAAGTTAGCAGCTATCATGAATGTAAAGCTTGTAATTCTAACTCCTCCCTCAACTAGGTCCTTAATGCCAATGTGGAACAAGCAGGTCTGCAGGGTATCAGCTTTAGATGAGGGGGACACACAGGATAGTGTGAAACAGTTGGAAGGCATGGTTAAAAGTGTAACCTGAAACACTGGAAACTAGTAGTCACAGTGGGGCTTAGCAACAAAATCAACAATATAGACAGTTTATGACATGTGATCACCAGAGCAGAAGCAAGGTTGCTTAAATATAGCCTCAGTAGGTATTAGAATATTTCTGAGAAGTACGCATCAAGCACGAGACAGATGCTACTAATAAGTAGAGAGCTTTAGACATTTATTTTTATATTTAAATGTCCAGCTATATTTATCTGAAAGATTTACCACTACATTCTTGACATAAAGGTATGGCAATGACTTACTGCTGTCTAGACAAAAAGATATAAAACTGCAGAAGAGAAAAACTTTGAGAAAGAATATGGAAAAGCACTTTAGGCCTTCATGACAAACAAAGTCAGACCTAAGTGTTTGGCTTTCACAGTTGTGTGTGTTCAGGAATTGAGCGTTTTTATTATTTTGTAAACACCGCGTCCTAAGGCTTCCACTTAGCCTATGTTCTTTGTCTGTTTCTTGTAAACTGAACTGAGCTGAAAAGATCAACTGGATTGATCTTTATTTCAAGTAACAAACACAGGGTTTCAGTTCTGTCACATGCAGGGACAGTTGCAGGGGTGTTTGCTGACCATGACCCTACATGGTATGGCCTACCGTTTTAAACCAGGACATAAAGATATGAATCATCTACACTCAGTAAACTACTCTGACTCCAAACCTATTGCAAAAAAAATCCAGAGTATCTGGCCACTTTACCCTAAGTGTTTGGACAGCTTTAAATGACCCTATGACCTCAGTGAAGAAATTGTTCTTGAAATGAATTACACATTTTACCTCCTATTTTTAGCATAACCATAAAACAGACGTGCTATGCAGAAGTTTCCCAACCTCTGCTAACTAGGCCCAATTTGGTACACGTAGCTCAAAGGAAACAGAATACAAAAAGAATCAGCACAGACTGCTAAAAATACATTAAGAAGGAATTTAAACTTTTTTTTTTTAACAAACTTCTCATAATATTTGGAAACAATATATTTTTGGACAAGGCAAATATTTCTCAATCACTGCTTCCTCCAAGAGTTTCAGGACTAAATCTATGACAGATTAATAGCATCACTCAACTAACAGTTCAGAACATCAGGGCAGGAATAAATTCATAAGGTTCAATCCTTTTCCATTCCATTTGCATTGCTTGGGCAGAACAAAGGAAAACAGCCATGCAGTCTATCTGTGGACAAACCCCTAAGTGACACAAAAACAGTATAGCTATCTGTGCACCACATTCCTCCCACTGTAGTGGGAACGCTGCTGGGGATATAGCCATGGGCTTAATGCAAAGTACACAGGACTTTGCATAATCCTCTCAGACCAGTAGCGCACCGAAATATACTGCAGCCAACAAAGGAGACAGAATGGCAATTTACAACCAGCCACCTTCCCTTTTCTGATATTTTCTGCAGTTCCACGAAATGGGAACTGGTACAACTGTGTATTCAGTCTTTATTCTCTAAAATGGAGTGGTTTATTTTTCTGTTCACATATTACAATACTGCTTCATTCCACCTGTATAAACGTGGAGCCTCTACTCTTCTTAACGGAATAATTTGAGACTTGTACCAAAGTAAGTACAAAGTTTAGCCTTTTTGTTTTTGCCTTATGAAATTCAGGTTTACTTACTCCTATCTGTTCTTTAGAGCTAAGGTAAATATTGCAATAACCAAACAAACAAAATTAAATAATTGAGCAATATTTTTCACATTTTTAAAGAAATTCATTTCCTTCCTCTGGATGACCTGGCTGCATTAATTTCCCATGACAAACATGGTTCTTTGGGTCAATCTGATATCTTTTAGTAGACCAACTCAAATAGTTGGGGGGAAAAAATTATTTGAAAGCTTCTGGGCACAAACACCCTTCGTCAGTCTGAGGAAGCACCTGCAGTTGGTGTGTGCTCTTCCTGGATTGAATGAACGGTAAAGAAGCCAGAGGCTGGTATGCATGCAATAAAGCCAGTCAGTGGAGATGTAAACTGAGGAGTCAGTGGGTGAGAGACAGGTGGGGGCTGGGGAAAGGGAATGAATGTAGCTGGTAAATAGTAGAGAGATGAAAGTCAGATGTCAGGCAGGCTATAATGTGTCAAATCCAATGTCTGTATTTACTCCATGATTTTTTGTATCCATCAGATTGATGAAGTAAAGTTCATAGACTTATAGTTTCTTAGGATCAGAAGGGACCTAAACAGATCATCAGGTCCAACCCCCTGCACTGGGCAGGAAAGGGTGCTGGGGTCATAAGACCCCATCCAAATATTTATCCAGCCTCCTCTTGAAGACCCCCGAAGTAGAAGAAAGCACCACCTCCCTTGGGAGTCCATTCCAGAGCCTGGCAGCCTTAACCATAAAGTAATGCCTACTGATGTCCAGTCTCAACCTTCTCTCTAACAATTTGTGGCCGTTATTCCTAGTAACCCCAGTGGTGCTTGAGGGAACAGAGCCTCGCCCAATTTCCACTGGTCTCCCCTGCTGAGTTTGTAAATGGCCACCAGGTCCCCTCTCAACCTTCTGTTGTGGAGGATGAATAGATTCGGGCCCTTTAGCCTGTCTTCATAGGACCTGACCTGCTGCCCCTTGACCATGCAAGTGGCCCTCCTCGGGACCCTCTCAGCGCTAGCCAAATCCCTCTGAAAGTGCAGCATCCAGAACTGGATGCAGTACTCCAACAGCGGCCTGACCAACGCCACATAGAGGGGAAGGATCACCTACCTGGACCTGCTTGTGATACATCTGTAGATGCACAACAAGGTGCGGCTAGCCTTACCGACTGCTTCCTCCCATTGGCGGTTCACGTTCATCCTGGAGTCAACAATGACTCCAAGATCCCTTTCTGCCACTGTGTTGATAAGACGGGTGTTTCCCAGTCTATCGGTGTGTTGCTGGTTTCTTCTCCCTAGATGCAGCACCTTCCACTTGTCTGCATTGAATTCCATCCTATTCTCATCCACCGTCTTTGGTAACCTGTCTAGATCTAGCTGAATTCTGTCCCTCCCCTCTAGCATGCCCACCTCGCCCCACATCTTGGTATCATCAGCGAATTTGGACAGTGTGCTTTCCACACCCACATCTAGATCACTGAAAAAGATGTTGAACAGTACAGGCCCCAGGACCCGGCTGTGGGGAACTCCACTGCCCACCACGAAAAAGGAAAATGACATCCACCTCAACACCCTCATCCAGGGACTTTGTGACTGATCATAAAAGGAAAGAAAATAGAAGTAGTTTCCTGGACCCCGCGAGAAAGGAGAAGCCTCATATGATCAAATCCTGTTATATCCTATACAATCCTATTGACTAAAATGAGCTCATGTAAGGTACAATTCAGTGGAGAATTTCTCCCCTAGTCCATGTCTTTAGCCACAAGAATCTCTTTTCTCTCTTGCTACTTATACATACAAACACACACAATTATTAATTTATTTTGGCCAACAAATCCAAGAATGCTTTTTGGTCAACCCTTGCAAACAAGTTCACCAAACTCTAGTTTATGTATCGGACATTTTCTATGAACTTTACATAGGCTGACTTGAAGCTTTTGATGGAACCCATAAGTCTATTTATGGGCTGAGGTACTATTCTCTACCAGCACGAGCTGTAAAATCTGGCCCTATACTGATATCATTGACTGTATCTTTGCTTGGCTCTTGTCATATGATATCATGACATTAGGAATCAGAACACCCAGCTATCGGTGCACAATTCATAGAAGATGAGGCCATGCCAAAAATTCAAAAGGAAACTCCATTATTTGTTTGCCTAAACATTTTTCAAAACATTTGAAAACTTAGCTTAACACATATTTAAGGGAACGACATGTCTGTAAGAAGTTGGACTTGAGATAATCCTCAAAAAACAATGGCCAAATGCAAGTTCTAATGAGAAACTAGTGTTTTGTCCAGCCACTGTTAGCAGGAAACATCCCTCTATTATGTCTGTTTCATGCCTTAAAATTGTACCATTGGAATCAATGATTCTACTGAGTGTATGGATATCATGTGTTACTGACTCAATTATGCTCATTCTAATCACACTGAAACCACTTATGTAACATTGTTGACTCTTCAGCCACCTGCTCCTGTCAAGAGGTCTGGCACATTGGCTCTGAAGGATTCTTGATTTGCCTCAGTCATGCTTTTTTTTGTTTTAAAAAAATATCTGATGCCATCATTTTCATATCAATATCTTTTGAATAACTATAACTATCTGTATATTCATATGAGAGAACAGAACAGTCTGTAGAAAGTCCACATAAAAGAATGCATGCTTTACACACTCAACACATAACAAGACAATAAATCCTGTTTAAATAAGTATCTGTTAAAATGAAATCCAGTTAAAAATAAACTACTTATAACTATGACCAGATTTACCACTGATTTAGATCTGATGCTTTCCAGTTGAAGTCCGTGGGACTGTAAGGATTGTGAAAGTCAAGAAAACATTCAAATACATCGTATAATTACTTTAGAAACAGATTTAGTAAATTAATACATTTCATACTAACATAAGTTATTTTTGTTTCAACTGTTCATGCAACAATTAAAATCCATTACATGAATATAGCCACTAAAAAGTCTGTACATTTGAATCAGTAATTAATTACCGTATCTGATGCAACTGTTCCCAACCCCAATGGAAAAAAATAGTAATGGCTCTGCATAGTGAGTTACATGAAAAATATTAATCAGTCTTTAGATCAGTTATTGTATGACTGAAGAGTATTCAATTAATATATCCAAGCAATTCATAACCAATGGTAGCCCTCCAACTCACTACTCAGCCAAAATTATGAATTAACATAAGGTCTTACTTAGCAAAGCACTTAAGAACATGCTTGAGTTAAGCATAAGTGTAGTTCTATTGACTTTAATAGGACTACTCACATGCTGAAGTGTTTTGGTGCATTAAGTCTATAATGGATTGAAGCCTATACATTTCCACAGCAACATCAGTATGATTCTGATTAATCACGTTAAGAGTGTACATATGTTCATGTATTTGTTTGTAACTTCAGTAATCTAAGGGACTGACAGTAGCTAGAAATCTTCACATCTGGTTCAATCTAGCCTAAACTGGTTTTGACCAGAAAAGTGTTGCTAAGATCTGATGGCTATTTAGTAGCTTATGGAGCAAAAAGTAGGTGGTATGAGCCCAGTTGCTAGAAGGTGTCCATATTATCTTGAAGTCTATTTAAAACAGCGCATTCTTTGAATGATTGGAAATGTGGAGAATGAATTGGTCTGTCAGTCACAGAGACTGGTGCAGTTATATCTTGGTTGAAACATATCTCCAAGGCAAAACTCCTGCCCTTAATTGTTTGTTCTTTGGCTATATGGGAGGAGCTTAAGTTTCTAATGTTATGCTCTCCTCTAAGGTGCGATCACGCCAAAAATTCACAAAAAATCCAATTGTTATTGGATTGTATTGCGAGCCCCAAAACAAACTTACAAGCAAGTTAATATGATCTAATATGGTATTCTCAATAAGTCTTACTGCAAAAGGCAGGTGCCCAATTCAGCAATGCACTTAAGTATGTATTTGCCTTTAATCACAAGAGTCCCAATTGTTATTCACATGCTTCAAGTCAATCACATTAATAGTGAATTAAATACAATTTATCAGAGGCAGTTATTTTGAAGTGAACAATCTTTGAAAATGTTCCCTCTCCTTAATGTGTTGAAGCAGATTGGTTTCAGGTAGAACGTCTATTATAAATTTGGCATTAAGTCTGACAGTGGTCTGCAAAGCCTGTAATATGCAATAATGTTACTCTTCTTTATTCATCTCTTTTTATCTGCCTATCTGCCCAAATCAATATCTGTTTGTGGTTTTTTAAAATTTTAATTAACAAGTATTATAAGAGACAGAGTTGAACAAGGAGCACAGATAAGGGTAAATGGAACTCCAAGTTTCTTTTGTCTTGTGCCATATAATGCCTTGGTGTCTAAAATGAATGTAAGCCTTCATGTAGCCATTTTTAATAATTAATATTAATGTGGCTCACAGGCCCCTGAGACTGGCCTACTCTTATTGAAGACAACAACTGCTTGAGATATCATAGAATCAGAAAATGAGCATTGGAAGGGACCTCAGGAGGTCATGTAGTCCAACCTTCCCTGCTCAAAGGAGGACCATCCCCAACCATATCTGTATCATCCTGTCTAAAGTTCCCTCTCCATATTAGCTGGTGCAGCTGCCAAAGGTTTGATCTAAAACTATAACATTTTGACAATAAAACTATGCCCTCCCTTGGCCAATGTGACTGTCTTTTCATCCTTCTACTTGTTCCCTCAGTGTGGCTTTTGCAGAATCCTCCTTGTTCCCCTTTCCAATATCCTGCAGGGGTTCATGGGGCTCTCTCCTCAGTCTCCTGCTCATCTCCCTCCCTACTTTTCCTCTAGATAATACCATCCATACCCACAAATTCAAGTACCATGTCAGGGTTGATGGCTCATAGTTCTATCACTCAACCTCAGACCCATCTCCTTCTGCTTAAAATCTTAGCCACTTTACCTAGACCTTTTCATAGGTGGTTAGTCACTAGCTTCATTTCAAAGTAGCTAAAACACAATTCTTAGACTACCTCCTTATTACCTACTTTCTCTGCCACAGTAGATAACTCCAGTGGCCTGTCAGTCACAAAGGCATATATCTATAGTACCCTCCTAATCTAGACTCCTCTCTAGGTCTTCATAGCCAAGTTAAGTCTAAGTCTTACAAATCTTTTTGCATAAGTATCCTATCCATACACAAACCTAAAATTCTTGTTTAGGCTGTCAACATCTCATAGCTTATGGAAGTGACCTTTTCTCTGCCCTTCACAAAAAGCACAATATTGAAAATACTGTTGTAAAGATAATTTTCTTACCATGATGTTTTAGCCAGCATCACTTCTCTGTTTGCATCCCAGCAATGACTCTCCCTTCTCTACCAGATCAAATATAAGACACTAGTCATCACTTTCAAGAAATTTACAGTCTATTCCCTCCAATCTATCACCTTTCATTTGGTATAAAAACATTGACTCTTGCCTGTGATCAGTCAATGTTGCTAGCATCCATGGTACATTTATAAGATTTTGAGACAAGCACCTTTGTGCTTTTTCCATGATGCTTTTCACATTAAAGACAATAGACACAAGACTACCACATTGCCTTTCTTCATATCTCTCCTAAGAACTCTCCTTTTCTCTGAGGCCTACAAAACTCTTGACATTGGTTTGGCTATTGGTGGGCTGTGAACAACATCTTTCAATGATCTTATGCTAACCAATATAGTAGCTCTGTGCGAAGCTTCAGTCCCTGGTTCAATTCAACAGAGATTCAACCCGATTCAGTAGCCAAATCTCCAAATCCAAATCGAATCAAAGGACCCTTTAATCTCTCTGAATCCAATTGGAACCCTCCAAATTGATTTGAAGAGATTCAGAAAGATTCAGACATAGGGACAGAGTTAAATGTTTTTTCTACATACCTCTAGGTAGCAGGGGCTCATGAATGCTATGATGCTGGGGTGCATGGAGCATCCCACGGAAGCATGGGTGGCTCCCCAGTGTGCTCAGCAGCAGACCCAGAAATGAACCAGAATCACTTCTGGTCCAATGGGGAGTGTACAGGGCCCTGCCCAGCCCCTCCCCCGTTCCCCCAGCTTGGTGACTGGTGCCCACTGGGTCTGGGGAGGCACCCAGGTTCCCCCTGTGGCTGATCACTGAGTCAGAGAAGCATGGTGGGGTCCCCCAGTGAGCTACCCAGCAGACCTGGAAGTGGACCAGAAGGTCCACCACACTGGAAGAAGACCAATGTGGTGACTATCTTCAAGAAAGGGAGGAAGTGGATCTGGCTCACTATAGGCCCATCGCCTGACTTCTATCCCGGGGAAGATCTTAGAAAAGTTTATTAAAGAAGCCATCCTTAATGGACAGGCCGATGCCAACATACTGAGGGAGAGCCAGCATGGGTTTGTTGCGGGTAGGTCTTGCTTGACCAATCTCATTTCCTTCTATGACCAGGTGACCTATCACCTGGACAAGGGAGAAGAAATTGATGTCATATATCCTGACTTCAAAAAAGCCTTCAATCTGGTATCACATGATCACCTCTTGGTGAAACTGGCCAATTGTGGCCTTGGGTCCACCACGAAATTGGCTTCGTGGTCGGACCCAGAGGGTAGTAATTGAAGGAAGTCAATCATCATGGTTTCATGTGACACGACCAGTGGGGTCCCCTAAAGCTCCGTCCTTGGACCCATATTGTTCAACATCTTCATTAATGATGTGGACATTGGAGCCAGAAGCGCACTGGCCAAGTTCGCCGATGACACCAAACTTTGGGGCAAAGCATCCACACCAGAAGACAGGCGGGTGATCCAGGCTGACCTGGACAGGCTCAGCAAATGGGCAGACGAGAACCTGATGGTGTTTAACACTGAAAAATGCAAGGTTCTCCACCTTGGGAAGAAAAACCTGTAGCATCCTTATGGGCTTAGCAGTGCTATGCTGGCAAGTACTACAAAAGAAAGAGACTTGGGGGTCATCATTGACCACAAGATGAACATGAGCCTCCAATGCGATGCTGCGGCTAGTAAAGTGACCAAAACGCTGGCTTGCATCCATAGATGCTTCTCAAGCAAATCCCGGGACATCATTCTCCCCTTGTAGTCGGCCTTGGCGAGGCCGCAGCTGAAGTACAGCGTCCAGTTTTGGGCTCCACAATTCAAAAGGGATGTGGAGAAGCTTGAGAGAGTCCAGAGAAGAGTCACGCACATGATCAGAGATCAGGAAAACAGCCATGACGACAGGCTGAGAGCCATGGGGCTCTTTAGCCTGGAAAAGCTCAGGCTCAGGGGTGATCTGATGGCCACCTATAAGTTTATCAAGGGTGACCACCAGGATCTGGGGGAACGTTTGTTCACCAGAGCATCCCAAGAGATGATGAGGTCAAACCATCATAAACTACTGCAAGACTGTTTCAGGCTAGACATAAGGAAGAATTTGTTTACTGTCCAAGCCCCCAAGGCCTGGAACAGCCTGCCATCAGAGGTGGTTCAAGCTCCCACATTGAACACCTTCAAGAGAAAATAGGATGCTTATCTTGCTGGGATCTTATGACCCCAACTGAATTCCTGCCCTTCAGGTGGGGGGCTGGACTCAATGATCTTCTGAGGTCCCTTCCAGCCCTAATGTCTATGAATTCTATGAAATTTCCATAAAATAGCAATATACATTCAACTAATTTTAAATATTGAGACCTTCAACCTACAAAATTGGGGAAAAAAATTAATAGAAAATGAGGGAATAAAATTAGCACTGAGGCTCCATGAGATCACACAGATCTTCTCTAAGAGTTTGTTTTTGATCAAAGCCTGAAGTTGCTATGTACTTTAACAGAAAATAATGTATGCAGCACGCACTGCAGGCCAAAATTTGTGGTTATATACCAGTGTAAATCTGCAGTCACTCAACTGTCTTAAATGGAATTAATTCTGAATGTCCTAATTTATACAGAATGGTATATTTTTGTTCATCATACTTGGTATCTTAAGCCCCTGGAATTTTTTTTTTTTTTTTTGGCAAAAGTTTATAAACTCAAGAGGCTATTACTTTGCAAATGTATTCAAAATTTCCTTTCTTTGCCTTTCTTTTTTTCCCCCAACAATCTCTCTCATTCAGAATTAAAAGGATCCAATGTAAAACTGAGATAAAAATATAACTTCAGAAGCAGTTCTCCCTGAATTTGCAAAATCAGGAAAGGATAAAAAGAGCACAGCAACAGAACATATGATTTGATAAGGCAGGCAGACCTGACTTAGACCAAGGTCCACCTGCAATACAGTTTTATTGGACATGTGTGGATTTCTAACTCCAATAAACAAGAGAACAGGAGAAATTAAAACCTCTGAACTATAAATCAAAACCACACGGGCCCTTAGAAAATGTTAAAATTATACATAGCCTTAGGCATCTTCAGGACCTTAGAGTATTCCATTCCCAAGCACAAAGTACTGTATTATGTCCTTGTCTGTAACCAGAAATTACTTTTCAGGAACAAACAAACTGGTGCCTCTGTGAGTATTTGTCAGTAAAATTACATCTGAAAGAAAAAAACCTTGGGACAATAGTCAGTCCAAATGTTAACTAAATACATCTTTCCTTTTGGCTATTACTAAATGGGATTCCAGACTCTAGAAATGCCTTCCTCTTTTGTGGTAGAATGAGGGAGCACTCTATCTAGCATGGCATGAGACCTTTTCTGAATTTTTTCTAGTTTAAAATTTGTGCCCACAGAACTGGACTTGTCTGCAGGAAGAGATGCACCTTATAGGCTGGGAATAGATGCCAGCTTTGTCCCTGGACAAGTTGTGACTATGTTTGTCCCAGAACAAGTATGTCCTAGGACTTGCATGTACAATCAAGTCTGTAAATGCCTTTCTAATCAGGGTTTAGTGAGTAGCTGAATGCACTGCCACTTTTCTGCCACTGATTCAATCATGCAATCCCGGGGCAACTGTTCAGATTCATTTTACAATGTCCAGGGGTAAACTGTTAGTACTTCGTATCTTGTGATTTATCTCAGGGCAATGGATGTGGATGTCTGAATAAATTTACTTTGTTCTAGAATAAAATTGTTTATCCTGAGACAAATTCCACATCTGTTTGTAACCATAAACTAATTGAATCAGAGATGCATAAGCTTTCATAAGCAACAATTCACTTCCTCAGATGGTAATGAAGTGAGCTGTTGCTCATGAAAATTTATGCATCTCTGATTCAGTTAGTCTATAATTGCTTCTGGTGCACAGGGCAGGAGATTATGTAAGCAGTGAATGGGGCCAAGACGTGCCCACCTGCTTGGCATAATACAGCAGCTGGAGTTGCCAGCTTCCCATGGCCCTGATCCTATGACATTGTGGCCACCAAGCCGCAGGCCAGATACAATCAGTTGGCAGGCCAAATCCAGCTCACAGGCCTGGTTTTGCCCACCCTTGGTCTATAAGGTACCCATCACACCCTGCCTTCTGCTATTATTATAGAGACTTTGCCTGATTAAGTCTATCCCTTGATTTAAGCAGTTTCAAGGTCCAAGGGTACAAAACACTTGAAGCAGCCCAAGCACAAATGCTTCTGGAAACAATTTTTTCTTTCATTGACCTGAAAAGATTTCTCTAGACCATCAAGAGCAGGATAAGATGAAGGGACAAACAATGCAAATATAGCTGTTCATGGACACAATGCAGTCCCCATTATAAGTCAGAGGAATGTGAATCAAGCCATATGTACTTTAAGCATACAGCTACTAATTTAAAGTAGAAAGACAGTAACACACGGCTGGAAAGCTTATCTGGTCAAATCCCTCTGCATGGAGGCATTCTTAACTGTGCCTAAACCATTCCTTATTAAAACTTATTCAACTGTTCTTTAAAACCTCCAATGAAGGAGATTCTTCAATTTGTTCAAGCTGCTCTGACATTGGGGATTTTTTTTTTTTTGCCTTTCTGTTTCTTATCCTATTCTCAGAGTTTAGTGAGAACAATGATTTGCCATCCTCTTTAAAATTCAAATATTTTAAAACTTACTCTGTTGTCTATTCATTTTCTTTTCTTCATTCTAAGCTTTCCCAGCTTCCAACCTCTCCAGTGCCAAGTAGATCAGTACTATCACTTTACATATCTTGTCATACTTCTGTGATCCATCTAAGATGACTTTGTATTCAACAGAGTTTAAATCCACAATACACTGAAAATACTTTGATAAAGAATCAAGCTGCTGCAATGCTGTTAGACAAAAGGACTGCAAACTAGGTCACCCTATATTTACCTTCAAAATGAAGTTCCAGGCCATAGGTTTTAAAGCATGTACATGAGCTAGCCAAGAGTGTGATGCATGTGCATTTTAGGAAGCCAGATTTGTTAGCCTATCAACAACAAACCCACATTAGTACAAAGTCAACTTGAAGCTAAAGTCTTTGTTTTCTACTATGTACAACCTAGTAGACAACACTACTTCTTTTAACTCTGGCTCCAGGATGGAGGCAAAGGTTGCATCATCTTCCAGGCCACGTCACCTGGATAAATCCCTTTCCCCATGTACAGTGGTGACATTTGCAAGCAGGAAGGCAAAACACACACACACACACACACACACACACACAGATCCCATGCAACAGGAGACTGAGCCATTGGGTAGACTCAAAACAACCTACAGTTCCTGCCTTTCAGTGTTTTAATGTTCCAAGGTTCTGTACATTTCAAAAGAGCAGGTGTATTGCAACTAAACATATTCAAGCCTCTTTGGTCTAGATCAGAGGTGCTCACCTCTGGTCTGTGGACTAAATTTGACCTGCAGCACAGTGTCACCCAGTCTGCAGATATCCCCACAGGTGTGAACATTTGGCAGCAAAGGAGTGGTGGCACTACTTCCCTGCTGCCAAATTTCCAGATCTATGGGGTGCCTTGGCCTGGTGCGAGGGGCTGGGAGGGGGAAACACCAGGCTTCCCTGTGCCCAACCCCAGAGCATGGGGTTAGGAGGAGTAGTGCAGGCTGCTGGGGCTCAATCCTGGTGCACAGGGGTGGGAGTGGGCAGTATTGGGCCTCTAGGGCCCGCTCCACTCATCTGGCTTGCAAGGCCAAGAAGCTGAGCGCCACTGATGCACTGAGTGTGCATCCCCACATTTGTGCTGCTTCTTTTTTGCCACTGCACACACTCCCAGACACAGAGTTTGGTGCAAGGCAAAATGGCCTGCTTCAGGGAAAGTCAGTTCTCTGCTCCCCCCTGGCTCCCAGCATGCTGGAGGAGGCAAGGCAGAAATAGAGCAGGGGAGATGCGCTAGCAGCCAGCGCATCTCTCTGGAGGACCAAGCCTTCATGTCTGCTGGCACACGCTCCTGTGGCATGCACCGTTCTGCTTTTTCTTGTGGCTTTCTTTTTTTTGCTGCCAGGTTTTTCCAATAGCAAATTTTGCCCTGCATTGCAAACATGCTAGACATGTAGTTTGTGGCACCACAAAGAGGTTTGCAGTGCCACAAATTACACGTGCCTGCATGTCTGGATCCAGCCTGAGTTACTAATCCTGCAAAATCAAAGCTGCTATCAAGGCCTGTGAAATTTCTTGGTTCCAGATTCAACAGGACAGGAAAACTGCAAAAATTGCCCATTACTTCTTCTTCTGCCAGTTTGCCCATTCTTCATAGTGACAATTGAGGTGGCAGTAGATGTGATAAAAATTTAAAATTCTGAAAGTATAGGACTTTTTCAATTTGAATTTCATGGCTCTAATTTTGAGTTTTGCAGATTTGGCAGACCAACTTAAATTCCAAGTACCTCTGTTTTGACCTTCAATTTAAGCTAACCAGTCTTATTGCTTTCGAAACTTACTAGAGAAATCTAAAAATGAATTTTCTCCACCTGCACACTGCTTTACTTCTTCTCCTACTCAAATTGTGCTAGTTGTACAAGCACTGTAAAACATACAGTTACATTATTTATGAGTGCCACCATGAGTTAGTGGACTCAGCAAGGAACTGGAAGACAGGAGATTCTGAATCCTGACTCTTGATCTAGGAATTTTCTTGAACATTGGCTGCTTGTGTGTTTTTGTGCAAGTCGCTTAGCTTAGCTATGCCTTTTTTTGTTCAAATAAAACATACCTTATAAAAAAAAAAGTTATCTTGTAATTACACTGAGCTCCAAACACATTATCTGATGGGATTTATTATTACTTATTATTACTGCATACATTTGTACAATAATAATGTACATGTACATGGACATATTACTGAACCAATTTGTTTTTACTTCTCTTTGTCAGAATAACAGTGAGGAAAATAATTAGACTCCTTTGTCTACTAAAGACCTCTCAGTTATCCATGTCCCTATTTCCTGCCTGGCAGCGCAGAGAAGTTGTTATCTTTAAAATTGTTATTGGTTACAAGCTGACGACCATGACAAATTAGTTCCTTTCTCAGTCCAGAATCCAGACCCTTAGCATCAGATTCAACTTATCAGGTCAACACACTTTTTTGTAACTTAAATTTTGTCTTATATCTTGAATGGCATGTGTAATAATAATAGGAACTTTACATTGCAGCCAGCTCCACATGTACATCTGGACTAAATCCAAGACTCTAGCTGCACATTCAGGTTCCTTTAACAAATACTCAAACTTCTAGAAAGGCATATAATTTCCAATCAGTTGGAAGTGGCTAGGCATGATCTCCCAGTGGGACTGAGCTTTAATAGAAAGCAATTTGATATGAAAAAGCCATTTGGAATTCTTATTTAACAAGGAATTTACAGATCAACTGACATAAGGGAGAGTGTAGTTCTGTCTCACAGCTCAGGAGAGTCTTTAGATATTAAACATGAGTGAAAAAAAAACTGTAAGGTAATTCTTGCCTAAAACCATTTATATAAAAGGTGAGATTTACTAGTGGACCTGAATATATGAAATATTCTGGGAAAAATCCTGTTTTCAATTGCTGCAAATGACTAAAGTAGGTATTACATGATCATGTTAAAACACTGGCCTGCTGTATGCTGCCAAGATAACCTATAACCATGTCCTTATGGGAACAGCCTGAGCCTTCTGCTCTGTACTTTCTGCTGGATTCCTAGCCTAGGGATAAGTCCTACTGAAGGGCTGGGCACTCCAGCAGCTTATAAAGGCACATGGCACCTCAAGGGCTAGGGACAGAAATTACACATAAATCAGTATAAATTATTGGAAACTGGTTCCAGTCTGTAACACAACAGAATCTCAGTGGACATAAACTGCTTACAAAATGGCCAAAACCAGTTTAAGATAAACATGGATGGAGGTAGCATAAGATTTAGGTTAAATCAGTTGAATGAACTTCTTTCCCCAATCCCCTCCAGATTCAAGTTAACTCAGAGTCCTCCAGCATCCTAGCATGCTTTGCATCTCCCCCACAACACCCCTCTCCCCTTGTTGCAGGATGGGTGGGCTAGCCTTGGCCCAAGCTGTCTGCTCCAGCTGAGCAGGGAAGCAAGCTCTTGCACCACCACCCCCTCCCCCCATCTCCACCCCAGCTTCTGACCTGGGCCACAACAGGCATGTGGCTGCTCTTCCAGAATCAAAAGTGAGTTCACTTGCTTATCAGTTCCATCTACATAGCTTAGACTAACCTGCAAAGATTGACTTGATTCAGCCTTGGGTTTTTTGACTGCTTGTACTTAGCCAAGGGATTTCAACATGATCAGAAAAAAAATCAACAGCAGGTTGAAAAGTGTAAATTCTGTCCAGCAAGCTGGAGGGAGAGGGATGCAAGGGTAGGCACCAACAGGGAAGTATCTAAAAGGAAACAAAAAGTCTTAAGGAGAGAAAACCATGGAATGAAGAGCTGTGCTCTCTGACAATATTGAGAAGCCTGAGGGTCCCCTACTGGGGGAAAGACACAATCCAAAAACATGTTTAGTATGTACTGAAAATCTTTATAATAATTATGTTTTAGATACATCTCACATACCAATTATATGAGTATGTTAGTACATAAAGCAATGCTAACTAGTCCTTAATGTTACTGTATTTATTGCTATACTGCGTTTGAAACTTCAGTTTCAAATTAGTTTTAAGTCCATCACTGGGGTTGACTTATGATTTAAGCTTTCATCACTGAGGCAGCAGAGGGTTGTATCATACATTCCAAGCACATAAAATTATAATTTTTAACAGTGGAGGCTAGATTGCCTTTAGTGGAGCTGGTTTATGCTAGCTGAAGATCTTTCTCATAGGTTCCCAAGTTGAATTATGCTGGAAACATCCCACCTTCAAAGAATCTGTAACACAAACTTCCAAACACAGGTGTCTATGTAACAATATCTTCCATTCTCAATGCCTTTTGCATGTTTTCCTCTTTATTTTTCTATTTTCCACTTCGGGAATGTTAAGCCTTGCAGTGGCCCCTGGCCCACACACAGCATGACATGTACATCAACCAAGTCTATATCACAACTCGCAGAGACCTCTTTTTTGTTTCTGTCCCAAAAGATCAAGAAGTTGAAAGGACATTTTATGTAGGATATAATGAGATGAGATGTTCAAAAGCACAAAACAAGAAGAGACTAATAATTTAACTTCATTAACCATTTTCAAGCCACTTTTAATTTTGTCTACTACTTAGATGCCACAGTAACAGACACCTTAAAATAAGTCATGCAGAGAGATGAGATGCACGGATTCTTACATCTGTCTGCTGAAACATCCTCTGAGGCACACCTTGCTTTACAAAACCGTCAACAGTTTAGCACTTGAAATAAAAAATACTATAGCCAAAAGAAACAAGGGGACTGTAAGGGGCAAACTATTTTAGCGGACCAACATTTCTGTTACAGCCAAGGTAAAGCGGCACTTTGTCTAAAAGTCCGCCCTTCAATGAGCTCTAAAATCTGAATGATTCCTCACATTTTCTTAACATTTCCTGTGCCTTACTGAGGTGCTGGTGATAGTGTTCTGAATTCAGAGCTGTTGGGCCAACATACAGCCCCAGAGCCATAACAGGGCAGGTGTGCACTCTGAGCAGCGGTGACACAGCACAGCAGCCAGGCTACTGGCTGGCAGCTACGGTGGCTGCTATTTTCATGGCCCTGCCCCAGAAGTTAGTGCCCAGGGCTGATGTCCCAGGGTGCAAACAAGTGTTTGCGGGACCTGACTCAGGTTTAGGTAGCTAACTATGTCTGTTTGCCAGGAGGAGGCGCAGGCAGCTTGAAGCAGAAAAGACAAGGGGAAAGGAAGAAAAGGGAAAGGAGGGACTGGCAGGTCTGGGGGAGCTGGCAGGCAGGCCAGTGGGTCTGTGGAGCTGGGCTAGTCAGGGATTAAAAATAGCCCATCAGAGTCAGGAAGGTAAAAACAGCACAGAGCTGTAGAGTGACTGGGCTTTTCCAGCCCCGGGGCTGTGCTGGGGATTCATGCAAGCATGCTAGACCAGGTTTATCCTCACTTGGTCAGGTTAACCCCTTGCCAATCTAAAGTTAGTTCTCTTCTGAAAAGAACAAAGTTCAGACTGGGTGCGCCAGTTTTAGGATAACTTAAGCCCTGTGAACACTTGCATATCAGGGCATTTAGATCTAAATGTAACTCTTGTACGTACCCCAGTCACCTCCCCTTAGTCATGCTACCGCGCAGGCTTCTGAAAAAAATGCATTTTAAAAGTCAAGCGGTTTATATAATTTTTTGCATGTGCCTGGAGCTGTAATCATGGCTCCTCTTTGTCCTCTATACTTGGCATATACCTTACCTAGTTCATGGCACTCATGGCCTTTCTGAGAGAGCAATATTAAAAAAAGGTTTTGACCTTATAGCTTGGCTCGAAAGACCAGCACATGCTATAATTCATGGGCCAAAGAGGATGACATGTCCTTGTGCAGCAAGACTAGGGCATGAGGATTTTCAGGCAGACTAAAGAGCCAGGAAGGCAGCGCAGTCAGAGGGAGAATGGAGATGTGTGGAGAGGAGCAATGCTGGATATGAGGCGTTGGGGCACCTATGACACTAAGTGGGAAATAGGAAGAGAAGGGTTAAAGGCTGCATCTGGGGCGTTAAGAATGAGAGACTAAAGAAGATGGAAAGTCTAGGGAACATGGAAAGAGGTTTGGGTCAGTAGGAGTGGGCAAGGGCAGTGGAAGCACAAGTGGCATATGCAGGGAGAGAGGACACTGATTTGGGAGAAGAGGGATTGGGGCTGGAAGGTAGCAGTGCCGTGGTGAAACGAAGTGGGGGAACCAAGCCACAAGCCCCAGGTGCCAACCTTGGGGGAGGTGAAAAAAGAGTAACAGAGGCACTGCTGGTATTGTCACTGTGACAGGCATCACCTTATGCCTCTGTTTCAGGAGCATGTTCCTGTGTGTGGGCCAAGGTCTGGGAACACCTGCTTTTCAGAAGAGGCATGCACCTTTTTCCCTACTCTCTCTTTGTGCTGGCACCTTGGGGGTGGGCACTCTGCTGCTGTAAGTATTCTTTCAGGCCCCTTACAGGAGCTGAGTTCAGGCAAGGCCCTGCTCTTCATGTGCCAAGATATGGAAGACCCATGGGTAATGCAGGGCAGTGCTTTTCTGTTATGACAAAACTCCAGTTTAGGTGAGACAAACCAAATGTCAGTTGCCAGTACCGAGACTACGTTCTGACACAGCCTGCTCCAACCATTTCATCCCAGACTTGCTAAATGTTCTCATCCCTTCACCTTATCCCTGAGGGCTCCTTGTGAGCCATTGCTTCCATGAGCCCCTCCCTAATCCCTGCAGACCCATGCCATGTATGTCACCAGACTGCAGCCAATCCTTGTGGCACGAGGACACCTTTGTGCACCTCCACTGACACAACCTACAACATTCAGCACACATGAAAGGAGACATACTTGATCCCTCGAGGTATATGTGCATCTCTTGTCATCAGACTGTCAGAGTTCTGACAAGTTGCTCTGAGAAATCCCACTACTAAGCAAATCAGCTTTGCCTAACATAGTCAGTAAAGTTAGGCAGCTTGCAAATACATGCTTGAATTTAAATGTGTGTAATATAACAGAAACAATGGCATGTGGAACACCAAGTCAATGCTGCCTACTGTCAAAAGCATGTCTGCTTATTAGGACATCCCCTCCACATTACCTGGCACATTCTGAGTGGCTTTTGCCATTTCTAGTGGCAGAATTATACTAGCACGGCAGGGAAGGAATAGGTCTAAATGTTGAATGTTCTGGTGTTTAAAAGCTTAAATTTGCATTACTGCTCATTTTCAGAGCTTTAAATACAACTACTATTCACAGTCTTGAAAGCCAATACGCCTCCTTAACTTCACCAAAGTTGTGGTAGTATTGTAGTATTGTTGTAGCCATGATAGTCTACTCTGGGGAACAGGATTTGTTTAGCACTTTCTACTGAAGCAAATATGTATTTGGGAGAAATGTTAGACAATATTTTAGGCACAAAATGCCATTCCTCTGTGACAAAACAAATCCTCCTTCAGAGTTTTGTGGCATTTAGTGAATGAATTGGAATCCAACAAACACATTGAATCTAATTCCCTGTTACTGAAAGCACATGTGAGCCTTGAAACGAATGGAAAAAGGAGATTATCCTTTGTTTTGCAAGTTGTGAAACCTTCACCATTTAGTCTTTGTGTATGTTATGGTGACTTTGTAGAGGAAAAAGGGTTTGATTTATTTGACTGCTAATGTTACTCTGGAAAAAGGTTGATTACTACAGAAGGTGTTGAGGTTTGATCAGTGGAACTGTTATGTGTTAAATATCTTTCATATTCTACATAATTCAAAATAGATATATCATATCAAATCTTCTTAAATGAATTCAACTTCAACCATTTCCTCAGATGTATCAAGGATTGTCCTACTTAAGGGAACCAAAGGCCACACTAACAAAATGCATCATTTGATATAGGCATAATGGCATAAGATGAATAAGCAAACCATAAGAAAAACTTTAAGCCTCACTTCCAGTTTTTACTAATCCAAAGAACCCAAGATATCAGCAATGATTCTTTGTTTCAAATCTGTTTTCATTTTCCTATTTTCTAGCATTATTGCTTGACATTTTTAATGTCAAGAAAATATAAACACGCCAAATTCCATTCCAGTCTGTTCAAGAGTTTACCATTCTAATCCAGGAGTACATAGAGAAGATTTGCCAAAGTTTGCAGTGTTGATACAGATTGATAGTACAAGGACTGCACACTCCTTTCTTAGTAATATAGGACATTTTCTACCCACAATGGACTTCAACTTTCACTGCAGGAAAACTTACTGATGATGAGACTCTAATTTGAAAACCAATTGTGTTAAAATGGGAACCACTTTCTCAAGAACTCTGCTGCCCTGTGTATATTTAGAGTCATATTTACTGACCCAAATATCAAAAGTTAACTACTGCTATTTTCCTTGCTACAAAATGGGCAGCTTTAAATGGCCAAAGTAACAGTAACACAAAGGTTCTACTTGAGCTGCTTCTGGAACATAATTTTATCATTACAGGTAAATACAGTATCAGCATTCATGTCCTAGATCAGTACAGTATAGACCTTAGATGTCAGACAAACATAGCATCAGGTACCAACAAATGGAGAAGGAAAGGTAAGGATGATTTTCACCGCCAATGCCACATTTCCCCACTTTGCAAGAATGGTATCATAGGTTTTTGTTTTTGTGGTTTTGTTTGTTTGCCTGCTTTGCCTCTTGACCACAAGATCTACATTTAGGTTGCTTAACACTTTCTATTAAAAAATGTGTATACATTAGAAAATACTATGAATGTTTTCTCATACACCCACAAAACTGTTGAAGTTTAGCCCCTTGCAAGTCACATAACTTTCTAATGTGTGGCTAGAGCCACTGCAATTTAAAATTGATGAATATACTAAAAGTATTCCTATCAAAACTCATAACTCCATGAGTTATTTCCAGCTTCCACTTTGTCACAATTTGGCTTTCCAGAACCCCTCTCATCTATAGAAAGAAATCTAACCTGTTTCCTCTTAGAGCATGGTGAAGAACTAGAGAATAGCATTGCATACTTGCCTTGGTAAAAACACAGCATTATATAAGTGTCACTACAAATATTTAGAAACTGCAAAACTCTGTGAATGGATAAGATTTTGTTACAAAAAAATATGCCAAATAGTACCCAGCACAGGAATGTAATAATTCCACTTTTTTTGAGTCATCAGAATCCAGACATAACCTCTGTTTGCATCAGATGATACATATAGACCTAGGTCTTGCAGAATAACAAGCACAAGGAGGAATGAGTACCAGAAAGCAACTGCAAGATGTAGAAGTAGACTTCTGATGACAGATGAGCCATATTTAAAATGGTTGCCTCCAAAATCAATGGTAACTGCTTAAAGGACTGAGAAATGGTTTAAATTAAGACAAAATAAATTTAATATGATATTAACCTTACACAACTGCCAATTTTGTATTTGGACTGTTTGCAATTCAGGAATTCATTGCCTCTCCAACTTCCAGAAATATCAAACACAAACTCACAACTGTAATAAAGTACATTGTGCATGCAGCATAAACATTTCTTGTCTACCGAAAGCATAGCAGAGTCCGCTGTATTATATACTCCCTGCCACAAAAGGAAACAAACAGCTGTCGTCTTAGAGCATTTGTCACAGAACTCTATCATATCTTCTGAAGTTATTAGGAGAATTTAATTTTTTCAGACTTCCTTCTAGGAAAATCTTGCTAATAATCTTCCTCCCAGCATTTATTGTCTCCTTCTGTGTTATGTTTAAATTGAGGTCAGTGGTTCTGAGCCGTTTCCTCCCTACCCCACTCAGTTGACAGCCTGTCTTCCAGTCAGGGAAACAAGTGTGACGATAAACAGCAAAGTGAAGGTCATAGATCTCCTTGGCTAGCCTTCCACTGCTTTCCTCTGCAACCTGAGTCAGCAGGACTCCTAACAGATCAGTTCAAACTGATTCCAAAGGACACCATAAACAACACAACGTCTATGTCTGACACTCGCTTAGCGAGAAATTAGGTCTAATCCAATTCCTTACCTTAATGTCGCAGACACAGGGCTCTGTCTTGCAAAGTGCTCAGCAACTTCAGTTCTCATTTAAATTGAGATCAACCCTAGATGTGTAAATTGGTCAAATTATTGATTTGGGATTAAATCACAATTAAATGCAAGGAAACTGCCCATTTTAATTAATTTGATAAGAATATCACACTGGATAAACTAGGTTTGATGTTTTAAACATCTTTCTTCCAAGTGGTAGCTAGTTGCTGGATGACTTGGCTGAAGAATTTTGACAACATATCTCTCTTTCAAGCCACCATTTGTATATAGGTTTTTCAATATCAAAAACACGTTCACTATGAACATACAACTATTCCATTTGAATTGGGCAAAATTATTTTATTCATAAAGGGTCAAATTTTCAAAAGTGACCAGCCATCCAAGTTTCAATTTTTGGTTGTCTAACTTCATGCACTTCAAAGAGCTGATTTTCGAAGCCTGCAACCTCAGTGCTTTAAGATATTCTAAACTGGCCGTGCAAAAAATCCTGAGATGTACAAGACAGCCTAGTCTAAAGGACAGTTATAATAACTGTCATAAAGGACTAAGGTGGTCCAGGGGCAATGGTGTTTCTGAGTCTAGAGCTGTGTTCAACACCTGCTCTGAGCAGATGGGAGATGTGGATCTGAATCTCTTACAGCAGAAGACAGATAACACCCAGGTCTCCTATTTCCTGAGTAAGTGTTGTAATTGCTAAGTTATTACCAAAGAGATGAATACCACTAGCCACCACGCTGGTTAATATGAATGGCTGCTGTGCCTTGTTCTGAACTTATTGCTGTTTTGCTGGCAAAATGTATGCACCTAAATCCTACTTTAGGCACCTAAAGTGCTTTTGTGAATCTATGAAAACAAGGGTCTTTCACACATCAGAACAGTGTTATGCATAAACAAGGGTGCATTGTACGCAGGCAACATGTTAATTGGGGCTATGTAAGTGCCACAGATGGAGGGGAAACCCTTCTATATCTCAGCAAATATCTTCTTATCACTTCCTTTTAGCTACCAGGGCAAAAAGTGAATCATAAAAAAAGAACCAGTTTGTTCCCATGTCTGAGATCTTTCTTCTTAGGCAGTAACTTGTGCTAATGCATAAAACATACTACAGCTTAACTAGCTGCATTTATATAGATGGAAATGCAGCTACTAGTACAAAGACAGCAAATGAGCATATTCACCAAGTTACATTATAAATGTGTGCTTAGATAGGTAGGAGACTCCAGACTGAAATCTTGAGACACTATAAATAGCAATAGCATTATTTAAATATCTTCTGGCTTTCGATGGGAATGTGTATGTATGTATGTATAAAATAAACAGCCTTCAAATATGAGGTCCCACTAGGAAACCTAAAACAGTTTCTTTCACAATCCAAAGTCTAGAGCCCCTGAATGAATGAGAGCTAGAAGATAGCAAAGTTCATGGGCAATGGTGCTCATTAGTCAGCCAGTAACCCCCCTGAGAGTTTCTTGTAGTATAACTTTGCACAGGTACAGCAGAAGCAGCTGGCAACATACCATTAGATTAATCTGAACAGATTAATGTAAGCAGGTGAGTTTATGATGCTGTTAAAATGCACATTCAAAAGAAAAGCATCCATGTCAACAGCTTTTTTGAACAGTCTCTTTGGCAAACAGTTCTAAACTGTAGTTCTAAGTGCCTGCACTTTCCCATGCTGGTTTCCTGAGGCTGGGCTTGTGGATTTGCTTGTTTATTTATTTCTACTTTTCTTTTCCTCTTTGCTATGGTGGTGGATGTTCCCAGACATTCAAGTTCAGTCTTGCTCTACCTCACCTTTTCTGGCCTGGACTACAGGGCTTCATTAAGGATTTTGTAGACCCTGGCCACAGGTATTGATTGCAAGCCATTAAGCAGGTGACAGTTGCCAGGGTGACTGCGCTTGAAGACACTGGTCACTGCTTTAAAGGTGGGCAAAGGAAGAGATTAAAAAACACCTTGAAGGCCAGTCTGAAGAAATGCCATATTAACAGCAATAGCTGAGTTATTTGAGCACAGAATCATCCCCAATGGCACCAATATGTACAGCAGGTATTGACCATTTCAAGCAAACTTGCCTCACGGTGGAGGAGAATAGGTGAGAGACACAAAGCAAAAGAGCTGTGACCTGACATCACCACTCCTTCCTTCTGGAACTGTATGCCACATCTGCAATCGAACATGCAGAACGTGGATTGGCCTCTTCAGTCATACCCAGCCTTCCCTGTGTACTGGAAGACTGTCATCTTCATACTGAGAGACTGTCCCCCATGTATTTGAAGACACATGCAGGTGTTTCATGTCACTGCATGATCATATATTTGAATTTGGACACGCTTGTGTGCTCATGCTTCAGTTCTTCATTTTGTGCCCCTGGCATTTGTACACTGTGCAACCATGTGCAACACATCATGGGTCTTTCTTTCAGCACTCGCTGATGGTTTTGGAGCCCTTTCAGTGTTAAGCCCCAGCCCTGGACCATTTGAACTGCTAGGCTTGACTGTGCAAAAAAAAAAAAAAAAAAAGGCAGGGTTGGGGTGGCAGGGATGCAAGGGAGAGACTTATGTGATTATTCAGGGATCCTGGTTCTCTCTGATAAAAAAAATGGCAAATTCTCTGATTACAACCCCAAAATCTGTGATTAAAATGAAAGAACACTATACATATAGGTATCAGTTGAACACAATGTTTTATTGATATATTTACAGTTTTAAAGAAATTTGAAAGTTTACCAGCATCTCAAATCACTTTAATAAAATAAATTCTAAATACCTATATCTTTTGGCATTTGATTTTGGGTTTTTCATCATGGAAAATCCGAACTCCTGCTGAGACCACTCTGAGCATCCCGGGGAAATATACACAGAAACATTCAAAATTATGCACAGAAACAGTCAAAATTATGCAAAATTAATTACTTTGATGTTTTGGGGGGGTTGGTTGGGTTTTTTTACAAATTAAACTAAATATAACACTATCTGACTGTTCTTTAGAAATATATGCAGGTACTTTGTATGGTTGGGGTGGGTGTGGGGGGGTTGTGAAGGGGTGTAAGGGGGTCTGGGTATGGAAGTATGTGGTATTTGTGGGAGGCTGTGGGTTTTACTGGGGGGATTGTGAAGCGGTGGGAAGGGATGTGGGTATGTGTGGGGGGTTTGGTCAGCAGATGAGAAGCAGGAGGCAGCGGGCCCTCAGGGGATTCATAGCTGCAGCAGAGCCACTGGCATTGTGTACCCCCAGCTGAGTCTCAGGGGTGCACATGCTAGGACAGAGCCAGCTCAGCCCTCTGGCACATGACTTTGGCCCAAACTGGGCTGGTTCCATGCCAGCACATATGGAGCATAACACTGCAGGCAGAAGCCACGTGCCATTGGGCCAGGTGGGCTCCATGCCTCCATGGGCAGCTTCCCGCTGGAGTGCTGAAAGCGCCACGTGGAGGCACAGAGCCACCTGATTTGGCCCAATGGTGTGTGGACCAGGAGCCTCATGCCATTGGACCATGTGGGGCTTTCAGCACTCCAGCAGAAAGCTGCCTGTGGAGGCAAGCAGGAGCCCACCCGGCCCGATGATGTGCAACTCCATGCCTCTATGTGCAGCTCCCCATTTGGTCCAATGGTGCGCAGCTCCTGCTCCATGCATCATCAGAGCAAGTGGGCCATGTGGGATTTCCTGCAGACACCTCCCTGCTCCCTCAGCCTCCACCAACACCCCTCGCCCTGCCCCCTATCTGCCCTGCTGGCTCTTCCCACAGCCCCTCCCCCAGCCCT
>NW_017728943.1:56471530-56478309 GCF_001723895.1 Crocodylus porosus | reverse complement strand
GGGCCTCCAGCCCCCTGCAAGCCCCACTTACCTCAAAGGCTTCAGGAGGGAAAGTGAGCCTGAGCCAAGCCCTGGATGACAGAGTTTCAGGCCTCACCCCTTCATCCTCTCCTTGGGACAGGGCTTAGGATTTGCCACCCATTTTGCAAAAAGTTTTTTCAGGCTGGAACTTTGCCAGCCTTCAGAGATCTCTTTGCAAACATGCATAATCTGAGAGTATCTCTGTTAAAATGAAAAATTCACTTTTTTCTCTGTTTAAAGGGAAAATCCATGTTTTTTCCTGTTTTTCCTTGGGAAATGGAAAACCCAGATCACTGGTTATCAAGACCTGACTGAAACCAATGATACTTCTAGAAATTTTGCCTATTCTTGTGATTTGGGTATTCCAGTTCTGTAATGAAAGAATTATTGAATTTACCGGAATAAAATTTAGTTTTACATGGGACCTTTTCTCTTGGTCGCTGGCATGCTGTGAAACCAGGAATGAGTTTGGAAGAGCCTGAACACTGCTTTGGTTATGTGGACAATGGGAGTTGCATCCCTTACTACAAGGAAAGTTGACAGCTCAACTTCTATTGTATGAAACAGGGCTTGAAAGAGCTAAACACTGACCAGCAAGACTGTCCAAGAACTATTTTGAACACTGAACAATTTCAATAGGCAGAACTTTCTCCAAGGCTAGCCCAAGATTATGGGAAAAACTCCCCTGAAAACTAAAGATAATCAGAAACCTCACAACTTTCCATTTCAATTGCAAGGCACATTTCTTTGGCCTTGCCTTCTCATAAACTTATTGTAACGTGTGTGTATAATATAAACACATTCCAAAATAGAAAAAGTCAGCGCATATTCTTTTCCCCCTGGGAAGAGGATGAAAGAACAAACACCTGACAGATGTTAGTTGGGTGGCTTGATGCACTTCAGGATGATGCTCAGAGACCTTGCTGATGAGAAGAGTATAAGAACCAGAATATAACAGAATGCTGTTTCCAACGCACACATTTCCAAAGAGAGCATTAAACAGGTGAGGCTTGCAGAAGACAACCTGAAATAGAATACAAGTGCCCTGAATAACAACCATACCCTGGAAAACAGAACAATCTTCAGCATATTGTTTTTAGACTTCAGGACTGCAGTCTTGTGGTATTTTTCAGCTAGATCCATACAGTTAGTTATATGAGTTGGCTGGGTTGGCATGACCTTGTTACAACACCATTGCCACTTGAACACCAGTGTTCCAATCAGCAAAATAACAAAGGCATTCCATACTGCTCCACCAAAGCACAGAGTACCCATGGCCAAAATGCTTTCTGTGTCCATCAGCTGGCTGGGAAGATATACTCCTTTCAGAGGAGGCATTAGCCACTGCATGCCTCACACAGTTATTGCAACAATATATATTTTGGGCTATCCCTGGCTGGAAAAAAGCTTCACAGGTTCCAGCCTCTGGTTGTCTATCCTCCAAGGAAAAGAAGTCAGCAAGAGGCCAGAAGCCTGATGCTGCTCAATGTGTTGTACTAGGATACTGCCTGGTATCAGATCCAGTTTAAGACCCTGACCCTGTTTTCCAAAGCTCGTAACAGACTGGGACCTGTATATTTCATACACTATCTTGCTTGACAGTTTACCATGACCTAGCATGACAGCTGTGGTCATCAGTAATCACTGCCAAGAGTGAGGCTCATAGGAGTGGGTGGAGGGGAAATCAGACCTTCCTGGCAGCCAGCCCACAGCTCTGAGGCTTCCTTCCACTCACCATTAAACTGAAAACAGATCTCTGCATGTTTAAATTGAGAAGTTGGAGCCTCCACTTTGCAATTGCTTTCTTTCAGTACCCAACACAACAAGGAATAGTTTTCATTCCCTGGAAGATAATAGAAGAATGGGGGAAAGAAGGACAAAAGAGAACAAGGAGATAAGGGGAGAGGATCTAAGAGAGGAATAAATAAAGAAGAGACAGAGAATATAGCCCCTCAGATTACTGGTCTCCACAAATGACTTGTCTGACATAACTTTTGTCACCTCCCTGATACCATAGTGATGGTAGATTAGACATAGAGGAAACACTGGCATGTATGAAAAACTAAACAGAGAAGTATTTACCATAAAAAACATAAAGTTACAAAATACCCATCAGTTCTAGCTTGTTTTCCATCTCATGCATATGCCACCCAGCAAATTCTATACAATGGCAGAATTTTTTTAAATACTTGCTTTTGCTATTGTATTCTCAGGGATCAAATTCTGCCCTTAATTACATCCATATAGTCCTACTGAGTTCTTCAGTAGGACTGCACGTGTGTAAAATGAATGAGGGCAGTACACAACCTCTGGTGTTGAAGACAATGAGCCAAATTCATCCCTGATGTCATCTGGCACTGCTCAATTGAATCCAATGGAGTTTGCCCTATGAATGCTGCTCCCATTGACCTAAAATGAGTTCTGCCTTTTGGGCTGAGGTGGCATCTTTTCTAAAAGCAAATGGAGGAGAAAGTAAAAAGAGGAACAAGCAAACAAATCTCAGAAGGATTGTGCAGTAATATGGTCTACAAAACCAGTTGACTTAAAAACAAACCAAGAAGTGTTAATGGCCATATCCACTGGGTGAAATCACCCAGGTTTAGAGAATCTCCCTGGTTTCTTGGCTTACATATAATTTCAAAAAAGGCATTGTGAAATCCTTCAACTATGCACTCCAGCTGAGCCTGCTTAATTAGAATTCCTAAGCACTTAGGCACATTTCCTTAACAGCTAATGGTACAAATTATCACTTCAGAAGACAGTAGAATATATTGATCTTATTTCCTCCAGTTTTATAAAAAAAGAACAATATCAAAGACTCCCCCAACAGCTTCTTGACTGAATCAAAATCCTCCCAAAGTTTTAGAGGTGGCACCCACATGTATGTTGACCATCCTCCTCCCCATCCCCACTCTCTTCACCATCACTCTTTCAAGTGAACACACATCCAAAGACATTTCAAGCACCATGGCAATGTTGAACTGGAGCATCGTTAATTCCTAGCAAAAGGCTGTGGGAAGAATAGTAAAATGATAGAGAACTCCGTTTATTAATCTGTGATGAAAACCAGGCTTCTGTTCGTGCAGGAGGACGGGGGAGGGGGAAAGACAGGCTTGTCTGTTTAATGCTTGGCTCAGATTTGGAGGGAAAAAAAAGGCAGCTGAGTGCAGTGTTTCTGGTTTCGTCTCCCTCTATGTCCCTGGCCTCTAGTGCTCACAAAGAGGGAGTTATGTAATGTTCTCCTATCAGGAATCTGAGTTCAAAAACATTTCATGAAGTCTCATGCTGTTCTTGCCGAAGTAATTCTTTCAGATAATGAAAAGTCTGTATCAGCGCAATTCAGCTGTCTCAACCCTCTGCATGCAATAGTAGCGCCATGCTCTCTCGCTCCCTCTCTGTACTTCATGCCAATCCTTGCTCACTCCTTGGGGAAAAAAAATCTCTCCCAAAAACTACTTCATGGGCTGCTTCTCTGGGAAAAAAGAAAAAACGCATCCAGGTGTGCTCCACTTTTTTCCTTCTCCTTCTATTATCCCCTCCTGCTCTTTTGAACCAGGCTATTTTACTTGCTTGTAGTTTTTAATGTTTCCTTTGCTTGGTGCAAAAACAAAAAAATGCTGGATCTGTAGCAAGCGGTCCATGAATAGCATAGGAACAGGTTGTCTGATTCACTTGTCAAGTTACCCAGCTCCCACAAATGGGGTGACTTATGAGGGAATCATGCAAACAAAATCAATTATGGAGCTATTTGTTGAGCCAGGAATTTTGCTGGCAGACATTTTGCTACTTTAAAAAGGTAATACCTGCAGCTATAAAAATCACTTAGGCAACTTTGCAAGAGCCAATGATATATGAGGCACTTAAATGAGAGTGCAAGGAGAAGTGCATGGCTATTGGGCATGACCTTCTATTTAAAACATTATTCAATATATTTAGGTGTATAACTGGGCAACTAACATTCTGATTTATTCTGTTTGTAACGATTTGTTCCTCTTCTACCAATCAAAATACTGTGGGATTCATTTTATTTCCTAAAGTGCTGTTAATTGTTTGAAATGTCTTCTCCATTTAAATTTTTACAACCTTAAAAAGCAATATGCAGTTGAAATATTAAATACAAAACTTGAACACACACAATTCTGACAGAATATTGCACCAGGTGACAAGCTCAGTTTTCATTAACTCTAGTGACTGAATGACTACTGCACACAGTTCAGAACAATATGAATTGGTCTGTATTTGTAACAACATATGTCCAGTATAATGCATGATTCTTAGCTATCACTTTTCATCCAAGGATCTCTAGCACTTTTCATTATTTGATAGAACTAGCAAGATTCCCAGAAGATAGACTATTACACACCCAGTTTACAGATGAGCATTAGCATAACTAGGGCAGGGCAAATGGGGCACCAGTCCTGGGCACAAACTAGTTGTGGCAGAATCATACCCCGCAAAAGTCTTTGGGATGAAGGGGAAGCTCTGAGCTGCCACTGCCCAGCCACAGGAGCTGGAAAAAGCAGCATTGCACCAAGCAGTGTATCTGGGGAAAGGGGGCAAGAGAAACAGGTGAAATGGGCAGAAGAATGGAGAGAACTGGGCACCAGGGTCACTTCCAAGAGCCCAGCTATGGAACTGCTGCCACTGCTACATGCAGCAACCACTGCAGCAGTCCAAAGTAAGCCTTCAATTATTCTCATCCTCCCCCTTACCCCCCACTCACTCATGGTCTACATTGGTCCGCATACCCCTATGCCCCCTGCAGCTGAGCAAACAAAGCACAAAGAAGTTAAATGGTAGACAGTCAAGTAGGAAAGCCAGCAAGAGAATCAGGATTAGACCCCATCCATCCTAACCTTCCAGTCTCATGTTGCACTTATATGCATCTGTGCCCACTACCTTATCAAAACACTTAGCTAACAAATCTCCTTTACAAACAGAAAAAAAATATTTTTGAGAGACTGACAGATTTAGCCACACTCTCTGGAAGTCAGCGGAAGGACTCCTATTGACTTCAGTAGATTGTGGATCAGTTGGAGGAAGGAGATCAAAGAAAGTTATGTTTAATGTTAAATGAATGATTTACATGATACTTGAAGAGTGCAGTGATAGAGGCCTTCAAAGTACAATTAGATGCATCCAAAGATAGAACCCCCTTTGTAAATCACAATGGATTTTCATCATGTTTTATCATATGTATTGAAACAAACAACGTAGAGAAAAAAAGCAAATTATAACTCTGCTAAGATGCAACACGCGTACAATCCTTTTTATTTTATTTTTTTTCAGACATGATTAATTTCTATAAAGATTTGAAAGAATGAAGAGGAAAGACCTTACCATTATTAAAAATAGGCTTTTATCTGTTACTAATTCCCTTTTTGGATGGTGTTTCTTTGAATAAAGGGAATAAAGAATCATTAGACACCATTTACCTTGATTATAGTCCTGAATTCCTTACTCTAGCAAACTCTCATAGATTCTGGTCCAATTAACTCTCAGTCTGAAGAGTCTTGTTCTTTTCAACTTCATATGGAGGAAAAAAACCCTGTGTAAATTCACAGCACTATATAGAAGGGGGTTTTTTATCTTTACTAGTAATTAAGGATAGATAAACTTAAACCACTTTGCACTCACTTCATGAGTGCTTCCATCTGAGAAACTTAGAGGACTTTACAAAGATCAGCTAATTCTAATAATATACATGAGAGAGAAGAAATGCCCATTTACCTGCTGAGTAAAACGAGGCACAGAAATGTTAATCATCTCACTCAAGTGATACATCAAGTCAGAAATAGGGCTAGCAACATCTAATCCCCAGATGTTGTCTGAGACCACAATCACTTGGAAATAGCTTTCAAACAAGAAATCAGTAAAAATAAGAAACAGATTAATCCCTCAATTCTGAAAAGGCTTAAAGACATGCTTAATTTTACTACTGTAGGGTTTCTCAGTTGACATCAGTGTGCCTTATTGGATAGAATACTAGACTGGGACTCAAGGGGTGCATCTATATGTGCTATTAAGGTGACATGATAAACTTCAACAAAGTTTGCAACAATGTCAGCTGCTCCTAGATGCAGCATCTGTACATGTGCCCAGGACCACAGTAATTTGAGCCAGGGCAGAGCAGCCCCAAGCTCTGGGTAGCAGTGCTGGGCAGAGGAGGGGCTGGCTGGGGCACAATAGTGCTAAAGTGAAGGACTAGCTGGCAGGCAGCCCCTCTAGACTTTAGCACCCTAGTGCCCCATCCAGCCTCTGTCACAACCTACACATACATTTTGGCAGAGTAAATTACTCCACCTACTAGATGTGATCTAGAGTTAATTTATTTACTGTACCCTAATACTGGCACATATATACAGTGTGATACTTTACTGTGGAGCCAACTCTACATTAAAGTGCATGTGTAGATGCATCCAGGAAGACCGAGTTCTCTTCCCAGCTTTGCAGAACTAGCCTTCTATGAAAGAAACTCACTTTCTCTTGCTGTACCTAAATTTCCTAATCAGTGATGATTATACTGACCTCCTTTGTAAAATTATTTGAGAACTATGGGTGAAAAGTCTCCTTATACAGGCATACGTCGGAGATATTGCGGGTTCGATTCCAGACCACCGCAATAAAGCGAGTATCGCAATAAAGCGAGTCACAGGAATTTTTTGGTTTCCCAGTGCATATAAAAGTTATGTTTACACTATACTGTAGTCTATTAAGTGTGCAATAGCATTATGTCTAAAAAAACAATGTACGTACCT
>NW_017728943.1:56410380-56470725 GCF_001723895.1 Crocodylus porosus | reverse complement strand
AACAGTGGGCTTAAAATATTCAGTAAACCATGTTGTAAACAGATGTGCTGTCATCCAGGCTTTGTTGTTCCATTTATAGAGCACAGGCAGAGTAGATCTAGCATAATTCTTAAGGGCCCTAGGATTTTCGGAATGGTAAATGAGCACAAACCTTCAATTTGTAAAAAACGCAATATCTGCAAAGCGCAATAAAGCAAGGAGCAATAAAACGAGGTGTGCCTGTATATAGTCCACCTACTCCTCCTGTCATCTATAGTAAACCTCCAGTTGACTTCATTTGGGGTACAAACAAATTGTCCATATTCCCCTCTCCCGCTTACTATTGAGATGTTTAATATGGATTGCGAACTGTTCTATCCTAAACCAAACCTCTGAGAAAAAGGAATAAAAAACATGGCATGTGCATGCTTGCTGTTTCATGCAAGAGCCTTATGAATGAAACATGTAAAAAGAGCAGCTGGATAAGAAGAAAATGGATATTATGAAAGATTTTTATGGCTTTAGGTTATTGACTATCACAGCAAAATCAAAACAAACTAGTTATTGCTACCAGGTTTATGTAATTGGGTTTCTTCCCCCTTTTCAAGTCTATTAAAGATTGACCTCCAAATAGTTCATTCATATTGCATACTCCATTCATATTGCATACTCCATTATGCTGGTTGCTCATGAACCTATGTATAGCAGTGATTTGTTGAAAATTTTATTAGAAGCACAAGGCAAATTTAAGTACAGGTTATATTTATCAGGAAATGCCAATGATACTCATAAAATTGCACACACCTACATTGCAGCCTGTTTCTCCCAGAATTGAAGGTTACCTGTATTAACATTAGCAAACTTATTCACTAATGCCTGAAACATTATGTGGCTCCTTTAACTATCCTTAGATTTAAATGATAACTAAAATAGAAAACATCACTAGGCATATCTCACATCTCTTTTACACTGCTGTAAACCTTAAGTCAATGGAGTTGCACTTGTGTAAAACTGGAGTGAGAAGTAAGCCAAGTTGTATATTTTTTTTAAAAAGTATTACAGGATAAATATAAGTTGACTGACCTAGATACTGATCTGAATAGGGAATCAATTATGGCCACATACAGATAGTAACTTATCCACTTCTCTGTCAGGGAGTTGACAGCGCAGGTTTCAATCCTGCTTTTTTACCTGGGGCAAATTACACTAAGTATACGCTCTTGTTCACTGACATTTTATAGATCACAGTTGCAGAATTTATTCAACAGACTCTAATTATATTGTTTCTAATAAACTATCTCCATGTTTCTAAGAAAGACATCTCAAACATATTCCAGGGGCCATTTTAACCCAAACTGCGTACATAACATTACTATGAAAACAAACCGTGCTTTTCAAAATATACCATAACAACTTCTTAGCAAGGTGCATCTTTGGCTTTGGACTAATCCTATGCAAAGTGCAGTAAAATTCCTGCTAGTGAAGGTTACTGTTGCTCTAAAGGGTGATCCCAAACCAAAAATACACTTCTCGTGACATTTTATGACATATACATTTCCCTTTCATTGAAGAACAATATTTGAGATGCTTATTTGTTATATGTCAGGTAGTTAATAAATAGGAAAAAGCAGCGCGTCCATTTTTTGAGAGATCACATCTAGTAGAGGAAGTATCTACAGTGGATAAGTATTTTAAGCAATTTTTCTTGAGTGTCAACTATATATTTCATTTACTTGAATAGAAGACAAGTTTTTCCCCACAATCAACATGGGGGGGACACACACCGTCATCTTACATTCACATACAAGGAACATTACCTATCTTTGAACTTCTGCTAAAAGCAGCATGTGCTCAGTAATAGAAACCAGGTATCAAGTTGGTTAAATGCCAAAAATGCTACATTTGATATTAGCCAAAAGGCTGAATGTGGATGGGAACCTACCACAAAAATAGGTTAGGGCAGCCCATCTGAACAAGCCTTATGGTAGTATCCATTGAATGCAGTCCCCCTTGGTGTCAACACCTTTTTCAAGCCAAGATGAGTCACTACACTGCATACATTTCAACTTCCTCTTCAGTCCCACAGCTGAGTGGTGTCTTTCCTCCCCATTTCCAATGATTCCTGTTTCTTCACCAGCCTTAAATATCTGGCAAATATCACCAAACAAGGCCCCAGACAGTTCACCCAGAATCACTCTATCAGCCCCTCTTTCAGCCTGTTGCATATGATTAGTGCAGCCCCCACCCTCCATGAGGTGAAGCTGGACCAGACTGTCCTATGCTTCTTCTGTATATAAATTTTTGGAGGATCCCAGGACTCATGACAAGGACACTGGTTCCAATCATGAGTGGGGAATTAATTAGCACATAGATCCTTTGTGGGGAGTATCTGGTGTACACACATACAGAGCAGTGCTGAGCTATGGGGTCACCATGGCTTGAAATGCTGTCGACTCTGCTGGGGCCCAGCCCAATAAACTGTGAGCACAGACAGCATTGCAACTCCCTACTGCAACTGAGAATACTGCACAGGAAGTGTTCTGAGTTACAACAGTCCCGCAGGCCAAACAGAAGTGCACTGTTGGTGCTAGTGGGGGAGTTGTTATCAATCTCTAACTAATTGGGGGGAGGCTGTTTTATAATCAGGGTCACCTTATATTCAAGTAAATGTGGCATATCATATGAAGGAGACATGATTAGCAGTTAGAGAAACAATCACTTTTTTAAATTTCCATAATACCCATCTCATTTTCCCTTTTAGTGGGTTTATTCAATGCCTTTTCAACCACTCCATCCTCGTGGTAGCTCTACCATTGTGGTATCTGAGGCATTTAATTAGAAAAAACATGTAAATTAACTACTAATAAAATAAATATACATCCTTGGTAAACTGGCACTCTAGCATGAAGACCCAGGTTTCAAATGTCCTACCAATCCCAGTAAAGGAAGGAGAAATTTACAGTTGATAACAGTTGCACAGATCTATTATCTTATGAAACATCAATGAAAAAGGAAAAAACATTGTGGGATAATATTATTGAAACAGCTATCTAACCACTGGCTAGATAGAACAATTCCTTTCAGCATGCATGGTCTGTACTAAGAGCATGTAACCTCAGAAAAGGCCTGGAAGGAATAAAATAAGTCAAACAAAAATAAAAATAGCTGTCTTGGGTTGCTCACTATACCATTGGTAGCAATGCAAGACAATGCAAAATAATGCTGGTCACCACCACTTTCAGCCGATCTAAAGCTACACAGGGATATTCCCATGATCCGACCTACAATCACATGGCTTACTTTAAGTGCCACGATTATAGAAATCTGCGGGTGTGTTTTCATGGCAAGTAGGAAGTCAGGGCATTGACAAAACTGACCTCAGAATTTCCAGCTTTAATATTTGAATCCTTAAACTCGCATATATATGGTGTTCACTGTGAAAGCAAACTGGACTTTACTTGCCAGTAAAGACTTCTGACAACACTAAGGCAGGATGGAGAATTTGCAGTATGAAGAATGTTTGATTGGTAAGGATGAAACTGAACAACAATAAATAGATATTAAAACAACAAGAAAATAAAACTCAGGTTGTTGCTTTGGGGCAAAACTGTTCAAAAAACCAGGCAGCTAAGCTATTATTTCTGTCACTACTGGTAAAAACACATTGTTTTTATTGAACAATGAAGGCGGAAGGATGTAAAAAGACATTTTTATAGGGTGGGCTTCTAACATACTTGCCAAGATTTTGAGAGAACTGAGAACCAGGAGATATCATTTATCTTCTAACTAACATTAAATCTCTACACAACCTTGAAAAGCTTATTGACCTAATACACTTCCACCAATTCCAGTCTATATGCACAAGTTAGAACATACTAGGAGCTGCTCTAAATTATTCCAGGTGGCTACAGTCTGTATGGGACAATGGGCTATTAGTGAAACGGTATAACACAAGCATATAGACCCTTACCCACAACACAATCCTTTCCTGCCTCCCTCTGCAAAATAGACAGGACATGGACCATACAGCCAGCTATATTGCTTCATACCAGTTAAAAAATTCCCAGCAAAGTGGAATTCTCAGCTTTCCATTCAGAACCTGATTCTACCACTTTTGCACCTCCTGGGGCACAAAGAAAAGAGAGGGCTTAGGGCCCAAACTCTCCCCCATAACACCTACAAACTAAGGGCATGTATACATGTGTGGGAGGGTTTGGGGGGAGAGGTGCCAAGAGCCACTCTAATTCAAGTGCCTGGTGTGTCAAGTGTATCAGCATCCCCATGCTGAAAAAAGGCAGCGGTGGCACTATAACTAAAGCTCATCTAACAAGCTTTAGTTAAAGCACCCCTGCTGCCATTTTTCAGTGCAGGGATGCTGATACACATAACACTGGAGTCCGCTAAAGCGTGGTCATTACCACGCTCCAGCAAACTTGATTAACTGTGTCTGCTCCAACATGTTATAATTACAGCATGTTGGAACAACCTCAATGCATGTGTATAGACACCCTAAAGGCCTAAATCCTGTCACTTTACATACCTAAATGTAGCTGCAGTTTCTAACACAGTTTGAGATTCCATTTTACTTTGTGCTTGTGCCTGCCAGAGTTGGAGGGAGGGCTTCCAACTTTGCCTGGAGCCAAGAGATGCAGGTTCAAATCCCCTCTGGGTGACAGGGGCCTAAAACCTGGGCCTACCACTCCTTGGGCAGGTGCCCTAACCCAAAGGCATAACTACATAGCCAGGCACCTAGGGCAGCTGCCAGAAACAGGACAGCTTCCGCTGCTGCTGTACTATGGGATTATGTAGCTGCAGCAGCAGTCATTTCCATCCCATACCCCCATGCTGGTACCTGAGGTGGCAGCTCCAGTCACACCAATCTCATTATGCCACTTCCCTAACCACCTAACACCCACTAGTAATAGCTTTTGCCCAACAAAAATCAAGGCCTTATTCACATACTTAGGTCACCACAAAATCATAGAAATTTAGCATTGGAAGGGAACTCATGAGGTCATCTAGTCCAACCCCCTACTCATTGCAGCACTATCCCCAACTATAACATCCCAGCCAACGCTTTGTCTAGCCGGGTCTTAAAAACCTCCAAGGATGGAGATTCCACAACTTCTCTGGATAACCTGTCCCAACAAAAGTACTTCCTAATATCTAACCTAAACTTCCCTTGCTGCAATTTGAGACCGTTGCTGCTTATTCTGTCATCTCTCACCGCTAAGAACAGTGTCTAGCCCCGTCTTCTTTGGAACCACCTTACAGGTAGTTGAAGGCTGCTATTAAATCCCTTCTCCGTCTTCTCTTCTCTAAACTAAATAAGCCCAGTTCCCTCAGCTTCTCCTCATAAGTCATATGCCCCAGCCCCCTAACCACTACCATTGCCTTCCACTGGATTCTCTCCTATTTATCCAGTGTAGATTCATAGATGTTAAGGGCTGGAAGGGAACTCGTGAGATCAACAGGTCCAGCACCCCTGTACTTGGGCAGGGAAGACTGCTGGGGTCATCAGATAACCCTAGCAAGGTGCTCATCAAGACGTTTTATAAAAATCTCCAGGGTAAGGTGGTTGTACTACTTGGGGGGGTGGGGAGGGGGGAGTCTGTTCCAGACCCTAGGCACTCGAATTGTAAAGAAGTTTCTCCTTATGTCCAATTGGAAGTGATCTTCAAGCAGTTTGTGGCCATTGGTTCTTGTCTTCCCCACAATGTGCCTTGGTGAACAGATGCTTCCCAAGACCCTGATGTACACCCGTTATATACTTATAGGCTGCCACCAAGTCCCTTCTAAGTCTTCTTTTCTCCAGGCTGAACTGTCCTATGTCTTTCAGCCTCTCCTCATATGACCTGCTCTCCAGACCTCTAATCATGTGTGTGGCCCTCGTTTGGACTCTCTCAAGCTTCTTCACATCCTTCCTGAAGTGTGGCGCCCAGAACTGGATGCAATACTCCAGCTGAGATCTAACCAGGGAGGATGACATCCTTAGTCATGCTTGAGATGCATCAATAGATGCATGACAGTGTTTTGTTCACTGACAGCTATGGCATTACATGGGCAGCTCATATTCATTCTGTGGTCTATCATGACACCCAGATACCTTTCAGTTGTGGTGCTGGTAAGTGTAGCACCACCAAGCCTGTATGTGTGTTGTGGATTATTTCTCCACAGATGAAGCACTTCACATTTCTCCATGTTAAACAACATCAGGTTTTGATATGCCCAGCTTGCAAGTCTGTCCAGGTCAGCCTGTATCCCCAGCCTGTCCTCAAGCATGACCACACTCCCCTATAATTTGGTGTCTTCCATGAACTTTGTTCAAATCCAAATCATTGAGAACATGTTGATAAGCACTGGTCCAAGTACTGAACCCTGAGGGATTCCACTGGTCCCCTTCTGCCATGTTGACTTGGCTCCATCTTGCGACAGGGCAGTAAGCTTGCCTTGCCACGGAACACCAAAGAAGAAAGAGGGAAGCGAAAGTTATTGGCATGGGGAGCCCAGATGGGGAAGGAAAATGCAGTGAGCCCAGACAAGTGAAAAGACATGCAAAATGTTAATTAAAGCAATCAGCTGTGTGAGCTGAGCAAGCAGCAAATGGAACGCTGCCATCATGGACACAGCTGACTGGTGTGGGGATTCAAAAGAGAGCCAAACAAGCAGTTGGCTCCCCTCTGGAGAAGGGAGCAGCACACAGGGGAGCTCAGTGGGGCCAGAAGGCACAGAGACAGAGCATGTCCCACAAACTTACCTGAAGGGTCAGGGTGACAAAGAAGCTCTTGCAACAGAACTGGTGAGCATGGGTCTGCTGGGAGTGGGGCTTCATCCTAGGAACATGAGAGAGGAAGAAAGAGAAGCAGACCTGAGTTGCGGGTTAGGGCCAGTGGCCTGAGATGATCCTTCCCTAAAACTAAGGGAAAGACACAGGAACTGTGTAACCTTATACTGCACCACGTGAGTTAGAACAGGAACAGAGGTTGCGGCCAGAGACCGGCAGTATAGACTCTGAGCGAGGCAACACTGAGAGATTTGATTTGCACAAGAGAGATGGAACGTGATTGAAGTAGGAACATCTGGTGGGGTAAGGACAGGGTATGCAGATGGCAGAGCCCTGTGAAGAGGAACCCGAATCTGAAGTTGCAGGACTTTACATCTGCTTTGCCCTCAAGATGGTCTACACATTTGGATCCTTCTTTAACATCAAAGTTGTGGTGAGCAAGATCAAGGGAAACTCTCTGATCCTATGGGGGAAGGACACTTCAAATTTCATTGGGGTCAGATGTGGTCTTCCACACATCTATTAATACTTTCTGGGTCCTACCTTGGAGCCAGTTACTGAGCCACTGGACTGTAAAGTATTTGAGGCTGCATTTTCCCAATTTTACCATGAGGACATTGTGGGAAACTAAGTCAAAGGCCTTTTTGAGATCCAAATATTTGACATCAACCTCATTTCCCTTATCCATGTGGTGAATTACCTGATCATAGAAGGAAATTAGGTTGGTCAGGCATGACCTGCCCACAAAGAAGCCATGTATACCATTAGTCTTCTTGGCAGCAAGGATACACTGTTGGATCATATTCAACTTATTGTCCACTGTAACCACCAGGTCCTTTTCTGCAGAGTTGCTGCCCAGCCAGTCAGCCCCCAGCTTGCATGGGATTGTTTCATCCTCAGAGCAGGACTTTGCACTTGTCCTTACTGAACCTCATGAAATTTCTTTTGGACCAATCCTCCAATTTGTCTAGGTCTCTCTGAATCCTAGCCCAACCCTCCAACATATCTAGTACTGCCTTCAGCTTGGTGTCATCTGCAAACTTGCTGAGGGTGCACTCTATGCCAGCTTCCAGGTCATTGATGAAAACATTGAATAAAACCAGTACAAGGACTGAGCCCTGGGGCACTCCACCTTACAGTGGTTTCCAGTTAGACATCAACCCATTGACTACAGCTCTCCGAGACTGACGACCCAGCCAGTTTTCTATCCATCTTACCAAGTCCATTCATCCAACCTGTACTTCCTTAGCTTGCCTGCAAGACTATTGTGGGAGACCATATCAAAAGCCTTGTTAAAGTCACCACATATCTGCCTGCCCAAAAAACCCCTGCTGGGCATGTTCAATGAGCTTGCACACCTGAAGCTTGTTTGCACACCTGAAGCTGAATCCCAAGCTGTGTGCAAGTGCCAAAAAATTCCAGTTACACAACCAAGTAGATGCCCCTGAGTTGCAACTAGTGCCACGGGGTTTAGCCACAAGAGTACTAATGCTCCACTGCAAGATGGAAAACAGCCCAGTGTCACTGTGTTTTTCAACAGGTCCAAAAGAGAATGATGTTCACTTTGTTAGACCTGCTTAGCCATGTTGACATCAGCTTTGTTTCATGAGATATTCCAGTTGTGCTTGGGTTGCTAGGTTAACAGTTATAATGAATTCATTATTTTTTCACAGCATAGCAGACTGCTAGACAGATTGCTGGTAAATGAGGATGCTTATGTCTGCCACTATTAGAGTGTTATGATTTAATATGTACATTTGCTATGGGGAAAATGCCTCCCCGCGCCAGAATGTTCATATCACATAGCTATTACAGCAGAGAAGATGGCTTCTTATTATGCAGATTTCTAAAGTGATCGCAAAAATATTTTTTCCCGTCTCAGAAATGTGAGAACAACAAGAGAGGATTTACATTTCTCCAAATATGTGTTAACTCATTCTCTAAAATGCTTACAGTTTATAATGTTTTAATTGAAATTAAATTTCATTGAGCAAGAGAGTACACTGTGTTACAGTTATTTTCATACAGCATTATTCACACACACACACACAATTGCAAGAGGCTGCTGAGAATAAGAATAAGAGTAAATGAGATACGCTCCTTTAATTGCACTAATTTGGTTCCATGTCTTCATAGCTGAGCTTAAGAAAGAAAAACATTTCATATATATCCTTCCCCCACCCCAAAACACACACCAGTCCCACATACTGATAGAAAATGCCCATATGAATACAAGTGCCTTGGGATAGGTTTTTATTTGGCAGCTGTATAACGTTATGGACTCATTATCCCTGGCAGAGTTCTACTTTTCTCAAGAGTTAAAGTGAATAAGAGCCCAAGAAAATGTTATCACACAGGGCTAGGCAGCTTTAGAAAAGCCCCAGAAGTAAAGGAGGAAACCATTTGCTTTTTTTCCTATACCATTAGTATCATCAGACTGATCACTAATTGTATGGGCAAAGCTCTAAAGACCTCTATTTAGGTAAGTGCCAGCCAAAAAAACCTGTACTTTCTCATTCATCAAACACAAGTACTTTCAAGAGTAGCCTAGTAACACAGCAAAGACTTGAAAATCCTCAAAGTCCAGCCACCTATGGAATGATCATGTGAAAAAATGTCAAAAAATCACTTTTGTAAATGTAAAAGACAACTGCTACTGAGTGGTAAATGCAAAATACTGTTTAATTGCAATTTTCAAAAATTCTTCCTGCTTTCAATCATTATAAGTCTGTCCCTCTTATGGAAATGGGAATTCTTTCAGTTTCAAGCCTGTGCTCTTCTTTCATTGCAATGAGGACCTAATTCAGAGCTTTAAACCGTGTTCTGCAATGCATAATTAATCTGGCTTCATAGAGACCTGGACAAAAGGCCCTATTCAATCTTTAGCTCCTTCCCCCTGAGATATTGTTATTTCTAAAAACTCTTGCCAGCTGGGCTGGAGGGAAATCTCAGCACTGTGGGAGAATGAGCAAACTGCAGGCCTCTGAGGGATTTGAAGTAACTATCTGACTAAATTGGATTAGAAACTAAGGAAGGGGAGGGGAGGGACAGCTTATTTTGAAGTCTACAAAGCTCATCAAAAATTCTTAGAAGATTTTCAGATGGGGAATGAGAGAAAGTGAGTTTTTGTAAGAAAACAGAAAAACAATTTTAAAATGCTAGTGAGTCAATGAGTTTGAGAATGTTAGAAGGGATCATTGTTATTATTTCAGCAGAACTGTTGTGTCTGCCTTCTCATTTTGGAACGGAGAGTTTCACATTAAAATCTGGCCAACTTTATAAACCATAATTCTCATCATTTCATTCCAGGTATTTGATGAATGTCTCCTGCTTGAACCTACTATGTAAGCATAACTGTCTTGAAGCTTTCTTCTAAGTGTGCTGCAATTAAAAGCCTCTTACCCAGAATGATCTCAGTTAGCTGTGGAAAAACAAAACTCAGAGTTATGTTAAAGAGCCAGTGCCCTGTTTTTAATTCACCACAAACTCATTTGCAACAGTGTTAGTGACACTGCCCAGATCACCTTGCCTCCTCTGATCTATTTCACAATATTTTAGTGTGCAAGTGCATGTGCTCCTGAATATTTCACCATATGCCATCAGACTTTTTGTGGAACATGCAAGAGGAAGGGATTAAAGCCCCTTTGAGAAAGTGGGTGGTTCAGTGAAAAGATCCTTTGGGTTCACTGATTTGTTGCCTTTCCTAATTTTCCCCACCGCTCAATTGTTGCACTCACTGCTCAAAGCCTTTCAAATCTTTGAGCCAAATTTTGCCCTGAGTATTACACTGGTCTGACCGGACTGAACTTGAATAAGTGTCTCTGAGGACATAGGCAGGCATGGTTCTTTTGGTAGACATGATATCTTTTATAAGACCAATTGAGTAGTTGGAAAAAAGTTCTTAGCAAGCTTTTGTATACAATCGCCCTTCTTTAGGCATAAAAGACTTCTGGAGAAGCAGACTTCTGATTTCTTCTGAAGTCTCCTATGCCTGTAGAAGGGTGATTGTGCCCAAAAGCTTGCTAAGAACTTTTTTTCCAACTATTCAGTTGGTCTTATAAAAGATATCATGTCTACCAAAAGAACCATGCCTGCCTATGTCCTCAGAGACACTTATTCAAGTTCCCAAAGAACCTTGCCTGCCTATGTCCTTAGACCAACACAGCTACAACCAAAAGCCCAGCAACTCTGAGGACAGAGATGGCTCCATATCTTCAGAGATACTAAAGAAAGAAAGCTCTTTTCACCACCACTACCAACATTTTCCATCTGCAGAAATGGTAAATGAAATGCTCTGTGTATCATCGTTATGGCAACAAAAGACAAGCTTATTGGATTTTATATTTTAGAGAGAAGAAATAAAAAACATATATGGTCAAGCCACTCTCCCCATAGGATAAAATTCCCACCAGCCCTAACAGTGATCTTAAACTGCAATAAAAACTGAATAACTGGATCTTTCCTTCCCCTGGTTCTTTTCTGTAACTTATATATGTACCATGAAACAGAGGGAGGTAAAATTCCATGGGGAGGCACAGCTGTTCAGATTCATTCTCTCATAACTTGCCTCCAGAATGAGAGACACTTGTCAAGGGCACAGAATTAGAAACATGCAATTCACTAGACAACACATGGGTCCCTGGGCTGTCAAAACCATGCAAACTTCTAAAAGCTCAACATCCAGGGGCTCTCGTAGTTCTGCTGCATAATTCAACTCCATGTGTTTTTCATTGGTCTGTTTCATAAGGAGGACCCTAGCACACAAGAAGAATGATATAACTCTGATTTTTCAAAACCATCTGTATAAAAGCAAACAGAACACTTACAAATTACTTGTAACTGTATGTTAGAACGCTCGTAAATGACTATCCTGTTCGTTATGGGAGGTTTTTTCATTATCCGCTACGATATCTTGCCATTTTCAAACCTGTTTTCTTGGAATGAGGCAACTACTTTCAAATAAAAATTTTAGGGGAAAGAACACAAACCCCAGAAGAGTCAGTAGAACCTGTCCAAACATTTGAGTTCTTACCATATAGAGATACTTATTGTACAGAGATACTTACGTATACCTTCACAAAAATGTATTTATAGATTATAAGCCATACAACTCATAGAATATTTAAAACAGCCATTTGCATCAAATGCAAGAATTAAGTTTCAGTTCACATTAACCCTCTATTTTTGGGAGCAAGGACAAGAGTCATACCAATATTACCAGCCTCTTCCCAACCTGTATGACAAAGAATGACAGCACTGTACAGCAACTGCATATCACACAAATTTTAGCCCTTGGATGTTCTTAAACTATGTTGACAGAAAATGTTTATAATGTCAACTTACAACAGTAACCCAACAAGTTTAAATGACCCTGCTCCTTTTTCCAGAGTCAACACTGAGAAGGTATACTGTCTCTCTAACAAAGATAACCAACTAACAGAAAATCTCCATTGTCTGTCAGGAGTAGAAACAGCAGTAGTACTAGGGGCAATAATTGTATCTGTAGTAACACTAACAGCCTCTATTTTCAAGCTTCCATCATAGTGTGAAGGCCGTGACTGCCAAAAGGTCAGGCAAGGCAAAGATGGTTTTAAGGTGTATTTGAAACTTGTCTGGGATTTAGTGTGGTCTCCAATCTCAATTAGAAATCACAGAAGCACAGGAAAAGTAGGGCTAAGGAAGTCATTTAGGCTAGAGACATAAATTACACAAAAACTGGTATAAGTGATCAGAAACTGGTTCCAATCTGTAACACAACAGAATTTCAGTGCACATAAACTGCTTTCAAAATGGCCCAAAACAGTTTAAGATAAACCTGGATGGATGCAGTATCAGACTTAACTGATTTAGGTTAAATTGGATTTTTGAACTTCTGTCCCAGATACTGTCTAGATTCAAGTTAACTCACAGTTCCCCAGCATCCCATGATGCTTTGTAACTCCCCTGCAACACCCCCACTCCTGCCTTGCAGGGTGGGTAGGCTAGCCCTGGTCCAAGCTATCTGCTCCAGTCAAGCATGGAGGCATGCTCTAGTGCCCCCACAGCTTCTGGCCTGAGCCACTGCAGGCACATGGCTGCATTTCCAGAATCAAAAGTGAATGTCTGTTCACTTGCTTATCAGTTCAATCTCTGCAGTTTAGACTAAACTGCAAAGACTGAATCAATTCAGTCTTGGGCTTGTTGACTGTCTGTACTTAACCTAAATCCCATTTGCTGCTCAAGGCAGCAGCATCCCTGACTAAACTATCCTAGACAAGTGTTTGTCTAATCTGCTCTTAAGAACTTACAAGGGTGAAGATTTCAAAAGCTCTCTAGGACATCTGTTTCACTTTCATAGGACAACCAGAGACTGTTTTTATATATGGCATCCTCTAAAAGGTGCCTACAGGCTGTTTTTCAGTCCAAAGCAGCTCTGGATCTCCTGTAGTAATACACATGATTGTTTCACCCACTCACAATCCTTATCTGCCACTTCCAGCCTGTCCCCAGTATGAAAAACTACATGTGGTAAGTCAGTGTTGGGCAGTAGAGATATTACACTGGCACTACATTGTTTACATGTTACCGCTACTAAGATCAGGTGCTGGAGCAGGGGACAGAACCCCTCCACTGGAGGTTAATATAAAAATCTGATATTATTAGCAGAATATAACCAAATTCAGCAACCATATATATATATATTTTTTTTTTTTTTTTTGATGGGGAGGAGTGAAAATGTCTGTCCTATGATAAACTCAAAAGAACATCAAAACAAAAGAACAAAGGGCCACTGCACTGGTGGAATCATTATTATGCAAAACTGCCCACTGAAGATAACAAGCATTCTCATTAAAAATTGATGTCAAGTTACAATCAACATTTTGAAGTGGGGATTTTCTCTCCCCCTATATCCCTCCTACTAGCAGCATTAAAAAACTGCCTTCTCATATCCCCTTATCTTCTAGCTTGTTGTTAGTCTACTGCACAACTTCCCTCTCTGCAGTCCACTCTTCTCATGCCCAATCTCAGCACAGCTCTCAAGACGCCCTGGGGTAGAAACAGACATTGCCAAACTGAAGCGAATCAGCTGTGTCACAACATGTCCCACCACAGCTGATCTGCTTTATTGGGCAGCATGCACATTCTCCATGTCCTGTATTGGGCTTCCTGCCAAAAGCAAGACAAGAGGCAATGTGCTCCCCTTGCCTGAGGATTCCTTGGGTCCCTTGCTGCCCTACGTTGGGTCTTGGAACAAGTCAGTGCAGAGATGCAAGGAATCCTCAGTTCCTCATGCCTCCACACAGAGACCCACATTGACCATGCCACTACCTGAAGCACAATCCAGAATGGGTCCTGACAAGGAGGTACAGGGTGCCAAGGATTCTCTGGCTCCCATGCCAGGACCTAGGCTTCCCTGAACACTTCTAAAAGAGGCACAGGTGAACACAAGCCCCCATAGAGACATGGACACTGGGGACTACTTGATGACCATACCCTCCCCTACCCGCTCCCCCTACCCCCCGACCACTAGGACCCATGCTGGCTTGAAGCATGGGTCAGTACAGCTCCTGGCATTGAGGCATAGACAGGGATTACCTGGCTCCTGACCCGCCACCATCCCCACTAGGATCTGCACTGACCTGTGCCTTCACATAAGGCCTGGGTCAGTGCAGGTCCCATGGAGGCCTGAGGCCACACAGGTCCTGTTGTAGAGGAATGGGGTGCCCATGTGGGCTTTCCCCATTTACACTGACATACCCCTGTGGTGCATCTCTGTAAATGGGGAAAGCCAAACAGGTGCTCTGGGGGCCTGAGGGGCCTTATCCTACCAGAGTACATAGGATCTGAACCTTCAAGCCCCTGGAGCATCTGCCTGGGGTAGCAGGAGAGTGCAGGCTGCTCCGGGCTTCCCGCACTCTCCTCCCACAGAGCAAACCGAAGTCAGTCGCAATAAAGTCTAGCAAAAGGCAGGGATATCTATTTACTCAGCATTTGTGCCGCCATAAAAATATTGATGGCAGCACAAATGCAATGTCAAATGACATCCATTTCTACTCTTGGATGTATTGGCTAATTTAAGCCAAAGAAAGCCTTTTTTTGCTCAGAACCTCAGCTGCGTACTTCAGCATACTTCTGTACTTCTCCGCTAAAGAAAATGAACTTGCACCAGTTTACATCAGTGGAGTAGTTGGTCCTATGCTTCTGAGAATTGTGCTGAGTACTCATGTAACCTTAGGTTCTCAGACAACTAGAACTTGTACAGTCTGGTGCACAAACATCAAAAGTTTGGAGGCCTGCCTTGTTTGGGATAAATTATTCACACTTGGTTTTGGTCTAGAAGTTGGACTGAATATTACAGAGTAATTTTAGTTAAAAACTGAGTATTTCCTGGGTCTAGATTGTAACTCCTGCTGTGTTTTATTAACTTCAGCCAGCAAAATGTAATATGCATAAAATGCAGAAGAATATCAAAATGGGCTCTAAATAAGGTGAAGACTATAAATCAAATAACATGAACGTAAAAATGAGTTTTGCCCTCCTCTCTAAGTTGCAACTAGTTAACAGTAGAAATGAGGATGGATAAACAATCATCTTATATAATCATCAACAGGTCCTTTTCTCATACCAACAGACCCTTTTCTAATACCTATTCCTCAACTAAACAGTATGTGGTGTAATTTTAAAAAATTATTCCCTTCCTTATCCTGGTCTTCCTCAAGGCTTCTGTCAACCAAAAATCAGGATTTTCTAAATTCAAAAGGGGCCAATTCGTTAGTACCCAAGGGGAAAAAGCAGCTCAATTCTCCACTCACTCTCATGTTAAGTTCTCTTTCTTCCAATAAGCACCTCCACCTTTGCAACTGTTAAAGTTGGAGAAGATTCAGGCTGTTACATTCTCCAAGGTAGACAAAGATTTTGCCACACACAACTATACAGTAATTTTTTTAGTCTATTTTATATGAAAACTCCAGAGCACTGGATGCAGGTCAGAAATATTCCCCAAACAGATAACTGAATGGTTCCAAAATCTATCCTGCACAGCACACACTTAATATACACTGTGTGCCTCTACTTTCCTTCAAAACACGCTGCAAACTGCATGGTCCCACGGATACCATATGGTCCTAATCTTGACTGTTGAAAAACAATAGCTTACCAAAGTTTTCAGTCTAAGAAAGGAAGTTACTTAATGTTTTCAAGTGGGTCTAAATTAGGCATCAAAAAACAGAGATGTTGCCTAATAAAATGGGATAATTAATATGAGGTTCTCACTGAGCTATCATGTTTAATTGTGCAAACAAAATAAATCCAGGACACAGAACTGCAGACTTCAAAGTGTTGATTTAATACTTTTTTTAAATCATGCTGTAATCTATGGTTTATATCTGTACATATTAAAACCTAAAGTATAGCTAAGGATAAAGGGCTATAGGAAAAAAAAAATAAAAGCTTAAATGTAATACTGCCCAAATTTGGTACAAAAGGTTCTATACAAACTTGCATTTGTTACTTTTACATGCATGCTCATGTCCAGGCCTAAAACAACTTCAATTATATCTAGAGGAACATTTTAGCTTGTCAACTTTACCAAAGATGACATCATGACCCAAGCTACACAGAAAAGATACAGTAAGGCTGTGGGGTGTTTTTGTGTCATGAGTTCAAACTTGCCGCTTTTTGCAAAGCTTCAAATATACAGCAAAACCCCCAGTTTTTCTTTTCTTTTTTTTTAATTAGCAGGACCCCATTCACTCCCCTTCCCCAACCATTTCTGACCTTTTCTCTCCCTCCCTATTCCCTATAGATAAGTACAAGTAAGCTAAGACGTAGGATAAGCTTTAAACATTTTTATTTTGGTAGCAAGTTTTTGGTTTTGGATATCCACTATTTTATATTGTATTATTATTAAGTTTGTATTGATTTTTACTGTTGTATTATCATCATTTTTGTATTGACTTTTATTATTTCATATGGCTGTTGTATGGTTTAGGCCTGTGTTTGTAAGTGAACCAAAGTCATGTCAAGTTTCCATTTTATATGTCAAGTCTCCATCTTGTGTCCTCTGCCCAGGCATCCCCTGTGTATCGCAACTGTATGAGTCACATATCCCTCCCATGTAAATTGGTTCCCTGATGAGTGTGATTGGGAATGATTGAAATATAATGGTAGCAGGCCTCTACTGAATAGCCTGTAACAACTGGGCCATCACCTCGCATTGATTCATCCAGGAACCAGGGACCTCACCCAGGAACAAAGACAAGACCAGCATTTGAAAGACAAAAGACCCTGCAGAACCAGCAACTCTAGCCATTACAGACACCTGAAACTGCACATCCCTGCATGGAGCACACATTCTCAGTATGCCAGGGGCTGACCCTTGCCTGGGCATGCCTCCTGTCATTAGGGTCACACAAGGTCTGCCCCTATAAAAAGGGGCAGTGAAGACAGACCCAATGAGATGCCCTCTCCATGTGGACCAACACCATGCCACACCACCTATCCACCCAGAAGCCCTGCCCACAACCCCCCTCTGGGCAACTTCTACTGGAAAAGGACCCCTTTCCAGCCTGGATAGGTAGATATTACCTGCACACCTCCTCCTACAATTTGGACTGACTCTCTCTCTCTGTCTCTCTCTTCCCTCCTGGACTTCAGTGGACTTCAGCCCCTGCACCAAGCCTCTCTAACCCCTGCTGCCATTTTGTGTGAATGCGGCTGCCAATTCCAGCTGCATTCTCTCTCTCTCAGCTCTAGTCCCCACCCTCTCTGCTAGTTCCCCAATCTCTTCCCAATTCCATCTCCCCTTTTCATCCACCTGTCAGCCTCCCCTGCTCCTACTGCCTTTTCCCTGTGACTTTCTGCTGCCTTTCTCTGCTTTCCTGCTGCCCTGCTGCTTTTCCTGTGATTTTCTGCTGTTTTCAGGCTTCCCCAGCACCTTCTGTAGTCATCCCTGCCTCCCCCCCCGCCCAGCTTCCCAGCTCCTTGTGGCTGTCCTGCAGTTTTCTCCAGCTCCCAGCACCTATTGCCACTCCCTGCAACTTCTCTAGCTGCCCTGGAGCCATCCTCTGGCTCCCCACATCCAGAGCCACTCTTTAACACCCACACTTTCCCTTAGTCCCATTTTTCCCTCTCCCTACCTACTTTTTCAGCTTCCCCGTAACTCTGGCTCCAGTCCAGCATTGCTTCCCTGTTCTGCAGGCTTTGGGCATTGTCTTTTAATCAATGAAGATCAATTAACCTAAAGTTACCCCCAAGCCTCAGTTCTTCAGCCCAGGCCCCTGTAGTCTACCAGTTCTAATCCCGGTCCTGGTAACTTTAACTCCCTACACTTCTACTTTCTTACCTTAACCTTTCCCCAAGTACACGAAGAACATCACAATACCCAACTAAGGAACTCACCTGTGTGTATGTGTAGGTGGGTGGTATGTGTGTAAATTAGCGAATACACATATATAGTTATCAGTGTGTGTGTGTGGTATATAAATTAGTAATCCACGTATGTGTATTGGATGTGCAGGTGTTGGTAACTAACTGGTAACTGATTCTGTTTAAATTTGGTGTGTGTAGCGTGTATGGGCTTAAACTGGTGATAGGTGTGCATGAACCTAGACTAGTTATTTTGAACATGTGTGTATCTGAGTTGCGTGTGTGTGTGTGTGTGTATGGCATTGTGTGCATGATATATGAATTAGTGATCTGTGTCTAACTTCTGGGGTATATAGTGCATGTTCTTGCATTGGTAATAGGTATGCAAGTGCCTAGGCCGGTTTGGATGTGTATATGCCTGAGCTGGTGGTGTGCATGTGTGTGCACCTGACTAAATTGTGTGTTTTTATATGTGCAGTTGTGTCACCCTCCTGTCTAACAGCACAATATTCAGATCCTGAGAGCTGGTCTTACCCCACAGGGCAACAGATAAAGCATGCTGCATGCAAAACTCAGGGGATATAGAATCTGATGGATAGGGGATCTGACTGGTAAATCATTACAGCAGAATTTATCTGTTGATAAGAACTAGCATTAACAATTTATTTTAATACCTTTATTAATGCTGTAAGCAGAAAACAGAGTAAGCTAAGCCAGCTTTTGGCAACTGTTCTATTCCAGTACTTGAACTACAAGTAATAGGATACATTATGTTTCCCCTAACTAATAATCAAACACTGCAGTGTTCCCAGTTTTTGAAGCCAAGTTTTGGTCCAAATCCTCCTGCTTTAAGCAGGGAAAGCTCCTTCATGATATATTCCACCTGGGAGAGTGCACTGAAATAGCCCCACCCATTTCTCATTGCTCTCTCATATTCCATCCCATCTGCTGTCATTCTCAGAGTCTTGTATTCCATCTGTGGAAGTCTGAGCTTTAAATGTGCTGGGTGCTTGTCTAGTTATTAACGGTGCCTAATTATGAACACTCAATATGCATGTATGAAATGTAAAAATTAAACTTCTTGCAAAACTTGCTCTTCACTTATCCTAATACAATCAGTGAGAGAAACAATTTCTCCTGTAAACACCAGGCAACCAAAATTCAGCTGTATTTAGTATTTAGAGGGTGAGACTCTCTCCTGCAACAGTAAGCTAGCATAAGTAATTCTTAGGGCATGTACAGATGTTTCTGGGACCTAATCTATGAGCATATGGCTTCTTTAAGCTGCATAATTGTAGATCAGGCCCCACTCGTGCATATGTTGACTGGTGCCAGGAATCATGCTGGGAACATGATCTAAGTAAGTTCTGGTAGAGGGAGGAGCAGGCAGAATATGTGGTACTGGCAGGTTTGTGATCTGTAGGAGGGGACCTGGGGGGAGGATTTTTCCATCCAGGGGTTGATGGTCTAAAAATAGCCTGGTTGGGATCTGGGAAGGGGGTCATAGGAAAAGCACTGCTCTGGGGCTGGGATAAGCATCTGGGCTTTCCCTGTCCCAGGGCTGCACTCCAAATGTGTATGCATGTTCAGTAGATCAGGTTAAACCCTACCCAAACTAACTTAGTACACCTTCACAGGTGAACTTAGTTAGATCAGGCTGGCCATTTTTGGCCCAATCTAAACTCACTGAACGCAAGAACAGTTCAGCACTTAGATCAACCTAATCCTAGGTAGGTCGATCTAAGTGTAACATCTGCACATACCCTTATACTTTATCTGTGGCAGGTCAGAGTGTTATGTCTTGTGTCAAGGCTGATTCTGTAGGTTTGCTAACAAGTTATACAGTGGACTCACCCATCCCTGGACTCACCAGCTTCTGCAGAGGCCTCTGGGTGCTCATGGAAAAGCCCCCCACATGGTGCAGGACAGTGGGGATCACGCCCCACTGGGCAGGAACCGGTGACTCCTGGGTTTTTTGTTGTTTTTCTTAACACAATGGGCCAGAGCTGGGGTGGGCAGGGCAGCCATGGAGGGGGCTGAGATAGCGGGGGCGGGGGCAGGAGCTTCATGCAGAGTCCCCCATGTAGCCTGGGGCTGCGGGGGCCAGCAGGGATCACCCCCCACCCAGCAGCATTCAACAAGTCAGGGCATTTTTTTTAAGTGCTGGGAGCTGGGGCAAGTGGGACAACCATTGCCAGGGCTGGGAGTGCAGGTGAGGGATGAGCCTGCGTGATTCAAAGATTCAGCAGCAGCAGACAAATCTCCGAAATCAATTCAGGGCAGTGATTTAAATCACTGAATCAAATCACTGTTCACCAAATCAGCCGAACCCGAATCCAAAGCGAATACTAGCCGCTTCACATGGGCCTAGTAGCTGGCCAGCGACTGTGATCCTTCACTGAGGTCCCTTCCAATCTCAGTGCTCTTGGGGAAGGATAGAAAAACAGCATAAAAAGCATTGTTTGAACTGAGTTTTCTCTGTGCCTTCACATTTACAAGTGACACAAGTTTTGCTCTGAACAGTTTGAAGTGCAGTTTCCCAGAAACTCCTGCACCTATTTCCTTGAAACTTGGCAGGCTTCTTGGCCTCAGAAGGGGCTACCATCCCTGTAAATTTAATCTGAATCAGACAAGAAATGACAAAGTTATAGGCAGTTTCATGCTTACCCATTATAGCCTATGGGCAAAATGTCGAAACAGCATCAAAACAGAGAAACAGTTTTGACAAAATGAAACAGAACAGTGCTTTTGAAATAAAAAGAAACTCAAAATGGAACACTGTCCGACTGAAACGGAAGTCAAAACAAAACGGCACTGTTTCGCACAGCCCTACTTCCTTGGGATAACCTCCCCCTCCTTCCAGGTACAGGGAGCTCACCAGCTGGATCAATGACTGAACCTCACGTTCACCTTATTTTATAAGGTGTGTGAATTTGCCTGTGTGTTGTGTGTTACCAAATGCTGAGCTAGTCTGCCCGAATGTGCTCCAAAAAAAGTTTTGAACTGGATATAACAAGACATGGGAGGGCTGCTGCACAAGAGTGAATGACCATAAAATATAGGAAAGAGTCAAATGACACCACAGCTACTAAGCAGCTTAAAGGTTGCGATGACAAAACCATTAACATAACACCATGTCTCTTCCACATTAGGTGAGACCTGACCGCTGCTACATGCAGTGCACTCTGTATACATAGACCTATTGGCAAGAGCCATTTAGTTCTGCTCTAGCACTACAAAAATTGACACTTAGGGTACATGTAGACATTACAGTTAGATTAACCTAATCCTAGTGAGGTCAGTCTAAGTGCCAATCTGTGCATCTGTTCTGGGAGTTTTGATCAGGCAAAAACTGGCCAGTCTGATCCAACTTAGTTCACTTGAGGAGGTGTGCTAAGTTAAAACGGGCATGGCCTAGTCCAATTTACCAAACATGCGTACACACTTGGAGCACAATCCAGGGCTGGGAAAGCCCAGCCACTCTTCCTTAGCCTCAAGGCTGCATTTCCCCCCTCCACTCCCCAACCAGGCTATTTTTAGCCCTCCAGCCCTCCCAACCCCTGGATGGACAACCCTCCTCACAGACCTACTAGCCCTTCCACTGGCTAACTTTTACACAAACAGGATCCAATTTACAATCACAAGACTTGAAGTATGTCATGTTATTGTTGACTGGGTCCCAAGAACTTCTGCAAGTGCCTTTTTTTTCAAAGGGGTATTTTTAATCTTTTTAGGCACTTTTTATTCTTAGTTTTGTTCAGTTTTGCTTTAGTTTTAATTTACCAATGCATTATGCTATTGCAAATGTAAATATATAAGATTTAAAGACAATAATAAACCAGCCAGGAACCAAATTTTCCAGGTATTTTAACGATTATTCAGCTCTTATTAAAGTTATGGCAAAACTCCTTTTTATGTACAGGTCCAGACTTAATTTCTTAATTGTATTTTATATACTTACAAAATTCCCTTTATCATAAACTTACAATACTTCTGTCACCAAGCACCTTTTTTTTTCCACTGACCTAAACTGGCTCTCGAGCCCAAAATATGGCTACAGAGACTATAACTAGACAGAATGGAAAGTTCAACTGTCATCGCAAACTTGCTTAAAGAGACTAGGAAGTTTACTAAGGCCAGAAAGTCATGTGCATGGCAATTTAAAAAACAAAAACTGCACCAAATGTTATTTTATAATAATTTAGAATTCCCTCATAGAAATCATTCCCTTTTCAAACTTCCTTGAAAAAGTGAGTTAACAAATGGGGACTGAACTGTGGTTGGCATAGAAAGAAACAAAACAGTGAAATAAAACAAAAATCAACCACTCAGCAATTATTGAAACTTCTAATCTAAACTTTTGTGTTTTAAAAATAGAAATTATTTGCAAGTCCATGTGCTTTAATCAGCACACAAGAAACAAAGCCAGTAATTAAAGGTTTCAAATGCAGGTTTAAACTCAAATGTAGTTTTGCAACTGCAGTTATATCCAAATTACAAAATTCCTTTCACACAATGTACATAGCATCCTTTGAGACTTAATGACATTCTGCAGCTGGGGTAGTATGAATCTGAGTTCCTTCTGAGTTATTAACTTCTAAAAGAAATTTCTCCATGGCAACTGGCCAAAGGGGCTTGTCTCTTTAGTGTGTGAAATGTGAGTAGATACAAACTTGACACCATATTTCATCCCTTCATCTTCCCTCACATCTGCATTCCTAACTGTAAATTATGGGGTATCATTGACCATTCAGGGGTGACAAGGAGCAGTTTGTTAAAAAAAGATGATCAGGGTGGATGGAGAAAAAATACTGCATATTTCAAAACAGCTTGTAAAGCTAAAGTGGGATTTTCTTTTTCCATCACAGAGAAGAAATGCTTAAATTGAAAAATGGACTTGTTTCCTTTTTCAGGCATGCAGCATTTATTTATTTTGGTTAACTTTTCAAATAAATATAGTTTATCACGTTAAATGAAATCAACGTAAATATGTAGACGCACATATAACCACTCTTTTATGCATCATCTTCTTACAAGGACTAATTTCTCTCCCATATTGGGGATATATAAAAAAAATTGCAAGTTTCTTTAGTTTAATCTGCCAAATGTGGTTATGAAACGGAGAGTTTGGGACATCCAGCTTGAAGATGGAATTTGGGAAACAAACAGTATCCTGGGAAACAATTTACAACTCACAGTGAAGTTAAATATTTTTTGGCCAGACCAAAAATTTCCCAAAGGACCTCAGTCAGCCAAAGGTGAAATAGCAACCTTGGACACATACTTTGTCCTTCTTGGAGCACATCTGCATGATGCATCTGCTGCTTCAACTAAGGAACACTGGGCACGTGATCATTTCCTTGTAGGTCTTGGATTTTTTTTCTGATTTTTTAATCGAAGGGGGAGGAAGGTACAACTATGTGGAGAAACCATCTGAAAAAAGGATATTTAAAACAATATCCATAATTCAAACAACAACTTTTTCAAGAAAACTTTTGCAAGACATTAAATGATTAAATGAAAAAAAACACACTCTACTCCATGCCCTGTTCAATGAAAATACCCATTTCGTTTATATTTATATACAATATTGATCTGAGTCCATGCTTCACCCTGTCCCAAAGCTAATGCCTCGAGCTGTGCTGACGGGACCTTGCCAATTTAGTTTATCCCTGCTGAAGTTAGGATGGTGCAGCTCCTCAGAACTTTATGATTAGCTTCATTTCTAGTACAAGCAAAATCACAAAGCAAAAATCTGTCGGTCCCAGTTCACTTGGTTTGGTGTCAGATCCACACAAATCCAAAGACGAGATCACGCTAAGCCACTTGCTACTTCTGAGATAACTTAGTCAAGGGACCTGAAAAGAATTCTATCAGCATTGGGAAAACTTGGGAGTACCCTGGACCTGCATCCACCTTTCACAGTTCATGTTGAGATTAACTGGGCAGGAACAGCACTCAAAAGCAGGGAAACCACACAAGAGCACAATATAATCCACCATTTTCTAGCCAGTGAAATGGTCCCCAGGGCCAGAGCAGGCAAGAGGAGACGTTTTATAGTCAGATTTTCATTTAAAAAAAAACAGTGGAACTGGGTTCAATCAAATGGCTTGCAAGCACTAGCAATTCTACCATTCTACCAAACATTAGGTTTGTATAAATAAAGGGGTGGGGAGAGGAAATAGGAACTTGTGATGAGAAATCCAAGGCTTAGGGATGAATCAGGGGCCATATTCATAAACTCTTGTTCAGACTGTGCTCGGCCCTACTGCAGGAAATCTATTAGAATTAGCATGACAACTGACTCCAACACTTAAGAAGTGCTGAAAACAACTAAATATAAGTGAACCGGTATTAAGATATGTTGGGAATGAACAAATACCATCAATAGTAGAAAGCAAATCATAGTTTTCCAATTGTTTCAGTGTGAATCACCTTCGCTATTGTAAATAAGAAAGACGAAGGCCATGCTAATAGATGACTTAACCTGCAAGGCTGGAAAAAATTAAACCCAGACTATAAATTTCCTTTCTTCCACTGGTGAAAAAGGGATGAACATAATCCTACATATATGCACTCATGGACATAATCCTACTGTCTTTCTTGGCATAGCTCACAAACAGGAGGAAGGAATTAACTATCAGCTGAGAAAATGGAATGAAAGTAAGTGATTGTGTTTAAGGCAAAGCACACAGAAAGTTTCTGTGCACAGTATGTTCCCAAGTGTAGCTATACAGAACAGGAAACAAAAACTTGTGTGCTCTACCAGGTGCCCACAGGCTGTGAAATCCCTGTGATAGTTCAAGATAAACCAGAGCACATACTTCCAGGTAAGGGAAGGCAGATTATGGTACATACCTCTCAGTTTCCTTAAGGCGGCAAAATGTGTTGGACCTGAAAATCTATATGCACGAAACCAGGCATCAGATAGCACATCTGAGACGAAATATAGCTGAGCAGGTGCTGCTGTTGTTATAGATGTGGCTGATCACTAAACAGGTGTGTGAGGAAGACTCTCTACACTGACATAAAACATCCCTCAAAATGACAGAAAGGGTGGGAAGGAAAAAGGAAAAATAGCCCTCCCTCCTCACTCTGGAAATCTGGCCAGCAGTCCAAAGAGAGGAGATGAAATGTCTTGAGGAGACAGCACTGAGCCCTGCACATCTGGACACTCCAGGAAGCAACATGTCTTCCACCAAGCTGTGGCAAAGGTCACCCCTAAGTGCATGCTCTTGCCAACAATTTTAAAATCTCTGTTGTAACAAGGCACTCACAAGTAAGTTCAGGCCAGAGTTTATGACCTTAACCCTGATTAAAAATATTTTTTAAATGGGTCTGGATGCTCACAAGTTTTCAGAGACATCAGAATCCCAAACCAAGCCTGATCTCTGTGATGGGGACACATATAACATCTCAGCATCAAGGGCTAACCCTGTATAAAGGGCAATTTACTTCCTGAATCAAGGAAGCTACCAACCTTCTGTTTTGTTGTGGCTTTATTCATTTCTCTAATCCATCAGTGCAGTTATAACCACATCTCCCCTGCCCTCATCCCAGCAATCATCAGGCTTCTATCAGGCCATGCCATAGGTATAAAACCTTCGCTCTGTGCTGAGTAACAGGCTAGGAAACAACTGATCAAGTTCTCATTCTTTGTTGAAGTTTCCAAACTCGAAAGTGGAAGAGAGTGGTAGTCTTACTACTCTGGCTTTAACAAATAGTTAATAACTATATTAGTAGCAATGGATGCCTCATGATGTGAGAGGCTTTCCTATCACCCAAACAGTTGGGTCTTAGCCAGAGATCAAAATATAAATTATAGGACATTCCCCATGAGCAGACATGGAGGATGTGGAAGTAAGATGGCTTCTTTTTTGGTGATCTGATGGCCACCTATAAGTTTATCAGGGGTGACCACCAGGATCTGGGGGAACATTTGTTCACCAGAGTGCCCCAAGGGATGATGAGGTAGAACGGTTATAAACTACTGCAAGACCGTTTCAGGCTGGACATAAGGAAGAATTTCTTTACTGTCTGAGCCCCCAAGGTCTGGAACAGCCTGCCATCGGAGGTGGTTCAAGCACCTACGTTGAACACCTTTAAGAGTAAACTGGATGCTTATCTCGCTGGGATCCTATGACCCCAGCTGACTTCCTGCCCTTCAGGCAGGGGGCTGAACTCGATGATCTTCCAGCCCTAATGTCTATGAAATCTATGAGAAGGGGCACATCTACATGTTCAATTAGTGCAGCTAAATAAACTCCAGTATAGTTTGTGCTGGAATTTATTGCTCCCGGGTGCAATGTTTACAGGTACGCCTAGGACCGCAGCATGTTGAGCCAAAGCAGAGCAGCCCTGGCTAGCATGGGGGTCTGCGGAGTCAGCCTGCCAACTTGGAGTTGCTCCACCCCAACTCAATGAGCTGTAGAGGGGCTGGCTGGGACACAAGTGTGCTACAGTGCAGAGCTAGCCAGCAGGCAGCTGCTGCGCTGTAGCACCCTCATGCCCCAGCCAGTCCTGGTTACCATCTATATGTGCATGGTAGCACACTAAAGAATAGGACTGTGCGAAGCTTCAGTCCCTGATTCAATTTGGCAGAGATTCGGCCCAATTTGGTGGCCGAATCTCCAAATCTGAATCAAATCAGAGAACCCTTTAAATCTCTCTGAATCAAATCAGAACCCTCCGAATAGATTCAGAAAGATTTGGAATGATTCGGAGATTTGGACATAGAGACAGCTTTAAATGTTTTTTCTACATACCTCTGAGTAGCAGGGGCTCATGAGTGCTGAGATGCTGGAGCACATGGAGTATCCCACAGAAGCATAAGGGGGTCCCCAGCATGCTTGGAAGCAGACCCAGAAGTGGACCATAAGCAGTTCTGGTCCACTTCCGATTCCACCAGGGAGTGGGCGGGGAGGGCTCCCTGCGCCTTCCCAGCTTGGTGACGGGTGCCTCCTAGGTCTGTTGGGGGCATCCAGGGTCCCCAGGTGGCTGATCGCCAAGCCAAGGAGGCACAGAGGAGCTCCCCTACATGCTCCCCAGCAGACCCGAAAGTGGACCAGAAGTACTTCCAGTCCACTTCCAGGTTCACCACCAAGCACGTGGAAGGCCCCCACCCCCCCCGCATTCCTGTGGGACGCTCCATGTGCCCCGGTATTGCAGTGATCAAGAGTCATGCCTGCTATGTCAAGGTATATAGAAAAAACATTTTAAACTGTGTCTATGTCTGAATCACTGATTCTCCAAATCAGCATTGAATCTTCAGATTCTGACAAAATCAGGGACAGTGATCCAAATTAATGAAGCGAATCACTGTCCATGATACAGGCCAAATCCGAATCAAATAGGGCCTGCTTCGCACACCCCTACTAAATAACTCCACTGTAGGATAGTACTTGTGTCAGGCAGTACTATCTTACAGCAGAGTTAATGAGTATACTTTGACCTAATAGTACAGCACACATAGGTGGTGGAAGAAAATATTATTTTGGGGGGGCTGAGTAACCTGCCCACCTGACCCCTGCCTCTCCTTCCCACAGGGCCATTTTATGGCTGGCGCGCTGTGGTGCTGCACATGACAGCAGAGGACTGTGAGGCTGGGCCATGCTGAAAAATGGTGGCACAGTGCTTTGAACTAAAACTGATTTGACAAGCTTTAGTTCAAAGCACCTCACTGCCATTTTTAAATGCAGGGATGTTGATACACATGATGCTAAGGCACTTTTATTTAGTGTGGCTCACTAATTAAAACACGTGCACCACCCCCCCGCACCTCCCAGAGCACATGTAAAAATGCCCTATGGGACTATACATCACTTGAGAACCAGCAAAATACAGATGTGCTCCTGTGTGTCCCTTTCAGTCTCCTCCCATTCCCAAACCACATGCTCTTGACTATTGTGTTGGGCAGTGACTGTGTTGTGGGAGTTGGCCAATGCAGTCATACCAGAGGTCTCCTCAGCTAACTAGTGGTCAGATTCTGCCACTCTGCAATGCAAAAATGGACAAAACAAGGAGAGAAAATATGACTTGAGGATGGGAAGGAAGATGAGGGGATGCCTATGCAGTGGAAGCTGATGTTGCATTTTGACAAGCATAACTTTTAAACAATGTCACAGTAGAGACAGGCTTAAAGGAATCCATGTGGGCTTCAAAACCCACAAAAATCAAAGGGTTTGAAAAAATGAAGACTAGAGCTAGGGATAGAAATCATTCATCAACTCTGCACTGAGGATTTGGCAATTTTCAGACAGCCCTTTCCCATTATTTCAAAATCACTGCTTTTGGTTTAATTTCCTCTTTTAAAGAAAAGTATTTTTATAAATTCCCTTATCCAAGTTGACATAAGAGGTCAAAACAGCTAACAAAGAATAATGTCAGAATAGTCAATCCAATTTTTAGCCCTTCAGACATTTTCTAGAACGATCCTGATTTGGCTCTCCGATTTTTTAAAAGGGGCTCCTTTCCATACAATAGTTCACTTCCTCAGGTAAAGTATATTAGTATGGCTCCACTCATTTCAGTGGAGTGACTGGTTAAACTAACTAAAAATCTGGTTTAACCTTCCCCATGCTTAGTCTCGTGCCCAGTAGAAAATATTTCTGCACAGACTGAGAATAATCAGACCAGGTCTCTTGAATTCTGAGGCTTTGAAAATGTACGGGTTTTTTTTTTACTTTTTGATAAACATTTTTTATTTTGGGTCCATTCAGAATTCAATAGGGTAACAACACAAACATGTTTTAGAAACTGATCCTCAAAAGTTGCTGGTGCAGAGGGGAAAACTGGATAGAAAATGTGTTTAAAAGTGCATGTGCTAAGTCTCAAAGGAGTAATAGACTTCATGCTACGTCTTCTGATTTTTTTTAAGTAACATTTCTATCCCTTCTCATTGCAATGAGACTTAAGTGTTAATTTGTCACAAGGGTCCCAATCCTGCAAAGACTTTCACACGTTTAATCCATGTGAGCAGTGTGATAACTTTCCCGTTGACATAGACTCCTCAGAGGTCTAACAGATACTTCTTAAGTCTTTGCAGAACTAGGGCCTTGGCCTGCAGGTTTCTCATAGTGCATGAGGGGAGGGTGACTGAGGAGCAGCCCCAAGTGTCCACTTAGAGAGGGTACAAGAATGGCAACTAATGCCACTGCCAGCCCAGCTGCTGCTGCTGTGGCTCCTGCTGCTGCCCCTGCCACTCAGACCTTGGTAGTTATGTCTCTGTTGTAGTGTCTTTCTTAAATACAACAGTTTTGCAGTCCCTCCAGCTGTGCTTTTACCCATACTATCCTCAAGCTTCACTTCTTCCTACCAACCACCAGAGCACCTGCCTTGAACTCTTTAAATATTCTGTGAAACCCACAACCTTACACCTATACCACTGCAGGGGAGATGAATGGTAACAGAATGCTCTAGCTTAATGAAGAAAATGTTAAATATCTTTGAACTGGTGAGCCTGCTCCCATTGCAGAGGAAAATGTAAGTGTCATACAACCATAACAACTGAAGGAAAAATAAAATGTGAAGTCCTCCCTTTTGTAACCCATGTGCAGTGCCTGATCATACCCATCAGTGTGCATGCTTCACGCTCATTTGATTGCCATTGGCAGGTACCCACAGCCTAAAAGAGTGGGCCTAAAATTGGTGGGACCAATTGCTAACATGAATTGGGCAAGCAAATTTTATAGGCGGCACTGAAAATCTCAGCTCCAATATCTAAATTTGGACACAAACTTTTAAGGACCATTTCTCTTACTATGTATCAGTTTTACCTATTTACAGTTTTGTAACTACCAAGAAGTAATTTCAGTTAGGATCAGTGCCCCAGGGCAGCCTACAGCTTAAGATTGTCCCAGCAAAAGAACTCCGCAGGCTTCCACTGTGTGTTGAATAAGAGACTTTCTGCTGCCACGGGGCTACACCCAAAGGCTGAAAAATCAGCGGGGTCCAAAAACTGCTAAAAATCCTATGGACTTCTAAAAATCCTATGGCCATCTAACATATCTTGTGATTCCTACCATTTATAAGTTCCCATTTTTGAAAGGCAGGCTCTGATACTCAAACACAGTACCACTATTATCCACAAGGAATAATTAGTTCACTTACTTATACAGCAAGTTTCTAGGTATTAGCATGAACCTATAAAGGATTTTTCATCAATAAAAATCTAAGATAAATAAAATCCCAGTGAGCACTACCCTAGTTTCTTCCCAGCTGTGGAGGCTGAATCAACAAACAGTATCATTTTTTTCAAAAACCGCAAATGTTCTGGGCTTAGCAACATTCATTTTTGACCCTTTTCAAAAGGGTCTTTTTTAGAATCTAAGCATCAGACAAATTTGTCCTTGGTTATTAAAAAAAATAAATTCTTAAATTAAATTCCCTGGCAACTGTAGCCAGCTCCAAGATGACTGCTGAGCAAAAAGGCAGATGAGCATCTCCTCTCCCCTTGCCCTTCACTCTAAAAAGTAAGACCAAGCTGCCAGAAAATTACAAAGAAAAAAATTCCAATTGTTTACAAAAATTAAAAAGCTCTTAAGAGGTCCAAGTCAGTCCGATCACAGTGGCACCAGCCACTGAAGAAGAAAGCTTGCTTGCCATGGAAATACTTCAGCTCCACTTCATCTTGAGAAGCTCTCTGAGGTATTGTCATTTTTAAAATGCTGAAATTAAAAGAGGAGGAAAGAGTGGGGAAAAGTCTTTGTCTCAGAAAATTCTACCTCGCTTAGCACATATGAGAGCCCTTATAGTCAGCTTCAGCATGAATTGAAGGGATATGAAAAAGGAAAGACTCTTTTTTCCCTGAGCCTCAGAAGTGGTTTCTCATGGAATGCAAATGGGTAATTATACATTTTACTCTTAAACTTACTCTTGCTCATGGGAGCAAAGAGCCAGAAGATCTTCCTTCAAATGTGAATTCTGAGACTGGCATTCTTGGACCCAGGTATTTTTGTTTCCACCAGTTAGAAGACCCAGTTGCAATATTGAGTATAGAAAAAAAATGCAGACAATAGTAGGGGTACATGACATGCCGTGGGCAAATAGGGCACCAACTTAGAGGGGTTGCTGGAATGGCAGCTTCCTGAGGAGTCTCTGACCTGGCAGTAGCTGCCCCATGTTATGGCAGTAGCACCTGAGTGCCAGATATCACAGCAGCAGTCTGGGTAGACAGACAGCAACAGGGTCTTTGAATCTGTGGGGCAGGTAAGACTGAACACCCTCCCCCTCTCTCCAGTGCTTTCCCCCTACCCGTCCCTCCCCACCCGTAAAGCTTAGGGGGGGTTGCCAGGGTGCAAAACTTGTTATCTAAGCCTCTGGGTGATGAGAAGGCATGGAAATGTCCATTTTCTGAGGGAGGAACTGCTGAGGAGATTGCAAATGATGAAAAGATCAAGAGGTTAGAATCAAAAATTCATATTCCTGCATAGTCTGTCCAAAGTACTTTTCTGTCCACTCAGTATTTTTCTTTTCACTGTTTTATGCTACTACCTGCTGAAAAGACAAAACACAGCTCCTTTTGTATACTTCCTGGCACTACATAGATGTCAAGTGAATAGTAGTACCTGAAAAATATCTGCTTTGTGCCTGTTTTTGTCTGGAGCCATCATGTAATGATATGTAGTAACTAGTGTTCCAAGAAGGGAAAAGGAACATAAAATTACCATTTAAAATACACATTAACTTCTCATCTGGGCACACAAATACGAAGTGGGTGTGTCTACATGTGCAATTAATTCAAAATAGTCTTACTGCACAGTAAAAATACTGCACTGGGGAGCATGTCTACATGTGCTCCTGCTTGGGAGCAAATATGCTCCCACCCTGCTCTACGCCTCTGCTCCTGGCTCCTGCTGGTTGCTAGCTCAGGGGCTTTCAGACAGCTGTTTCCTGGCCCCATACATATCAGAAGGGTCCTGATATGTGCAGGACGGGCAAGCTGCTACTGCAGAGCTTTCCCTCCCCATACACATGAGGACAAGCTCTGTGTCCAGTGGAGCTTTCCTGCAGCTGTTTGGGGCAGGTCCCAGCCAGCTCTGGGCTCAGCCCCTCCCCTGCAAATGTTTCCCAGCCCCGTGCCCCTCCTCTGGAACCCTGATCAGCTGGAGGCAGCTAGACCTGCCCCACCAGCAAATTGGGGCCTGGGGCTAGGACCTGACCCTCCCCGACAGCTCTTTCCAAGCCCCATGCCTCGCTCACTAGATCAGGGCATGACGGTGGGAAAGAGCTGGGGGGCTGTGACCTGCCTCAGACTGTAGCAGTTCCTGGCCAGCCCTAGGCTATATGGGGAAGTCTGCATGTGGAGCCAGAGCTGGCTGGAACCTGCTTCAAAATAGAACAGTTCCCAGGCAGCTCCAGGCTGCACATGCAGACTTCCCCACACAGTCTGGTGCAGGTCCCAGCCAGCTCCAGGCTGGACGGGCAACTCTCCCTGTGCCAGAACCTCCTGGCCCCTCTCTATGACTGGAGCAGGGGCTGGGAGATTTCTCCCCATCTCCACAAGCTGCCTGCCGTTGGGGCAGGACAATGTCACTGGGCAAGCAATCACCAAGCTGGGGCTGGGAGCTGCCTGCTGCCAGGGCAGGGCTACATTGTCCTGGCCAGGCTTCAAGCTCAGAACCTGCCCTAGCAGCAGGCAACTCCTTGGGGCAGGGAGCAATCTCCTGCCCCCTGCTGCCTGGCTGACGGGGAGCAAATTTGCCCCAAGTAGGCCATCTACACGTGCATTACTGTGCAGTAACTGCTCTGCAGTTGCATTTGTAGATAGAAAATTAACTGCAGAGTAAACCTATTTACTGTGCAGTAAGTAGCTGCATGTATAGACAGCAACACTTACTGCTCGATAAACTGGTCTACTGCACAATAAAGCATCTCACATAGATGAGCCCAGTAAAAAGGTAAAGTTACTTCTCCCTCACTCCTTTAAAGAAAAAGTTACTAACCCATGCAGAAGAGATAGCGATCTAGGATAGATTGACAGGTTTGGGGGACTAGAGTGGGGAAAGGCAGTAGGGATCGCTGGCTGATTACAGTTGTCAAGCCTGCTTTCATGTATTACCAAGAACCAGGCAAGGAGCAAGTGATGGTATAGTGCTCCTTCTTTTGCCTACATTCAGCACGACATCTTGTCTTGACCTTCCTCTCCCCACAACAGTGTGGGGAGGGAAATTCATAGTGTTTCTGTGCTTCAGTAAAACAGAAACCCAAATGTTTCATATAAAAATAAGGGAAAGTACACCCAAATTCTGCAAAAGCACTCACATTTGTGAACCTTGGAAATCTAGGCTATAACAGAAGGCCTATAACTATACCAGCTAACTCAAATGTGAAATAGCTGTACAATACACAGAATCATACAATCATAGGATTAGAAAAATAACACATTTGTCTTTTGAGTTGAATGCACAGAAAAGAAGCAAACCCCACATTCAACATATTTTCCTTATCACCATACTTCTGGGGGTCATAAGATTGTGTCATTTTTATGTCATTGTAAACCTTTTTTGAGAATAGGAGGTAGAATTTGTACCACGCACCACATCACGAGACACCAGGTGGCTGAGACCTAGATTAACACCCAAGAACTTGGCATATGCACTACTGCCCCTCTGAATACTACTATTACTACTATCACAGCATAATTAGCAGTCAAAGCAGAATAGAGCTCATATATCTTGGCAAGAGTTCCTCTAAGAGCTCACAACTGAGGGAAATCCACAACTGAGAGAAACAGATGATGGAAATCAACGGCATTCTCCCAGATTAGCCTTGAGGAGCATGATGATTAGGCATTGATTTTCTCCCATATAGTTTGCTTGTTTGGTATTTTGGGTTTTTTTGATTTTTTGCAGTTTTTCAAACAGAACTGGCAAATGTTATCCAGCTAAGACACTGCCAAGAAAGACTTCCAAGAAATCGCAAGGGCCCTATATTTACAAAGCAGAGCCAGTGGAGATGTCCGTCTGCCTGTCTGCAGGGTGAGAAATTCATTCATTCCCTTTTGCTAGGAGTCTGAAACTGTACACACCCAAATCATTCAGGAGCTGTTTTGTTTCCAGTTCAAGATGTTTCCTTGAGCTGCAGAGAGGAGTTGAGTACCTGCTCAGCCACTGGAATTTTGGTCTACTTGTTGTTGTACTCTTTATTCACTTATCTTTGACCACATACAGCTGGGCTCTCTCTTGTTAGTATTGCTTGTATCAGCTTATGGAAAGAACCACAACCACATAAGCAGCTATGTTTCTTTTCACATAGAATTGCAAATGAAAAGAAGTTCTGCTGGTGTTGTGCTGACTAGTGTGATTTTTGAAAATAAAAAAGGCAACCTTCTTATACCAGTAATATAGTACTTTGTATGTTTAAACCCAAGATCATTATGGTACCATCTGTTCCCTTCCCAATATTTGCAGGAGGTACTTAAACTGATTTAATAGTTGGGGCATCCATTGCTCCACCTTTCGGGGAAAATAATCCACACAAGAGGGATGACCTACTTTTTGGTTCTTGAATGTTTTGTATTTATTCAGTGTGATACTTTACAATTCTCAAGAACTTTGTACCCAAGAATCTCACAGCACTTCACAAAACACTGATGAATGAGATCTCACAAACCCCTCTGTGAAAAGGTGTTATTTTTCAATTTTTGAGATAAGGAAATAAGCATAGAGGTAATGCCACCATTTTTAAACTTGGCTACCTAAGATAAAACGACAGTTAGACAACTATGTCGGTACTCTAATTTTTCAGAGATGTTGAACACCTGTTACCCATACTGAGGTCTGCATGCTTAGCTTCTCTGAATGTCAAACTACTTCTTTGTAAGCCTGATGCACAGTCTTATGTAGCTAACTGTTGGCCCTTCCATCCAGGTACAGACATTACACTTTTTCCGGTATAAGTGATCAAAAACTGGTCTATACCCGTAACAGAACAGAAGTTCGGCACACATAGGCTGGTTTAAAAATGGCAGAACCCAACCTAAGATTTTGTCAACCCCTGCCCTACCAAAAGGCAAATATGTGTTCTGTTCACTACTGATCTAAACTATGCTGCTTACAGAAAAGCACCTAACTTAGATTGACTCTGTCTCAAGCTTTTTGCAGGTCTGTACCTAGCCTTCAAGTTCAGAAATGATGGCTGATGTATCTTCTCCTAAGAAAGCCCACAGGCACGTCTAAAAGAGAACTGACATTCAAGTCATTTGCTTGAGCCATAAAAACTTGCTCCTAAATATTTTATTTCAATTATGGAAACACTGGTAATGGTTTGCATCAATAGGGGACTACAGAGACTATCAACCCTCCTCACCCTCCAGTATAACAAGGAAGAGAGGAAAAAGGGAAGTGGACAAAGAAAAATACATATAAGCATGAACACACACAACTGCTGGGGGACAGTGGAAACAATGCTGCCCCAAATAATGCAGGCATGATGAGACAATCCTAGGAGGTCTGTAACCAATGCAGATCTATAATTCTTCACTTCTGCCTGAGTTCCTTGTCCCAATAAACACAATTCAGCTCACTTAACAGAACTGCCAATACAAGAGACACCAGGGTATATTCTTATTTTGGATAAAGGAAATCAAAATGTACCAATGTCTGTACAAAAAGATGTTATTAAATATATTAATTTGAATCCCTCATCAATATTTCAGTGCAGGTAAAGAGTCAATAGGAACAGTACTGTTACAGTCCCACAAATTATAATAATCTATTCAATCTACTCATTTATTAATCTAGCCCTTTCATAGTCTTCTAGGCTAAACAATCTTGAGGTCCTGGACTCCAAGTACATTAACAGTTGGGACAAATGCAATATAGTCTGGTGTGTCTTTTGATGGTCATGTTCCTAGACATAAGCTAGCATTTATTTGACTATATCTGTCCAGTAAGGACTAAGTGTAACGTGACATCTTTGAGCAGGCTGTGAGTTGCAGGGATCAAAACCACAAGAGTGTCTAGTGTCTCAGCTAAAAGATGATCTGTTAGTTAAAACCTATCTAATGCTATGTGTGGCCCAGGTAGCGAGGGAAAAGGAATGAATAAGTTTTGGGGGATATACAAAGTGGGTTATATAAAGATGACACTCATATTTGGACGTAGGTTTCAAATGCTCTATAGTTCAGACATAATCTGGGGTTTGAACCTACTGTATAGGAAGGAGCCAGATGTAAAATCTGGGCCTGAACCCAAATTCAGATTTCAATTCTCCCATCTCTACAGGGTGTTCTGATTCAGGATTTGGTTGGAGTGCCTCTACAACAGAGGAAGAATCACAGTTCCTGGACTTCAGAGAGATTAAGGGCTGCACTCCTCATTCATTTCCTGGGTTAGCCTTAATGTGATCAGCAAACTCGTATCACAGGAAGGCACCCTACAGCAAAGGGGTTAAAAATATGCAAAGGAGAGTCTTGTAGCTGAATTTATGCTTGTGAACCATGATGCTCCCAGGAAGGTGCAACTGCACATTACTTCTAGCTGACTTCTGAAGCTAAATGCCGAAGTCTCCTCTGCTTTTGAAAGTGAAAGCATCAATTTGTCTTGTTTTTTCTGCATTTTCTGATAAACTGGATCATAAAAATTAAATAGTAGAGGCTCTTACATATTTTGTGTGTTTGTGTTTTCTGCTTTATCATAGATTTCATTAGGGCTGGAAGGGACCTCGGAAGATCAAATCCAGCCTCTATCAGTTATTCTTTATCAGGGAATCTTGCGTCATTTTCCACACTAATTAACAAGTATATAGCCAAGTACAGGAAAAGAAAAGTGCCTTCAGTTATTCCAATGGAACAAACGAAAAGTAAAAACAACTTTTTTCAGCAATTGCATCCAAGAGATCAAGACCTGTTTGTCACCATATCCCCGTCAAACTTCACCCCCTGTGAAACCCAAGAAGCACGTATGGATGCAAGCATGTCAGGACTTGGTGGGGAAGCTAATACCAAAATAGCTGAAGTAGTAAGTGCTCCACACTCATGAACATCTTGGGTTACCAAGATAAATTGAGCTACAAGGCTCACCCTTGTATATTCTTAACCCTTTCACTGTAGGATGCTTGTATAGCTACATATATAAATAATCTCTGCAAGAGATATTTCTCATGGCTGGAAATCATAAACCTGCAATATCTCACAGGATCACCCCATTAGACAGCTTTGTTTAAAGAGCATTAGTGTAATTTCTGCTGTCAAATCATCTGCCAGACTGTAGTGCTGTGATCAATAAAATAACTTTCCAAGCCCTAAATTAATAAATTAGCCAATCCTCCCCAACTACCAAAGTTTGAAAAAGTCCTAGCTTCCTGGCAATTCCTGGAAATGTAATAATTTAGGGAACCAGTTCTGAAGCAGGACTAGTCCTAGAAGCAGGACTGGTTGCACTAATAATGCTAGTAAAGATGAACTGTTCTTACCATCCTTTTAAATTCAGAATTTGCAAAACCTTCAGCTAAAGCTCCCTGGCCCAATTTTAAGTGAACTTGTCCCAATGTTCCAGTGCAAGCAATAAAAAGAAAGGAACATGCCATCACTTGCTCTTAGGTCCAAAGCAAGTAATTAAAGTAAGAACCGAAACAGACTTTCAGTGGATGTTTGAGTACGTTTAAATAATCTTTTTTTTCTTAATATGTAAGAAGAAAAAGTATTGAAATACTCAATTTCAATTGAGACAGCCTGTTTTTCTGAACAATCAGAAGTAGGAAAAGAGTAAATCTCATAGAAAAGGCTATTCTTGTGCAAATTCCAATACAAAAGAGTTTACAGGAAGATCTTATAGTTAAATTTCTCCTGGGATTCAGTAAATAAGTGTTCAACAGCAACTCTGTCAAAGACTTTCCTTTGGTGACATCTCTGATCTCAATTGCCCATCTGTAAAATGAGGATAATAATAGTATTTTCCTACTTTGTGTGCATGCTGTATGAATACATCCTTAAGGTTGGGGGGGAGGTAATGGTCTCATTGTATGGTAGTAGTGACTGGGACTGTATAAATACCTAGATAGTCAAGACTGGGATTAAGGATGGAAATGCTTTGGAGGTCTGTAGTACACTGGGCATCAGGACTGGGAGACCTGGTTGAAAACACTAATGTGAATCTGTGCTGTACAGTGTAAACTGACCCTTTTGTCCAATTGGTAGGTTGTTGGCAACAGCTTAGGTGCTCAATATTCCCCATATTTTCAAATAGCTTTCCCAAAACTGCAAACTGCAATGCTTGTAAACAGATGGAGAAAGCATAGCACATGTTTTTGGAAAGACTTTAGCAGAATTTGCCATTCTGATCCAAGCACCAAGGATGAATCCCAGAGTGAACTCTCGACCTCTTCTCCAGCACACTTCCCCACTAAATATAAACTGGGCTACTGATGTGACTGCAGCTGGCATTAACTTACTTTCAAATGTTTTCCACACTGTCCTTGGTTTTGTTTACTACTTGAATCAGGAGAAGTTGTGAGGCAAGCAGCAATGTAATGGAAGATAAGTTAAAAAAAACTAAAACCCCAAAACCACCTTTGCTTAACTAAAGAACATGCCAGTCGATGGGTGTAGCATCTGGGACTCCTGAAAAGTAAGTGACACCACCAGTCTATATTAATTTCTGCAGTAGTATTAACTGTTTTGCATTAAAAATGCATGCAATAAGATGTTTGCACTTCACAGCAAGTCATATGCAGTCATATGCCAGTCATCTCTAATTTTTATTTTAAAAAACTGCAGATATGACCAAACAGCTTGGCACTGAGTTCAGGGCATTAGTAAACTATGTATAACACTAGTGACTCCAAGTGACTTCCATCAGTTAAAGGAAAAACCCAAAGAGCAACACTGCAGAAAGAAAAAGAGATTTTAGTTTAAAGATTGTGCAACTCTTCTTTAAGGAGTCTGAACTTCAAAGCAGGCTTTTTACACAAATAGGGTTATACACATAACATTTGCAGAATTACAAGTCTATTAACTCATCTGGGATTTCAATGCAAATATCAACAAAGACAGAAAATGTATTGGTTAGGCTGATACAGAATCTTAAAACTAGCACTGGGAAATCTTCAGCTTCTTCAATAAAACAAAAGTGTAGCAATAAAAAAAAAAAGCAATGTTAGTTTCCTACCCCGAAGGAAACTACTGTGTTGATATATGTATGTTTTACCACAACTAAAATTCCCTTGTGTCACACAGCTCATTTTTGTCTATAGAGTATTTATGTCAAACTCCAGAGCCCTTTACTCCCACAACAGGATACTGGCAACTTTCACTGAATACAGTGGGGCTTATTAGGATACTGTATCAGAGTATCGGATGCTAGACTTAGAGGAAACAACTGTCTCTGAACAGTCAAATATATTTATGATAAGAGTTTATGTATATTACTAAATTAACAAGCTTGACTCACCAAAAGATAGCGTCCTTTTCTGCTTTATGACCTAGCAGCAGCTTCTCACACCCAACATGAAAAGTTGCCACCCTAAGCAGTTCCTCTGACATTGACCTGGATAGCAGGAAGAAAGAGCGCTTAGGATGAGCCTAGAGCATCTGTAATTTATGGGTCAGAACGTCAACTGGTATAAATTGCTAAATGTGTAAAATGAGTATATAATGTTGCCTCCCCCGCCATGCCCTCCCTACTATGCTCTGCATTGGCTTTTCCAGTGTGGATCAAGATATCACATAGAAACAGAAAATATAACCTGACTTCCTGGCCCATGATTCAAATACACCTGAAACAGAAGCTACTCCTACTCAGGTAATGTTCCACCTCCAACAGGCATGAAGTCATACTCTTCTCTATTTAAATCCCTCTAGCAAACTCACTATTTCTGTAATGGCCACAGTGAGTACATTACAGTCCATTTTATTAGGGCTGTTGCTGTTGTTATTGTAGCAGCACCCAGGAAAGTAAAGCTGCTAGTAATGTTGGGAAGATACCAAATATAGTTTAATAGATTTGAAAGCCAAAAGGAACCATTAGATTACTTTGCCTGACCTCCTATCCAGAACTTTAAATTCCTTGCCAGCATTAGGACAGCTCTAAGCAGTGCACCCTTCCCAAATATTCCCTCCTATGCTCCTCTTCCAAAATCCCATGTCTTCTTGCTCTCTCTGATCAAGGCCTGCCTCCTCTCCCTATCCCCTGCTGCTACCACACCCTTTGTTCTCCTCTCATTCTGGCTCACACTATCCCCCTCCACCCAAGAGTCTCCAGTTTCTGCCCTACCTCCTCTTCCCTCTCCCAAGCCAGACTCCAGCTGTCCTCCTGTCTTGTGTCCTTCCTATGTTCTTCCCACCAGCTACAGTCCTCTCTTCCAACTAACCCCCCCACCCCTCCACATGGGAGGCAGAGGGGGAGCATATGGAGCTCCTATGCAAAGAGCTGAAGCTCACTGTTTTCTCTGGACCTAGCTCAGTCCCTTGCCTGTACAGCTGTTCTCCCATGGCTCTGGATTCAAAGTCTGCAGAGAGAGAAATGCTCCAGATCGAGTAGCCCAACGAGAAAGCTAATCTTCAAGATATTGAGTAACTCTGAATAGTAGACTCAAACTCCGCCTTCCCTCCCTCTCTAGCTGATGGCTGAAAGTTAGATGAGAAAACGGTGTTATTCCCTTCTGCCCGAAACCTGTAAGCTTGGAAGAGCTCATTAGGCATTTCCAGGTCCTCACAACCAACTAAAATTACACCCATTACCAAAGAATCAAATGAGTTCCAGTTGGGTTCCACTATGTTCAATCAAGTTCAAACCCACAGTAAGAGACATTCATATTCTGAAGAGTTCACAGCAGATATTAAAGTACCACCAGTTGCCATAGCCAACAAAGGAAGAAGGTAGGATGGCAAGGTCTGGTTAAATAAGCTGGCTGCTCACATGGTTTGTAGGTTTGAGGAGTTCTATATGTTTGTAGCATATAACTACACAAACAATGTTAATGGTATCAGTAGCCACTGCTGGCCACCTGCCTAAGCATTACAGCTGGCAATTTACCATGCACATGACAAGCAGAGCAGGTTGTGCAGAGGGATTCAGTGGGAAGCAGATAGGATTGTTACTTCATGGAGTCTTCATGAGATTATTCCATGCATAGAAGAGTAGTGAAATTCTTTGCCACGTAATGTCATTTGGTTTAAAAGCTGAGCAGGAGTCAAACTAGAATTAGCTGTTTATAAAGAAGACAAATATCTAGTTATTATAATAATGTGTGTTTTGGAAATGGATAGAAACCTTCATGCTTCAAAAACATAATCCAATCATTATTTGAAGTTAGGAAGACATTTTTCTCAGGGAGCGGTTATCCTTCATCTGCCTGCTGCAAGAGCTCTTTGCACCTCCTTCCGGAGCATTTTGTACTGGCCACTGTTGGTAACAAAATAAGTGGTCCCGTGCAGTGAAGTAAGTCCCACTTTCCTATCAAATGAGTAACTGTGCAATGGTATCTTTTTTAACCATTGTCATTCCTCAGCATATCTTCCCCTTTAGTCATGTCCTCCATTTCTAGCTTCATACTAAACACTCAGTGTGCCAGCGGTTCAGAGTAGGAATTATGCTTGTTTAGGTCCTCTGTGACATGCTTAACACTCTATGAAATAATCACGATGAAGAAGAATATGCCTGTACAATTAACCAGCTACAGGTAGTTATCCTGTTAAATATATTACCAGAGAAAACCATGAAGAAAAAAGGTCTTTATTTTAAAACAGGAATAGATACTTTTATGAACGTGGTCATTGCCTGAAGATGACTAACTCTACACATTACATTTATGCAACAGTTAACATGTTAATCGCAGCACAAATGCTGAGGGTGCTGCACATGCACCCACTTTAAGACACCATAAAATGGCAAAACAGCATTTTTATGGTTGTTTTGTATGGCATTTTAAATTAAATGTGGTACATGGCTAATGCCAACAACACCCGCACCCAAGCTCCCCTGCATAGGGGATGAAGTTGCCAGAGGGGACAGAGGAAGGGCTTTTCCCACTGGGGACTTTAAACCCTATGTGCTGCAGCTCCTTTGGCTGCCAGATGCAGGGAATCAGAGGTTTCCAAGGAGGGAGCTGAAGGGCTCCCCTGCCTATGAAAGTCCTTTGGCTCCCCCATCACCAGGAGTCTCTTCTGAGTCTGAGGAAAGTCCTTGAATGATCCTGGCCCAGGCCCTGGGACGACCCCAGGTCACTCTGGGTTGCAGATACCTGACTTTTAACTCGCCAATACAGGGAGGGCCAGGGATCCTAGGTAGAAAGGGTACAAATGGGATCCCTGATTGCAAAAAAAAAAAAATCACACCTCCTGCCATGGCACCATAGTTGGGAGCTGGGATCAGATCCCATGCTGTCTTTAAATGAATGTGGGGCAGGGGCAGTAATACATGAGTGATTAAATCCTGAGCATAAACTAATTACCTCCAATTGTTATAAAATAATTCCACTCAAGCATTGTGTAATCACTAATATGAGTCATATAGAGTTTGCTTTCTTGTGTACCGCCAATTAATTGAGCATGACTGCTGGGTACAGTACCAGACTAAACAGACTATAAACAATCAGATTGGCATGGCAATCCATATATTCCTGTAATTTATTTGTTAACAGCAAGAGAATAAAATAGTTCAGACCCCAGAGCAACACGTAATGGTATGGGCACAAGAACAAGTTACCACAAGATGATTTAGGGTGTGAACTTACTAGGCGTCAGCTGCTCCACAATAATTGCTTATGTGTACACATTTACCCAGAGGTAAGTGCAAGGTAGATTATCCCACTTTCACTGAGAAGTAAGCTACTTCATATTTTCCACAGGTAAGAGCATGCACACGCCAGCTCCTGTGGGAAGCAGATGACATGCTATAAATTCATACCCAGCTTGCCTCACAGTAACTTGCTTGTGGGCCCAGAACCTCAGATTCTTTTTTACTTCATTGTTATACTAGGTAAAAGCTGCTAAGCCAGCAGCATGCCGATCAGTTCAGTGAACAGGAAACTATGCACTGGGTTACAAATATTCTGTGTTTGCATGCAAAAATGTTTCACCCCTAAATACTGATACATATTAGTAGCGTGTTTTACTTAAGAGGGGAGGGGGGAGAAATCACAAAAAAGGTTTGGAAAAAGATTTTCCCTATTAAAAATAATTTCTATAGGCTTTTCTGTATGTTCTACATCTAATGCAACTGAGGAGCGCTAGGTGAGTAACCAGCAAACAGAGACCACCACGACTGGGAAGCAAAAGCTACATTACTATTGTTTAGAGTTGGAATGGTTCCTGCACTTCGGACAGGTTTCTGAGGCTGGAAAGGCACTGCTCTAATGATCCCAGTGTCCTGTGAGGGGAAGGAGAAGTGCTGTGCAATTAAACCTTTTGCTAACCTACAGAAACTATGGCCAACCACCACTCAAACACAAATATGAAATTTGGCAGAGGGGGGTTATACTTCCCCAACAAACTAAGTGGGCCTCAGTTTAATATGATGCATGCTTGTAAACAAAATTCATTACATTTGGGTTTCACAGTTTATGCCAAGTAAAAAAAATGAGCAGTTTTTGCTTATTAACTAAATTCTCAATAAGTGTGATACCACTAAAAACCCAATGGCCAAGCACGATCAGCTGCGGTTTGGAAAACTGCAGCAAATAGTTTATTTGACAGGTAAAATGCAACCGGCTTCTAAACTACAAAGTAATATTAGAAGTAGCAAAAGCACCAAAATTGGAGACTTGAATAAAAACGATAGAGGCTAGACTATTTCAGGGAGGGAAGAATGAACAGCTTTCTTATATGTTTACAGTGAAACCCCAAACCCACAAAACTCATCTGAGTTCAAGTTTTATTGCAAACTTGAAGCTCAGCTCAGGGGAAAAGTTGCTGATGTGTGCAAAACTACAGTCAACCTCAGCCCAAGCTCAAACAAACCAGAATCATGCTTTATGCTTGAGGGACTGGAAATGTAGTTTCACATCAAACCCAGGTGAACTGGGGAGATTTTGACAGTTTCGCTTTGAATTGTCTGGATCATTCAAATTAAAACTACGTGTGAAACAAAATAGCAACAGTGCAGGTTTCATGAATACAAACTAACTGACACTGATAACAGCAGGCTGTCTACAGACACATAGAATGAAGGGCAGGGTGGTACATTATAGACTAACTCATTTAGAAATGCTTAAACTTTCATGGACACCAGCCTACTTTGTCAGATGCTACAAATCTGACAAAGTAAGCTGTTGCCTATGAAAGCTGATGTCACCCTCCCCTGCCTTTTGCCTGAACTCGGACTAGCAATGCTAATTAAGCAATGACAAGAAAACTGTGGCCTTTTAAACTTCTTTTTAAAGTGATGAAAGGGCACCCATTACAGTGATACCTGAATATTTCATCATCTTCTAGGTACTTATCCTTGCAATCCCCACAGAGATAGGGACACATTATTATCCTCTTTTTAAAATGGGGAATTGAGGAGATTAGGTGTTTTATGCAAGGTGGTGTAGAAGTCTCTGGTGGATCAAGGATTTGATCTCATGTCTCCCAAAGTCTAGGCTACTGCCTTAACTTCTGAAATACCCTTCCTTTCATACAGCTAGCTTCTACATTTAATAAACCCCCATCAAATGAATGTTTTTCTTGCACATGCAGCGGGTGCCCTTGATTTCCATTGCAAGCAGGATGTGCGCAGCAGTATTTACATATATTGAACCATTACTGGTCCAGAGACGGTCTTCTATTTATATTTATTTATATTAATCAGCAAGTGTTTAGATCCATTTTTTCTATATGTGGCTATATTTTTGATTCAGTACATTCAGAGCTAAAGTTGTTTAGTTCAGTGTTTATCTGCCTCCGTCTGATTGTGTCACTTCTAGCCTAAGCATTACATTCACTCTAATTTAATCTAGTTAACAAAGATGATAGAAAATCTGCCCAGTGGCAGAACTGGGCTGCAAGCTGGATGGGGAACTCAGTGATACCATAACCATCACATCAACAACCAGTATCATAACATAAATGGCTTTCTGGAGTTAGCCATCTTGATATCAAAGCTTAGTGAAGAAAAAGGACAGGCAGGTTTTACCTCAGTAAAACTAGATTTAATTAGATGAGGCCAAACTTAAAAGGGAGTGGTTTCCAGATAAATTTTTAGCTCAAAATTGCTATTTGGAGATAAAAACATTCCTCATTTTGTAGTAAAGATGTAACTTTTAGTTTCCAACAGGTGAAGGTAGTCATGGGAAAACTCAATCCCCCCTTTCCCTGAGAGCAAATCCTACCTGGAGTGCAATAGCCCTTGATAACATAGTTGAATCCAAAAGCAAGATCTCGGAAGTGGCCACAGAGCAATGCTTCATTACAGCTTCGCTAGTGTATTTCCATGTTTAGAAGGGTGGCCATGGCTTGTCCAGAGCTCTCAGGCAGGACATGCTGCTCCATGGTGAAGATATATCCTTAGGCGCTACTGAAAAGGAAATTGAGGCACATAATTCACAGAAAACTCACAATTCTGAGTACAGCAACACCTAACTACCTTTGAAAAATTGGGGCAGTGCCTCTTTCTGCCTGGATTCACATTTTCCCCTGTTCTATAGTATCTCCCAAACAACAGCTGGTGGATGTGATCTGTATGGCTTGTTTTCAGTTTGTACTCGACTGACATATGACTTACGGTAGTGGTCTTTTACTAGGGAAAAAAAACCCTACAACCTAAATTTTACCTTCTTCTTACCCTGTGCAGAATCTGAATATTTTCCCCGGAAGTCACCTGAACAGAAAGGAGTTGCTAATGTGTAGACAACAGAATCAGGTCCTTCTATAAAGCAAAAGCTTCAAATCAAGTCTTTCCATTGACTTCAAGTGTGGGTTAAATCAGGCCATTATCAAGAGTATTCATCACACAATATTGAGACCAGTATAACAGAATCAGCAGATACACATTTGGGTGATTCTGTAAGTTTTTTTTCTAGAAGTTTCAAGAGATTTGGACTTTTTTCTCAACTTCTAGAGTGCTCTTAAAACCTTGGTTCTATTATCTTTTTCTTTTTTCCTCCTGTTAACAGTATATCAAAGAGAAAAAAAAGGAGTGAGAAGGGAGGGAGAAAAAGACTGCCTTGAAATAAATAACTCTTCCTTGAGATGAGGGATATTTGGCATCTCCGCCCAGACATTTCTCAAGCCTAGTTCAAGAGCAGACTTTGACTGAACAGACTGTTCAAATGTCATAAGATAAAGGCAAAATGTAAACAGTGTCCAAAGGGAGCCAAAGCCCTAATGTGAAGAGTTCAGTTGTGTTTTAATGAGCTGATTCAATAAGCAAGGCTTGAACATTCGGTATTTGTCCAATCAACTCACAGTTCAGCTCAGATGGATCTGCTGGATGTGTTTGCTACTGATCTCATGAGGATTAGCCTGATGGTATCAGTAGATGTAAGTAAATTAACATAATTTGTACATGTATTTTCCACTGACAAGTGAGTTCATTGGAGAAGCCTATGCTGAAGAGCTACTATGTTATTTTTTGGTTCTTATTTTAATTTGCAGTAATTCAATGCCACCGCTGTTCTAGAATCATGTATATTCCAGGTACATAATGAAAGAAACTTTGCTTTAAGAGACATAATACTTATGATAAAGCTTTACTAATAATTACTGCTTATACACACTGGAGTCACAGGATACACTACAGGTGTAAGAAAGATTTTATGATACAAAGATAAAAAACACATTTTATTTGACCTTTGTAATGTTTTCTCTGCTGGCCATCAGCCAAGATCTGCATAACTTTTCTGACAGAAAGCAGGCAGAATAAAACCTCATCAAATTCCTTCTTCTCCTTTCTTAAGGAAATCCTTAGGGAATTCTTCTGGGAAATCTATGGAAACAGCTCTCTCTGGCTTGTCTGCCACTGTTAAGAGTCACCTTGCAGCCTTGGCTGCCAGCTATTATAATATTAAGCATCCAGAGCCAACATGACTCTTTTTTTGCCATCGTGTTCAGGAATGCCCCCAACTTCATCTAAAAAAAAATGTCTTCTCTTCTTTCCCTGTCCCAATTGCACGACTTGTTTTATAAAAACAAAAAAGAAATGTCAAAAGACACCATCAAGGTTAATATGTCCAAAAGATAACCTTCATTACATTCTTTTTCTCTTGTCTTTTTTATGTCAATACTACTTTCATACCAGCTTTTAAATCCTCAATGTTCTTTGTTTTCTGAAAACAAAAGACTTCATAGATAGCACTCCATACTGTGAAGGGGATGAGGATGCACACATACTGGTAAGAACATATATTTGGACTCACTGCTGCCAAGAGGTAACACAAAATGAAAAATGCTAGAAAGAAACTTAAGAGTTTCTCTTATTTTAGTCAGATGAATGAATGAAAATATTTTTTCCTATCATGAACTTCCCATTGTCAACATTTCAAAACCCATTAGTAAATATGTCCAAGAATTCTTTAAATAAAGAAAAACAGGTATAAATCCAGCACTTTCACTATTTTGAACCTACTAATCTTCTTTTTCTCCTGGCTTTCCCTTCATTTCTGAGCACTGTCCATCATGTTTGCAATTACGTTGTGAAGATGCAAGTAACTGTTCTCAGCCAGGACCCAAGGAGACCCGGACTTACATTACAGGAAGCCTTTGCAGAGTTGGGAGTGGCTGTCATTTTTTTTTTGATAGTCACTGACCAAAGGCCAAGAGTTGACTAAGAGTCCTGTGTATCCACAGAACAGTGCTTTAAAAAGATTGGTAGCAATCTCCTATAATGGTAACCCCTGTAGAAGTCTTGGTGATACTCACTCTTAACAAATCGATACATCATCAATTTATTACCCAAATCTTGAATTTTTTATAGTGCTTCCAAATATGTGCGTGTTTGCAAGCATGCACTTATGAAGAGCCAAACTGATTTGTAAGGTTAAGTGGAATGACTATGGGTGAGTCATTCTCTGAGAGTCATGAAAGTGCCTCTCTGTATCATATTGTATTATATCATTCTATTGTATAGCCAGGTCTGGACAGTACTAAAGCTACCAGAAGTATGTCAGTATTCTTCAGCACTCTAGCCTGCTTTAGGAAACATAAGTCCAAAGTCATCAAAGCATTTAAACACATGCTTAATTTGAGCAGTTCCACTGTGTTCAGTGGGGTCTTGTGCAAAACTGAAAAATAAAGCAAAACAGAACCAGAAACCTCACTGCCACCCAACTTGTTTAGGTTTGCAAGAAGCACCTTTGCAAATTAGTCAGACACATCAGCTCAATGATTATAACCACATGAGAGACAGGCGGATTGAAATTTCAGAAAAGACTGCAAAAACATAGGCTGGATTTCTTGTGTCCCAGTAACTACACATCCATCAATCGTCTATCCTCAGCCACAGGAATCAGCTAAGTGGTGATGTACTTCAAATAAATCATCTGAAGTGTGGAGAAAAGCAGCACGGTTTTCAGTTTATATACATTTGGGTTAAGACTTGTTATTAAGTATCTCCAAATTTGGAGATAATCATTCCAACTAATTTTTGCACTCTCCCGTTTATAAACAGGGCTAAATGACCTATTACATTGGATTATCTTCAGATACACGGACAAATATTTTCCATACTCACTTTACTGGCTCAGCTGGAACTGCTCTAAATAATAAAGTTCTAAAAAGTGCAAGTTTAAAAAAATTTCTGTGTTGAAATCAGGCTGCTCTGCCCTCCAGTGAAACCAGTTGTAGCGGTAGTACTGATTATGGCCTGCATTACAGCACAGCAGTGTCTGATCACGGTTTATGTTATTCTTGCCATGCATCTCTAGAATGTGTCAGCATCCCATCTGCAAAATGCCTGAAAGCTACCTACTAATAACTCTCTCACCACTGACAAAGCAGCTGTAGATACTGCAGTCTTGTAGACTTCTTTTGAAAGGGTTTTTTTCAGTATTTATATTGGCCCATTTCTTACCTTCACGTAATTTCTCTGCCCTCCTTGGTTTTATGCTTCTATGCAAGATTTCCTATAGTTTTTCAAATTACAGAGAAGATGGATTTGTAAGCCCTGGGTCTACAAATGTTTATTCATGTGAAATGCTCAAAGTACATGAGTAGTCCTATGGAAATCAATAGGCTTATTTGCATTTGTAAAGGTAAACAAAATTGGAGCCTCCTGTCCATCTATCTCCAAACCTTCCCTCCTAAACATCATGACAGATCTTTAAAAAAGGAGGGGGGTGGAGTGGAGGCAGGGAAGGAGTCCTTTAAGAGGAAAATCCCCAATGTGGGGGGAAAGAAAATTATTTCCCTTTGGTTCCACTAAAATATATATTTATTTATTCATTCATTTCCAAGATTTATAAGCTACCTTTCCTGCAAAAGGCTCAGGATATCTTGCAGAAAAGAAAACAAAGTAATTTATAAAACAAAGAAGAGAAAAGAACAAGAAACAAATTAACCTATAGAAGCCAACAGAGTATTAAAATAGCCTGTAGAGCAATAAGCCCCTACAGTATCCCAGCTTAGCCAGGTGTGCTAAAGCTCTGCCCAAATAGGAAGGTCCTACATCACTTCTGACCTTACAGGCTTGGCTCTAGCAGGCCTCAAGGGAGAGAGAGTTGTAGAACAGAGGCAACTACCAAAAGTGACCTCCCGTGGGGTTTTCCCAAACAGACTTTGTACATCAATGATACTTAGAGAAGTTTCTCTCAGCTGACCTGAGGCAAAAGGAGAAGTCAGTCCCTTATATACATAGGACCCATGCCACTGAGGTCCTTATAGGGCAAACTAGTCTCGAATTAAAACAAACTTTGACTGGTGCCTCCTGAATCTGGGGGGGAGCACCCACAGAAGCCACGGTGGTGGCCCTGTTGGGGGGACACCAGCCCTACTGATGGCATCAGTGTTGGCTGTCGGGGGGTCACCGGCCCCATCGGGGGAGCACGTGCACCCTCATGCACCCCCTAACAGTTGCCTATGCTTGCACCTGGAAAACTACTGAGAGCCAATGCAGACTCTGGAGTTGTGTGCTCCTGGCAGCCCAAAGCTATGAGAAGGCAAACCACTGCATTCTACATCAGCTGCAGTTTTCAGACAGTCATTGCATTTATAACTATGTGTCTCAGTGGGAGCTAAAATATGCATCCATATTTTTTCTTTCAGATGTTCCTATTAATTGCTTTTGAATGTTGGCATCTCCACACTAATGAATAACATATAACAGGGCTGCCCAAATCACAGCCCACCAGGGTTTAATTTGTAACCCACCGGCTTCCACACCACCCCTGTTTCTCCCCTCACCCATGCTCTGGTTGCAGTATCAACTGGAGTCTGCAGGCTCCCCCTCCCTCCTTCAACTTCCACTTCCTGCCTCTTCCCCGGGGGTGAGGCAGGGTGGTACAGCCCACAGGGAGCTGAAGAAGACTGCCCAGAGAGCCTCCGGCCCATGCAGTCCCCAGGTGCTAAGAAGTTGGACAGCCCTGATATATAATAAGAAAACCTGGATTGATAAACAAGGTTTTAGGTACAAGTCCAGTACCTGTATCTGCCCAAAAACACATTTAGAACAAGCAGCATACATGTGGCAGCAACTACTGAAACCTTTGTTGTACACAAGCCATACGTACACAAGAGAACAAGGTACATCTGAGCCCTAAGGTTTATCTTATTCATGTGCTATAGACTGAACTTCTCACACATTAAATACAGCACAGAGAAGGAGAAACAGATGGAAAACTGAGATGCAGGATTAGTAGAAAGAGTTGTTTGCTCAGCCCTGGGAGCCCTAGTCCTGAATTCAGATTCATGGCACTCAGTGAGTGTTCTGCTTGGAAAGAAACCTGGGAGCCAGACGTTAATATTTGTAGTATGTTTTGAAAATGCAAGTCTACTACAGGGCTAGATCCTCAGGTGTTTCAACCATTGCAACTAGGGGTGTGCGAAATGGGCCCTATTCAACTTGGATTTCACCTGAATCAGGGACAGCGATTCAACCTGTTGATTCGGATCGCTGTCCCCGATTCGATGCAGCCGAATCTGAATCTGATGATTCAATGGTGATTTGGCGAATCGGCAATTCAGACACAGGTACAGCTTTAAAAGTTTTGTCTATATACCTTGAGGTACCAGCACAGTTCATGACTGCTGCAATGCTGGGGTGGATGGAGCATTCCACAGCAGCGCAGGGGGCTCTCCTGTGTGCTTGGCAGCGAACCCGGAAGTGGGCCAGAAGTACTTTTGGTCCACTTCTGGGTCCACCAGGGAGCATGCGGGGGGGGGCCTTTGGCACCCTCTCCAGCCTGGTGATCAGCCATCGGGGGACCCCACGTGCCCCCCCAGACCCAGGAGGCACCACTCGCCAAGCTGAGCAGACACAGAGGGGCTCAGCAGCATGCTCCCTGGTGGACCTGGATGTGCATCTGGTCCACTTCCAGGTCTGCTGCCAACCATGCTGGGGAGCCCCCTATGCTTCTGTGGGATGCTGCATCTGCCCCAGCACTGCAGCATTCAGAGCCCCTGCTACCTAGAAAAACAATTTAAAGCTGTATCTACGCTCGAATCACCGAATCTGTCCAAATCTCTCCGAATCAATTCAAAGGGTCCTGAATTGATTCAGAAAAATTAAAGGGTCCTCTGATTTGTTTCAGATTCAGAGATTTGGCCACCAAATCGGGCTGAATCTCCACTGAATCGAATCAGGGACCGAAGCTTCGTACAGCCCTAATACCAACTAGTTTACAGAAGCTGAAGATTTGGCCCTTTCTATAGACCCTTCACTAGTACAGTTATCCAAAAGTAAATCCCTAACTTGAATAAGCTGGGGGGTGGGAATTGCAAGTGCAATGCCAGGTTTGTCAGTGCTGCTATCTGCAAAGATAACCTACTACAGCTAGCAGTGTCTGTGGTCTGCTTTTTGCTCAAACTAGGTTTGAGAATACACGTGGTTGCAGACTTGCCCATCATGTGCAAAACCTGGATTCTGAAAGCTTAGATTTAAGCATACACATACTTTACAACTCTGAAAGCAAAGCTTTATTTTCCCACCCTGCAACAAACTGCAGCACACATGATCTCCAACCCAGCAGTGGTCAAAAGACTATCTGAAGAGATGAGAAAAAAGTCACAACATGATTTCCTGCAGCTGTCATTGCAAGTACAGACTCATCTTGAAGTCAGTCAGGCAACTGCCTTTTTTCTGAGGTCTACTGATAACAGCTTTCTCATGTCACATATTTTCAGCCTCAACACCAGACACATTAGGCATCTTTGCCATCTCACAAGTGTCAGCACAAATGATTTCTTAAGCAGCTCCTGTCTTTCCAGCTCTAAAAGATTGATTTGTTACTCACCCAAACTCACGAAACTAGTTAATGTTGGCACTGACTCAAGAAAACACACTAGATTTCTTTAATAGTTGCTTCAGTATCCAGGCTGTCATGTGATGAACAAGCATTAGGCTTGTACAAATCCGCCTGTGTTCATGAGAAGGACCAGTTGTTTCTAGAGTAAGACTAATGGGATCTATAGTAACATGCAGCCTGTGAACTGCACTGTATCGACCTTCATAATACTCTTATCAACTACTCTTTATGTTTGCACACCAAAGCCTATTCAATCCTTCTGCTTCCCTTAAAGCGTACAAACCACAGATGCTAGGGAAGGGAGAAAGATATATGGTGATCCCCAAGAAGAGTAAAATATCCCTCATTCTTCCTATAGATTAGCAGGTGTCCACAAAAAAAAAACAAATCATGAGATGAGAGGAGCAGTGTGTGTAAACAAAAAATGGGAGGGCCCATTAAAGAGTGACTGTACTCTAGCAAAATACCATTCATGGCCAAAGCAGCACTACAACAGCAACTACCCAATATATAAAGGTCCTTTATATCATGGAACACTGTAGGGGGCTGTTAATACATTTTGGAGTCCATAATCTAAAGAGTTATAGAGCAGCATATAGCAAAATCCACCTTTACTTCATTTTGCACCGTATTGTACTTTGCCTAAGCAGAAAGTGAGATAAATTCACTCTGCACCTTATAAGATAGTTAGGTGCCTTATTCTTTTGACAGAAAATGCGGGAATGAGGATGAACCATGCTTGTTTAGCATGGAAGTACTGAAAAATGTGAATGCTTTATTTGAAATGTATTCAAAATTTGCTTTGAGATTGCCTGATTTTCTCTTGCTTTGTCCTGCCACCTGTCCTGTTTTTCCTGCCAAAAGCAGGTTCCTCTGTAGCAACCGCCTTCTACAAATGCCCTCTTCATCCCACCCACTGAGTCTCCTGGCATCCTTGTCCCACTGCACTTTTAAACTTCTGGTTATAATTTTTAGGGTCTATCAAGCTTTGGCATTCTTTTGTGTTGAGTTTGAATTCCAGGCTAAATATAAATATCACTGTTCAGATTATATAATATTTCCAATCAGCTCAACACTAGGCAAAAGGACTGAGGCTGCCCCAGTGAGGTTGCCATTAAACATATAAGGGTATATACATATGGAGTGGGGAGAAAGTTAATTAAAGTAACTCTAAAACTAAAACACAAACACATGAGAAGGAGTTGGTTCAAATCAAGGGTCAAACAGATTCAAATAGTTCTTATTCTGGCAAGACAGGTCTGCCCATCCCAAGGACCATGTTTGGTTTGCTATGCCATTTGCTCTACAAAACTGTACAAACATGAATAACAAGCTAAAAATAATTGTCTGGAATATAGCAGCATAGCTTTTTCTAAGCTAAGTTCTTCAAGTGAAGTGAAAGTTTTATAACAAGCAGATAAAAGAAGACTTCTAGTAAAAAGCTGTTTTGGGTACTTCTGCATCACAAAAAGAACCGTGCTAGCACTTACTCTGCAGTTGTAGTTGTTTCCTTTATGTCATTTCTTTGTTTAGATTGATTAAAAAGACAGAACTACATCATCAGCTGATATAACTGGGTTCAGCTCTGGGATGAAGCCCATGGCTTTGCAACCATCTTATGGACAGGTTTAAACCATGCAGAAGCACAAGTAATGTTTTAACCTATGTGTTAACAGAGATGAGTTCACTGCCATTACTTCTGTAAAGCGGGTAAGTCTGAGCACTATCTTTACACCTTGTTTGGCACCTAATCACTTCTTTCTTCTGCTTTGACACTGCCCTATGTTTTTTGGATTACTGTTGTCATGACTCTAGGCAAAAGGAACTTTTCAGTTCTTTTTCTGTGAAATCGCTCTAGATAAATAAACCAGTAAAGGTTTTGTAGCTGAATAGTGTTATGCTTGGGGTTGGTTGAAAGCGTGTGAACCTAGTGAATGTAGTTGGGGCTACTGGCTTAACGTATATGTAAACAGCAGGTGGTCTCCTTTTGGAGGAAAATAGCAAAAAAAGTAAGAGTCACCACCAAATACAGACTATGTGTAAGACAGGTAGAAGCTAAGCTACTTGGGAAGGATGAACTTCACTGGGGCTTGAATGCAAATTGAGGTGGTAAGTCACTGTTTTGGGAGAAATCTCTGTGTGAGAGCAGACTGAGTACTACAGAAGCAGATAGCAGGTGTGCACAGGCATTCAGAATACTGGGCTCAGGTTTAAGTGGCTTAGTTTAAGCCACTTAAACCTGAGTCAGGATTGCCACGTGCTAGTGATCATATGGCCAGCCAGAGGCAAGTAAGCTGGGGGAGGAGGGAGTGTGCTGGCAGGTCTGCTGAAGTGACTCCCCAGTCCAGGGGTGTGCTGGCTGGGAGGGGAAACAGCCTGGTCAGGGTTGGGGATGGGTAAAAAGATCATGGCCCTGGGACTGTGGGAAGTGGTTGGGCTTTCCCAGCTCCTTGGCTATGCTGGAGACTCATGCAAGAGTTCACTAGGTTGAGTTAACCCTAGGCCAATCTAAACTTAGTTCTCATATAGAGCTAACTCTGGATAGAGCACACCAGTTTTAGGGCAACCTAAGCCTTGTGCATACTTGCACACCCCATCCATTTAGATCACCCTAAACTTGGTTAGGGTGATCTAAATGTAATGCTTGTGTGCAGCCAGAGAGGCAGCATAAAGTCAAGGACATTCAGAGAACTGTAGAGAGAAAGCTAAGTGTGAAAGCTTTTTATGGAGAGAATGCTGACTGGAAAATGAGACATTAAATACTGAGCAAGGAAACAGTCTCCCTTTGCTCCCTTCCAAAAGGAATCAGCCTGTAAGACTCTAGACACTTGCTAACCAAGTCAAAAGGGATAACGCCAGTATGCTTAGAGATGAGTCTGGGACAAAAGTTTCATTATCTTGCTCCAGAGTTTAAACTTCATAAAAATTATCTGAGACAGGAAATTTGCTCTGGTTTGTTATAGAGAGAGGGGGAAATTAAAATTGGAACACTAAGATGGATTCCAATTCCTCCTAAATTTAATGTTTGAGGATTGGATCTGACGATTTGGTTCCATCTCAGCCTTCATACATTTAGCAAATGATACTGCAAAGAATTACAAATGCATAGAGAGAACGAGCAAATACATTCTACAGAGCTGAAGTTACTAAGTGCTTAGGCATCATTTGGAAGTTAGAGAATTTCCACAGCCTCCTCCTTTATACACATAAATCACTGGTTCCCTCAACATAGAAGAATCAGCATAATAATTACATAGCAGCTCCATGACATAAGCCAGGGATGGATCACTACAGCAGCTATCTACTCAAGTGAAAAAACAAAAGGAAAGACAAAAAAGGAAAGCATTGATACTGTGCGTTATATTATAACAAGGGTATATACAGCAAGAAGTCAATGATTATTCATATTAAATCTTACTGTTCTCGGGCCTATAGTCACTTTCAAATACAACTATATATTCATGGCTTAGCTGCCAGTTGATCTTTTTCAGTCTCCATTTACATCAGGTTCTGACTGGGCAAACTGTTGCACAAATTTTTTAATAACATGGGTTTTCGCACATTAAAATATTGAGTTTTTAAAATGTTGAGGCATTTTAAACACTTTTTATAAAAAAGATACTATTGAAATATGAGCAAAACAAAACTTGCCTGCTGATAATGTAATTTTATTCAATGGAAAATTGGATAGCCCTTTCAATAAAACTATTAATAACAGCTTTAAAAAAAGGTGATTTAATAATTCACACAGCATTTAAAACCATAGAAAACAAATAATTTTTTAACCCTGCAGAAGACAACTACAACTGTTTACATTTTTTCATTATTAAATAAAAACACTCACTTTTGATGACACAAATATAAACATTATGATTCCCAATGGGGAATAAGCAATTATACTATTAATTAACCCCTAAATAGTCTTGTTTTCTAGCAACTGCCTTTAGTAATATATAACAAACTGAGAAGCAGATGAAACATGTTGCAATGATTTTAAAAATAATTCTTTCTGTATCAAATGATTGCAAAAATTTCCATGAGGTTTTAGTAGCTTTCTCCGACTGATATTTTTACTTCTACAAAAGCATCTGAATTCTACTGACATAACACAGATCCCTGTTGTTCCTGCAGGATAGAGTTAGGGAAAAGAAACCTGATATTATATACTATGGGCCTGACTCCTTAGATCTTGCATTCCACAACTATGTGAAAGGTTCCCTATATTCTGTCTATTGGCTCTGGTGCTGTGTGTGCATGTGTGCAATGGAAGTAATTTATTGTAATTATTTATTTATTTAGATTTAAGATGCATATAACTGAGAGTCTATCTACAAGTGCTAGTGTGTCGCAGGCAGAAGTCACCATTACCTTCCTTTGGGATTTACATCAGAAAAATGAAGTGGAAAAATGAGTTTGAAAGGCATTGAATCATTGTTCTTCCTACCTGTACCCAAAACATGCTCAACTGCACTGACTTCCAATGTCTCCGCAGCTGCAAAACTCCACTTCTCCTAGACCTTCCACTGCCATTTTATAATCAGGCATCTTTACATGTGCTCCAGAGGCAATTTAATAAGAGTGACTCTCAGGTGCCATTCTAATTAAAGTGCCTGCAGCATCCCGCATGTATTCAGCATCCCACACTTCAAAATGGCAGTGTGGGCACTTTAACTAAAGCTAATTTGGCTTTAGTTAAAGTACCCCCCCACCACCATTTTGAAGCATGGGGACACTGAATACATAAGACGTGGAGGCTGCTGGAGCACCCTAAACCCACAAAAAGCTAGCATGTCTCCTGATATGAATCTAGGTCTACAAATTATCACTCCCCACGCCCCATGCCCCCACATACACACTCTAACACACACACACACACACACACACACACACACTCTCTCTCTCTCTCTCTCTCTCTCTCTCTCTCTTTGGTGTTTAATCTCCTGCCTTGTAATATTTATGCTTGGATTTAAAGATAAACATTCATAATGAAAACTGGTTTCATTGCCAACCTAAAACCTATGCCAGGCTCACCAACTTGGGATGAAACTATACGTATTCTGAGTTGCCAATGAGTTGGAGCAAATTATAGTTTAAAATCAGAAGCCATTAGAGGATTCTGCTTTTGCATGGGTTTAACCCCAAATTAAGGAAATATCCAGTAATTTCATTTTACTCTGGCTTTGATTTCAAAGGACAGTTAAAATACAAAAACTTAAAAGCAAAACACCCAAAGCACAAGCTCCCAAGCAACAGAGTACAACAGCTTTTCCTTTGCTAACTGAGAGAGCCAATGTTCAAAGAATTTTATTCCAAAAGCTGTATATTCTTCTACCTCTGGAATATACACTCCCTGCCAACACTTCTCATCACTCATTATGTTACTCATCTGCATGCACGTAGGCCCAGTCCATTAAAGCACATCAGTGCATGCTTACATTTTAGCATGGCAGTAGCTACATGCTTAAAGTTAAGTGGTTGGGGAGAGACTGATCATATTGCCTTCTGGTTGGCATGGCTCTCTCCCTGTGGATGGGAGAAATGGTAGATCTTGAACTACGCTGCTGTATCTGAGAGCAACAGCAAAAATACTAATATTTTTCCTGCTATTTTGGACAAGATAACTGTATTTCTATCTAATTTCCGTTCATAATTTTGCTTCAAGCACATGAGATCCCTGCCCTCTGCTCAATCAGTTTAACAGCAGCCTCTTACGTAAGCATCCTAAGGCCATTATTACTATTATTCTTTATGTAAAAGAGGCAAAAACAACTCATTAAATGGTTTACTTTCCTAGATTCAGTTGCCTTTGGACCAGACTGCTCTTGATTATCAATTCTGGCAACAAGATAGAGTAATGCAACAGATTGGATTGCTATCTTAAGACAAGAGAAATGCAGCTTGTTATTATAACCTTAGTGATAACTGCCTATACCACTCCAAATGTCCAGGAGAGGAATTTATATAGATACTGATAACTGGCCAAGTAGACTCTACCATCAATAATGAGATGAATTCATATTATAATTGCTGGTCCTGTCTATAATAAAGATGGAAGATCTTTTTAGTAACATATGGAAAATCATTATAGGAACAGTGCAAAAGCAATTGCCAGTGGGCAGTGTGCTGTCAACTCCTCTCAGTTCATTACTTCATCACTTCACATCATTCATGAACTAGAGAAATAATTTCTTCTTCACTATAGCAGCAACTTAGTTTCTGCACTCATCAATGCCTGGTGCCTCTGACAATTACGGTACTCAGCAAATCCAAGTAATAAAACTAAATAATATCCAGAGTTTGAACTATGGGGGCAGGACGGCGGGCTCCAGATGAGAGTGCCTCCATAAGACACGATAGCCCCCCATAAGAGACCAGAGCCCCCCCCCCACATAAGAAACAAGAGCCCCCAGCCCAGCCCACACCTTCCTAAGCAGCTCAGCTGGCGGCAGTGGCAGCAACTCCTTCCAACATCCAGATGTCACAACTGCAGACTGCCCCCCACGCCTCCAAAGTGTCATAGTGTAATTCGAACCATGCTAATATTGTGGTAGACATAGAATTTCACAGACTGTGTGATACTGACTTCTTATTGTATATTTAATCTGCTAAATCTAGGTCATGAAATGATATAAATGTATTTGGCTTTGGAAACGCTAGAGTCTTAAGTAGATGGGATGTTCTGTTTGTTATGGAAACAAATTCATCCTGAATAGTATAAAGTATTGACATAGAAAGATATAGACAATATAATTATAGACCTACCTAACCTACAAAGTTTAGTCTGAAACTCCTCAAGGTCTGTAGGCCGGGAGTCCAGTCCAGCCTGGATCAGCTGCTAAGTTTGTATTCCTGTCCTCAACAAAGTCTGGCAATGTTGGTATCCATGGTTTTGGTTCCAAATCATATCAAAGTTTTTTCCACCTATGATTTTACCAACTGTTATTTCCTGTGATCTTTTTACCATTGTCATCATTTAATATAAAAGTAATTTAAACAAAGCATAGATAGATAGATATCAAACTCTATTCCCCTTAGTCACTAGTCCTCATGGTCTGGCCCTGTATGTCCCTACCATACTGTAAGCACTTGCGGAAATACCATCTGAGTGTTTCTCAGAAGAATAATATAATTCCAACAGGTCTGGAAATGTCTCTGTAAAATACTACAATGATATACAGTCTTCCCTTTTCTGGCAGACAAAGGAAAAGGATCAAAAGTATTTCTCAAGCATGTACAGCTTCTTGGAGGCCCACAGGTTCAGGGGATCTGAAGGTAACATTTTTACTTTAAGTATCAAGTACATTTTACTGTGCAACAGTTGTCAGTGAGAAAAATCTAGAGACTGTTGCCAACAAATTGAAAAATTGGTCAGTTTTTCCATGCAAAGTCCATGAAAATTGCAGCATTTCTTTTTTTTTTTTTTTAAGGTGAATCCTCCTATATGAAGTATATTATACCCACTGCATTATATTTCTCTTAGTTTGCTTGTAATTGTTTTCCCTTGACCTGTTTTCTATGCCAATTAGTTTGTTCCCTGAAACTTCCATTCACAGTTCTAATAGCATATTTCATGGTGTATAGGTTGACTCCCAGCTTTCTGATCTGAAAGGTAAGGATTTCCATAGGCAAGGTGTATAAGTTGGGCCAGGCTCAGTGCTTGCCTGGCATGGCCCCATCCCTGTCCCCTACAATTGGTGCCGAGCCCGGTACTGCTCACGGGGGATGGGTAAAAAGACGGGGATGAAGGCAAGTGTCACGGAGTCACAGAGGTGCTCCGTGATTGAGAGGGTGATTGGCAGGGCTGCCAATCACCCAGGCAGCCCAGGTGCCGGGTTGCCAGGGGCAACCAGGCGGTCACATGACCGGAAGAGGGCAGGGCCAGGCCTTTATAACCAGCTCAGGCCAGAGCCTGACACACAGTT
>NW_017728943.1:56401844-56410369 GCF_001723895.1 Crocodylus porosus | reverse complement strand
GTGACGGTAGGCGGCGCTAGGGGGTTCACGGCCGCCCCTTAGCCCCCGCTCCCTCACAGCAAGGATGGGGCTCAGCTCCGCTGGCACAGCCCCATCCCCTGTGAGTGGTGCCACCAGAGGGGTGGGGCCATGCCAGCCAAGCATAAGCCCAGCCCCAACCCTGATTTTTTGATGTGGCATAGTGTACAAGTTGAGTTTGATTTTTAAGATACAAAAATTGGGCTTCAAAACCCGATTTATACACTTTGAAATATAGTATATTCCTCTTGTAGTTTGATTCAAATTTATATTGGGGGTGGTAAATCAAGAAATGAAGAAAGAGCATATTGAATATATTTACAAATGTGAGATGAGCATGTCATTTATTTTTTGAACCAAACAATAGTAATATTTTATAATACCAGTTACTCAACAGAGGTAATTCAACTCTATGCAACAAGAACACTAAAATAAATAATACCAGCAAAATAGATCAGTATAGAAAGGTGCTGACATAATATAGTATGCCCCTTTGTTACAAACACCAGTCTGTTTTAAAATTACGTGAAAGGCTCCCAATATACACATTTTGTCCATTGGAACTAGGAATGGGGGTAACTTACTATATTTAGATTTTAGATGCATCTGACAGTCTGTCTATAAGTGCTAGGGTGTTACAATACCATTTAGTTGTTCAGATACTGATAGAATTACAACCCTAAACTTTCAAAGTGCCATTTAGAAAGGAGAGATTATATATATATTTTTAAGCCTATGATGACCCCCTAACAAATCACCACACAGTTTGAACACAAAATGCTGAAGATGGTACAATTTACACTAAAAGGGGAACTTGAGATAAAATTGGCAAAGGATATTAGTAGCCTGTAGGGATCTGTAACATAGCATTTAAAAATCTGCTCCAACATTACTTTATAGCAGATAAAATGGTTGCCATTGTAACAGAATAGTGACAAAAAAGTAGTTTTTGTTCCTTATCCACTCTGTCAGTTGCTATACAATTTGAACATACGTGGTGATTCTTTGTCTGCAACTATTGTCCCAGAATACCTTCCTTAAAATTATAATGGAATGGGCAATTCTGTGAACATAAAATACTGACAAGTTAGCACAGCCCTTCTTATAAAATCTCTATTTACATCATGACTAAATGTTTTCCTAAAAGGTATGATCTCTAGTTCAAACAAAAATTAATTCAGAGAAGTTCTATGGCCTGTGTTAGGCAAGGGGTCAGATAGGACGATCACAATAGTCCCTTCTGTCTGTACAGTCTATTAATCTTCTTCCAGGCTTGACTGCAGTCAGAAAGTACAGTCACATGAAATTTAACATAACTGAACATCTTCATGCCATTTTTAGTCGAGTCCAAACTGGCTTGCCTACTCTTTCTAAAAATGAAAAAAACATTTTAATTGGTGGGGATTGAGGGGGAAGTACATTTCTGTGCTTATAAACAAGGGGTTGGTTAATATTTACTTACAGAAAAAAGCTTAACTATTTAAAGCAATTTACTATCAATGTATCACATATTGATGAACTGGTTTATAATTTAAAGTCATTTTAATTTTAAGAAAAAGTATTTGAAAAAATATAACAAAATATAAATTGCACCCCAAGTCCAGCTCCATGAATTAAAGGGCCAAAGCCAGAGGCACTAACATAACTGCAGATGTAATATAGGTGTGGCCTGTATTATCACCTTCCCCACAAGTTTATTAGTTGCTTTTTCTTTTTAGCCTGGTTCTTTCACTTGGTGTATATATTATACCAGCTTACTCTCACCCACACCCAAATACTCTGGCCAACAAATGTGTCATTTACCTCCTGACTTCTGTAGTTACTGAATGGCACAGTGGCAATGTGTATGCATAAGTGGTCACTGCTTCACATATCCTGTGATCTGTTTAGTGAATAAAATATTCTCTTACAACATGACCTCTGAAGTTGAACCAAGACCTGGGGTTAAAGCAAATACAGTATTTGTGTTGTGGTTGAAATTATTTCCTTGAGTCACCTCAGTAATGAAGCAAGAGGTGTCCAATATATCCACCCACTGTCATGTGTCATATAACTCATGATGGAGTGAAAGGAAGTGTGAATGTGTACAGTCATTGCTAATGATTGAAAAGATCTGCTATCCACAGGCATACACTGCCTTTACGCATTCCCAAAGTACTGAGGACAACTCTAAATATAATCTTGCAGGTGTCAGTTGCCATTATTATTATTGTTGCAGAAATAGCATGATTTATTGAGAGCTTTGATTTCCCATATGTCTAATAGGAAAATGTTTATAATAAATGTGCTAGCACACGCAAAAATAAATCCCCTTCTTGTCAAAGCATGTGATCTTTCTACAGCAGGAAAAAGGCTGAGTTAATTTTAGTGTTCCTAAAGGAGTCTCTTCCAAACATTCACATAGCTCTAGAATGAATAAATCACATTTCCGTATGCTTACTTTAAAATCTAGGACAAACTCAACGACTCCAGACTCCAGCCACTCCCATGCCCAGCAGAATACTATATCCTTTGCTCCAGCATCAAAAATGGCTTGTCTCTCAGCCAAGGGACACATCAGTATAATTTACTATTTCCCTTTAAAAATCTGATATGGAATAAATCTGATCTGCAAGGGGAAGCATGCTTTGAAAGTCTAGCCTGATACTGTGTCATCTGTTTCCTGGTGCTTCCTTCCTGCAGACCCAAAAGCTAATTTTATGCTATTGTGCTTATGAAGTGGTCAAAATGAGATGAAAAGAAAATGACCTAAGGAGCGTGATCAAAAATTATATTAAATGAGCAGAAGACAATGATTTCAGTGTAACTGGTTTGTAAGCTATTTATAGGGCAGCCTCTCAAGAGAAAGCCAAGACTGCTTTGTAAATACAAGGGCTGTGTGAAAAAGCATTTCGTTTTGACTTCCATTTTGCCATTTCAAAGGACAGCGTTTCATTTTGAGTTTCATTTCGTCTTGAAACCACTGTTCCATTTCGTTTTGTCAAAACTGTTTCGACGTTTCACTCATAGGCTATAATGGGGAACCACAAAACCGCCTGTAACTTTGCCAGTCCTTGCGTGCTTTGGATGAAACCTGCCAGGATGCTAGCCCCTTCTGAGGGCATGAAGCCTGCCAAGCTTCAAGGAGAGAGGCACAGAGGTTTCTGGGAAACTGCACCTCAAGCTGCTGACAAGCAAAACTCATAACTTGGGTGACAGAAAGCAGGGCAGTTCAAACAATGCCTTTTATGCTGTTTTTCCATCCCTCCCCCACAGCACTGGGATTGGACAGGACCTCAGGGAAGGATCAGTCACTGGCCAGCTACACAGTCAATTTGAGAGCAGTCCTTCCCATCCCTTCCCCCTCCCACTCCTTACTTTCTGTTTCCCTGCAGGCAAGCCCAGCTTGAGTTTCAAAACTCAAAACGGTTTTGAAACGTTTCAACCACCCTTGTTTTGTTTTGAGGCTGTTTCGAAGCCCTTTGTTTCATTTTGATTTTGCTGTTTCAAGCTCAAAACGAGTCTAAGCAGCGTTGAAATGAAATAGCCAGTGAAATGTCACACAGTGTTAGTAAATACTAAATACTAGGGCACGTTGAGAAACAAGATATATTAGCCTGTGCGAAGCCCTGTGCTACAGTGCTTAACTATTTTTGGTACTTGAGCTAGCCCAGTTGTCTCCAAAGTACAGTGCAGTGTACAGTGTAGGCCTGCCCTTATAATAATTCATAACTTGCATGTACATACTATTTTCCATTTATTATAAATATAATAGCACTTTGTGTAATTAGGACCAACTCTCCCAGTATCAGGAGAGACAGATTAAACTATTCTTTTTATTTAACTGTTTTTATTTTGTAGATTTATATCCCACCCTACCCAAAAGGCTCAGAGTACAGCTTACAGTAAACAGATAAATAACCCACAGCTAGGATTTCCCAAACAACACCCCAAAACTTGTGAACTCCTATTTCCCCCGGCACCCAACTACTGCTTCCCTGCCTAAATCCCCATACAAGCAAGCCCTCCCTCCAGCCAATCCAAACCATGCTTCCCAACCACCCTTTATATCCAGATACAAGAAATGTATGCCAACTTCCTCAACTTCTTGCCCACCCACTCCCACGCCTTATCCCTCCACTTTCCCTTATGTCCCACATCCCCTCTCCTATAGAGCACCACCAAAAATCACACCTTCTGTCTCCCCCTCCCTCCAACAAGCATAGCACTACATTCAAAAGAACCTTAACAAACAAATACAAGAAAGACTACCCTTGGGGACTGCCTGAAAGACACTGCCAAAGGGTGACCACCAGTAGCCTCCCAGCTTTGTAGGACTTGCAAGCTGGCTGGGTCTTTCTCCCTCCATCTGGATGGCTGAGATGGTGCTTGGGCTGCACCCCAGCCTTCCCACAAAGGGGAGATTTGAAAGGGCTGAAAGCAAATTATGTTGACAATTATGTTGTCTCTCGCCAGTAAATATCCCTGGTCCCAAAAGCCGAGGAGGCTTCTTACTGGCATTAGGATTCCTGTTGATTACGACAATTTAGGGGTTCCACAGGCGCTGCAAGAGCAGGAAATGCACTGAATCACTGTATTGCCTTCCACCTTGGCCAGGGTGGTCTCAACAAAGGCAACAGTTTTGGCTACCTTACTTCCCCCTTGCACAAGGCAAAGGAGACAAAAAGAATTTGCAACTACTGCCTTTCAAAGAAATCTAAGAAACCTTTTTGCTGGAAGATGTTCTGCCTTCTGTGCCTGTCTACCCAGGTTTATGCTAGCAATAAATGCTAGTTGACTGTAGCCCTTAAAATTGGTATCAAGAGAAAGATTACAGTTGGGGTTTTCAAAAGCACTTGGGGCTGGCCTCACTCTGCTCCTGCTGACATCAGTGACAAACCATTAACTTTAATGGGAGCAGAGTCGTGACAGCACCAAATGCTTTGGAAAATCCCACCTATAAATATAACAGATAGATAAATTATACAAAAGCACATGCACACACACAGATTAAATCTTTCTCTTCTGCTGCTACTGTAATTCAACAACCTCTGGGGTAAAATGCAGTGGCTGTTTAGCTGCAGATAGCAACTCGAGTTTGACTGGGCATTTGCCTCTCAGAAAGTACCAGGGGACCTTCAGCAGCAGAAGCAGTCAGGCCTTGGTATCCTGTCTCCTCTGACAGACTGCACCTCCAGCAGGACAGTAACCATCAATCTTTGCTGGGGCATTGGTTCAAGTATGCAAAATTTTAAAAGGAGGCTTATATTGCAGTAAGGTTATTACAGTATATAGCCCACAAACAGATGCCTCCATTTCTGAAGTAATATCCCCCAAACATGTCTCCTTTAGGAGTGAATTATACACACTACAAACACCATGTTATAAATAAAAAATCTGCAAGCACTGCAGTGTGAAGCAACAATTTTTACTGTATGGCTAATTCATAAATGAGAAACAGTTTCTTCTCTCCAAAAAAGCACCTTCCGCTTTAGTGAAGCTGGGGAGAAAAAAGATACTTTCTTGATATTTTTGGCAGTGCAGAGAATGCTGTTTTCATAGCTGGATTTGTGAGCTACCTATCTTTTCTCCATTTCATTCTTCTAGTTTGGTTGCTGTAGGATCTGCTCATGAAAACAGGCACTTAAACTGTTTGTCACTGTTTGTGGCTTGGGATGCCTCACTGCTGGTGTGACTAATTAATAAAACTCCTAATCGTCTGTGGAGCAGGCTCTTCCGTCTGCCAACTGGTGAGCAGGCTTAAATCAATTAGTAAACTCCCCCCAAATGGTGGCTGAGCTGCACATACCTTCATTCAAGGTTTAGCCCTGTGTACACATAATATCAAGGCAACAGCTTTACCAGGTGAATCCAAAGAAGAGTCCAGTCTCACTAAGCTGATAAAAACTAAACTGAGCTCCTCTCAGCTGCGGGTTGCTCTTTGGATAGTTTACCCATGCCAATACTCAAGTCCAATAACAATATGCATTAGTTTGTTCAAAGATTCCACATGCAGCGTGCTTGGAAAGCTTGCCATCACGGTGACTGTGTTTTGTCACTGCCCATAATTTCCCACGGCAGGATATGCAAAAAGCATGTCCACTGATATGTCTCTCCAGTTCTGCTGGCCTCAGGAATTTGGCATGGGAGAGGTGGGAAATGTGACAAAGGGAGGGGGTTTAGCTCCTAGACATTCTCCCACTATCTGCAGAATTGTACTGGGATGCTAAGGGAAGGTCTGTACCATTCTGGCAGTAGTCTTGGGAACATTTCTCTCAGGCACACCCTGGATGAGGAGAACGCAGGATCCCGGCACCATTGTCTTCCACCTTTCTGGGATGTTGGGGTGTTAAGCAATGCTGGCTCAGCTTTCACTTATGCTGCTTCTCCCTCTGCACTAGGACTCCCCTCCAAGTGGGACCTTAGGCCTCTCATCATCAGGGAATCCAGGCTGGCATGGATGCCAAATGGACTAAAATCATTGCTGGGTTTTTGGTTGTAGCCATGTTGGTCTAAGGACATAGGCAGGCAAGGTTCTTTGGGTAGATGTCAATCTTTTATTAGACTGACTAAGTAGTTGGAAAAGAGTTCTTAGCAAGATTTCGGGTGCAATCGCTTTCTCCTCCCCCCTCCACTTTGTCTCCCCTCCCCTCCCCTTTGAATTCCTAATTTCCAGCTACTTTCTTTTTCACACACAGCCTCTTCTCTACCTTGAATTACTACTGTAGAGTCTCCCTTACTCACCTTTGGCTTTCTTTCCCCATGCTTTTCCCCCCATCCCTTCCCTGCTTTTCTTTTTGTATTTCTAATTTACATTCTCACTGACATCCTGTCGCACTTTTAGCTTCTCTCATTCCTTGGAGTCTCAGAACAGCAGAGACTCCCTATGCCTGAAGAAGGGCGATTGCACCCAAAAGCTTGCAAATAACATTTTTCCAACTTCTCAGTTGGTCTAATAAAAGATATCACATCCAGCCAAAGAACCTTGCCTGCAAATGCACTCAGTCTCTGGGCAGATCTCATTATCCGTATGTGGTTGGCCCTACGCTGGAGGCAGCCAACCTGTGGCATAGGTGCCACAGGCAGCACAGGCAGCCTGTGTGTGTGGCACATGACAGATATGGGAAGGGATGGGCTGCACAGAAGCAGATAGAGGAGGAAGCATAGGGCAGAGCAGAAGTTTAGGCAGGTAGCACAGGGCAGGAAGCAGACAGTAAGATATCAGACAGGGAACTCAGAGTAGGGTGCAGAAAGTAGAGCAGTGTATTGGGCAGAGGAAGGAGATGGGAATGGCACTCAGAGAAGTGAGGAGTTAATTTGTGGCACACCTGCCAAAAAGGTTGGCCCTCAGTGCCCTACACTATGATCATGCTGTTTTCTTGTGCGTTTTTGAACACCCTGTGAATTTAGTGGACAAATTCAAGTACTCATTCAGTGAATGTCACAGAGGGATTTCAAATCCTTTCACTCTCACTCTCAACAGAACAATCTGAACTCAAGCTTGACCTCAAGCTGGAAGTCACTAAGGCCCATATCTTCGGAAATATTTAGACAGCTAAATACCTCTGAGGATTAGGCCTATGTATTTTAATCCCTATCTGGTTTTCCCCCCCATGCATGACTGTACAGCTCACTGAAAGGGGATTTTTTCACACTGGCAAGTGTACAAGCAAGTGTAACTATACCAAGTAGAAATCAAGCATGAGAAACAGCAACAAGATGCCTCATCTTTGCAAAAAAAAACAGCTGTGGCACAGCCACTCTAATAATGATGGGTTAGTTTTCATTCCCCATCAGGTCTCTGACATCCACAGAACTGGAAACTAATTTTGCTGGAATTTGCTAGAATTTCATCTCTCATCCTACAGCAACAGGGGAAAAGGTATGGATTAAAACATTTAACAGTTAAATGAATCTTCACATTGGGTCTCACTGACACATTTCATACCCTGGGAAGGCCATGTAAACCATAACATACAACTCTTCATCCTCCATTTTATCCTCTTCTCTTTCTCTACAACCCCACTCTCCAACATATAGGCCAGGGCAATTATTTTGGGCAGAGGGCCGCTTAACAAGTTTTAGCGAGCTGTCAGGGGCCACATAGATAGCCCTGTCCCTTGACAGTTGCCCCACCCCTGGCTGCCACATTGGGAGCAGAACTCCTGCCCCCTAACTCCTGACCTTCACCACTGGAAGTCCCTCCCCTTGCTCTCTGCCCCCGACTCCCCCTACCCAAATATTCCTTTTAGGATGGGGGGAGTTGCCATCTTAGAACCAGAAAAAAACAGACACCTACTATAATATATTTTAATTTTATTACAAAAAATTCTTGTCATGACTTGTGATTGTGTACTGTATATAGAAGGGACTGCATAATGCCTCAAAAATAAAGTGTCACTGTTTTAGTTTGTGTTTGTATGTGTGTGTGGTGGGGTGTGGGAGCTTCGGGGGTTGTGAGAGGATGTGGCTGTGAAGGGGGCCATAGGGTATGTATGTATATGTTGAAGGGGGTTGTGGGGGCAGGG
>NW_017728943.1:56390901-56401744 GCF_001723895.1 Crocodylus porosus | reverse complement strand
AGTTTAGGGACCCCTCACAAACTCCCCCCATGGTGTGCAGTCCTCACTGCCTGGCAGCAGCAGCAGCAGGTGGGGAGGTCAGGGTGCTTGTGCCTGGCAGAGGCGCCCACTGGGGTGCAGCTTCAGCTAGCACTGAGTGGAGGGAGGGAGTAAAGCCTGCCTCCCCCACTCCCTGCTGCACAGGTCCCTGCACTCTGCCAGGCTTGGAGGGAACCCCTACCCCTGCTTCCCTGAGGAGTCTAGTGCAGAGTTGCAGGCATGTGACACAGAGCCCCTGTGATAGAAGTGGCCAGGCAGGCTGCACATGGGAATGCTCCTTACCCCCAGCACAGTGCTGGCCTTTCTACTGCTGAGGCTCTGTGCTGCACTCTTGTAGCTCTGCACTTGCAAAGGGAAAGCCCTGCACTGGACTCTGCGGGGAAGCAGGGGGTGCACTCCTGGCAGAGTGAAGGGACCTGCACTCCAGTGTGGGACTTCCCCCACTAACAGTGCTGGAGCTGCAGGTTCATGGCTCAGAGCCCCGGCAATAGGGCAGACTCTGCTCCCTCCTCCCGTGCAGCACTGGCTGGAGCCATACCCCACTGGGCACCTGCACCAGGCATGAGTGCCCTGACCTCGGTGCCTACTGCTGCTGCCAGGCACTGTAGGCTGCATGCCATGGGTGGGGGGGAGTGTATGGCAGGTCCCTATGCTCCCCTACCCACACCCTACCCAGCTGAGCTTGGTGCACATACTGCCCTACTAGGCACACACTCCATGCTGTGCTCCCACTTCCTCCCAGCTACAACTCCACTCCCCTCCACCAGCCCCATTGCTTCCCTCCCTGAAGCAGGAGCCCAGCCAGGAAGCTGCTGGGTGGGCAGAGCCCTTCCACCCATGAGGGTGGGAGTGAAGCCCGGCAAGAGTATTTTGGGGGGGGTTGTGCACATGGGCACCTCGTTCCCATCCTTGTGGGCAGGAGGGCTGGGTGAGGTACAATTTGTCTGGGGGTGCCGCGAGCCAAAAGAAAGTGCCCGGTGGGCCAGATTCAGCCTGTGGGCCATATTTTGCCCACCCCTGATATAGGCTAATACAGATGTTCCAAAAGCGGAAGTGCTCCAAGTACAGCACTTTACTCAAAATGCTCTAGATTAGGTCAGAACCAAACAGAACATTTGTGCACTGTTTGGTGGGTGGGAGCTTGGAGCCCGTCTTCAACTGTTGAGGTCAGCAGGTTGAGGGTGCTCCCACATGTCTCCCAGGAGGCTGTAGGACAATGCTGAGCCCAGCCAAGCAGCTGGCCACCCCCGATTGACCAGTTGGCCCCTCTCCCCAACCCTCCCCCAGCACCAGCTAGCTGGTGTCAGCATCAGCACCTGGGGGGTAAGATGTGTGAAGAGTGGAGCCCCTTTGCCATGTGGATCTCTGCAACTTGCAGGCTTAGGTCTTGGTGGGGGTCAGGCCAAGTCCATGCAGCAAAGAAGATCCATTTACTCCCCCCACCCCGGCCACAGTTCCCAGCACAGTGAAAAGCAGCCCCAAGCTGCAACTGAGGGAACAGAGCCTCTCTGATGCATGGATTCCAGACCCAAACTTGCAGACATGGGTCTTGTTGGGAGCTGAGTCTGCATGGCAGAGATGCTCCATTCCCTCAGCTGCAGCCAGGAGTTACAACTCCGGGCTGTGCCACTTTTTGCCATGCCAGGAATTGTGGCCAGGGGATGAGGGATAGAGAGGAGCCCTTCTGCCCTGGTGCCTGGTACAGTGAAAAGTGTCACAGCCCCAAGAAGTAATTCTTGGCTACAGCTGGGAGAATGGAGACTCTCTGCTGCACAAACACAACCTAGCCCCCACCAAGGCCCATGTCAGCCAGCTAAGGAAAGGCAGAGCAGGGATCTGCATGGCAGAGAGGCTCTGTCCCCACAGCTGCACCCAGGTGCTCCTGCAGCTCCTAAATGAGCCATTTTTCACTGTGCTGGGAACTGTAGTCAGGGGCTGAGAAAGTGGAGCCTCTCCACCACATAAACCTTGTCCAGCTCCACCAAAACCTAAGCCCACAAGCTGAGGGACCTATGCAGCAGGGAGGCTCCATTCCCCCGCCCCACAACCATCCATGAAGGAGGAGACAGAGCCTTTTCTGCCTCCTGTTTATAACATCCCCGAGGCAGGGCTGGGCTGGTGCTCTCCCAGAGCAGATGAGCACTGACTGAGGCTAGCAAGAGGCCCCAGGGATGTCAGCAGAATGTGACCTACCTTGACTCAGGATGGGTTGTGGTATGGATATTCAATGAAGTGCTCTAACCTAAAGTGCTTTATCTGCCATGACTGTCTATTCAGCCTGTTCATGAGTGGGATCCACTACTTTTAAAGCACTCTATCTGCCATGAACGTCTGTCCAATCATGGCTTTAGAGCCCTTTCTACATGCTTAATGTGTGATAAGTGTAACTTCTGTACAGGCTTGTAGAAAGCACCTCTAGCTTTCCTAGTTTCACCTACTCTACTTTTCTCTTCCCATCTCCTTATCACTTTTCTGATCTTTCTGTCCTCTATTTTTGTGCCTCCTACCAATCTTCCCCTTCTGCCTTCCCCACAGCTTATTTTTCATATTTTTAACAAGGCTAGAAAAACTCTCTGGGCACATCTGAGCTGCCTTGAACTGTGCTATGGAGCACTGCTAAGAAAAAATTCCCCTACTTTTCACTCAATACTAAAAAATGTTTCTGCTTTTTGGAGCATGCCCAATGCTACTTTCAGGTTCTTGTGCTTGGGTGTACCTAAAGCTTTTTTTCCCATTCGGTCTAAGAAGAACAGGAACAAGTGGGTAGGGCATACTGTCAAAGAGATACTTGCTAGCCAGCCTGGTGTACTATAGACATGTCCTCTACCTTCCCAGGTGGCAGGCTCCCAGCTGTTTTGCTTCCATCATATCCCTTTGTGCCAGATGAACTATTTTGCTCTCTCCCATAGATATACACTCTCTCTCATATATATTAATCTTATTACTTTTATATCAATCTATCTATAATCGCAGTGGGGAGGGGAGGGGAAATCACTAGAATGTGCAGTAAAATTCTAAGGATGTTTTTTCCCCTTTCTCTTTTATTATATTTCTGTTTCCAATTGTTTTTATGCGTAGAGCTACTAAAGGGAACTTCAGTGGAAAGCATGGAAGTCTTCTGTGACACATTACTTTTATTGTGGTGTGGTTACTTCATTATTCATAATCAAATTTGGAATGTGTGCCCACAGGAGGGAAGGAGAGAGAAAGGCCTCTTTAATGAGCAAGTTAACTGAACCATTTTAAATCTCTATTTAAACCATACTTCCAGCTCAAAGAGTTTAAACCAAGCCCTATTCTATCAAAACTTGACTCTAAGTAAATCCTCCTAGTGGAGATTTAAGAATACTGGCAAAAGAGTTCTTCTGGTATAGCATGTATCCATTACCTGACAGAAAGGAGTTATGCCAACCAAAGCTGGTTTTTAGCAGGTATCATGTGGTTGCTTGCAGACATTAAGGAAAAACCAGGGCTTTACTTAAAACTTGGTGCATTCCTTTGCTGAGCCCAGAAAAGGCAGTGCATTAGTTGGATCCAGCTTGCCAGACACCTGCATAGATCATGTGTTTTAGTAAAAGTTAGGCACCTTAATCTGGGCTGCATGACCATCACTTCAGGCAGTCGCTGCATTCGCCCTCCTCTCCACCACCCTGCTCAATCTCCCCCTTGCTACAGCACTGGATTGGTTGTTAGGGCACTAACCTAGGATGACACTGGCTGCAATGTTCAATGCACTTTTTGCTTCAGTTTTTACAAAAAGCCTACTTAACTATGTCCATGTGCTTAATATAATTAAAATGCACAAGTTGTGAGGAACACAGGCCAAACTAGAAAAAGAATATGTTAAAGTATATTTGGAGACATTAAATGCATTCAAGTTGTCAGGAGCTGATAAGAGTCATGGAGTACTTCAAACCAGTCTTTTGACTACTAGTGATTATCTTACAAAATTCATGGGACTAGGTCATATCCCCAAGAACTGGAGAAGGTCAAACATAGTACCTCCTTTTAATGAGGGGGAAAAGGAGGACTCAGGGAATTATAAGCTAGTCAGCTTTACTTCAATACCCAGAAAGCTACTAGAACAAATTATTAAACAACTAAAAGTGCCTAGAGGACAATAAAGTGATAAGAAATACCTATCATAATACATCAAGAACAAATCATGTCACACAAATCTAATTCCCTTCCTCAGCCTAGTGGGAATTAGATTGGCCTAGTAGATAAGAGGGAAGCAATATATCTATCTATAAAGCATCTCAGCTTTAGGAAGGCTTCTGACACTGTCTCGCATGGCATTCTCAAAATTAAACTAGGGCAATATGGTCTTGATAGGGGTCAGCAACCTCTTCAGGCTGCAGACTGGAATGACCCAGCTTGGGTCAGTGATGAGCCAGTGGGCAAGCAGGCACTTGTACCCTTCTGTTACTGCTTCTCACCACTGCAGCACAAGGGAAGCTCCTGCCACCAAACATCACTGAAGCACTACATCTACAGTTTGGATCAAATGGCTCCTCAGGGTGAATCCAGTCTGCAGGCTATAGGTTGCTGGCCCCAAGTCTAGATGAAATAACTATGAAATAGATGCACAAGTGGTTGAATAATAATAATTTTTAAAAAGGGGGGGCGGTCATTACTAGGGACCTACCAAAATCATGATTGTGCAATTGACATAGAAACTGCAATTTTGGGCATGCTCCGTGAAAAAGCATGGGCTCCATGAAAAATTGTGGGCTCTATGATTTTAGCAGGCTTGCTTAAAAAAAAAAAAAAACAACCTACCAGCAAGCAGAGAAAAGGCTGGAAGGCCCTGAAGTCTTGGTGCCTGGAGAGGGGTGGGGGGAAGAAGAAGAAGGTAGGGTGAAGGGAAGCAGGTGGAAGGAAGAGGGGGAGTACAGTAGGGAAGGTCAGGACAGGGTTGGGGTAGGGTGGGGGTGTTCAAAGCAGGAGGTATGGAGGAAGCCTTTCCCCCACGCTCCAAGACTTTAGGGCTTCCTGGTCTTTTCTCTGCTTGCCAGTAAGGTTTTGTTTACTTTGGGGGGGGGGGGTGGTTTGCAGTGAGCCTGTCAGAATCACAGAGCCCACCACTTGGGGACAGCCTGAAGCTGCAGCTTAATTACCCTGATTAAGTCCAGGGATGCCATTAATCCATGCTTAATAACATATAGATTAATGCCTTCCCTAGGCTTAATGAGGGTAATTACCCTGTGGTTTCAGGCCATGTGGCAATCTACAGGGTAGGCTAGGATTGCTGCGCCTCTCGGCCAATCATAGACATGGGGGGGCCTCACAGTTCTCAGCCTGCAAAATCAACTGGCCACTGCCTTGAGTTCAGTAGACCCCCAGTCATTAGCAATAACTCATTGTCAAATGGGAAGAATATAGCAAATAAGCTTTCACAATGTCTGCCCTGGGGTCTGGCACTATTCAATATTTTCATTAACATCTTGGAGGATGGAATACAGATTTCATAGGGTAATAGAGGGCCTACTGGGGCTGATCTCCACGTGGCCCACCCACCTGTTTCCTGGGCTAAATGAGTTGGGTCAGAGATGGGCTGGTGGGCAAGCAGGCACTTGTACCCTTCTGCTACTGCTTCTCCCCCCTGCAGCACAAGGGAAGCTCCTGCCACCAAACATCACTGAAGCACTACATCTACAGGTAGTAGATGTACCTGCCCACCACGCCTTGATCTTAATGAATGAATTAGTTGGTAATAAGCGGGAGGCTGCCCATTTTCTGCCCTGATGCCAGGGGGTGCTATATGTGGCTCCGTTCCTCCCCTACACTGCAGCCCAAGCCTCACTGATGGCATCCCGATGTTCCCATAATCACCGGCCCTACTCTGGGCCCCAGAATACTTCTACCAGGACCCCTACATGATCCATTCAGGCAGCCTCCCTGCCTTCATTCAGCTATGTAGCTCCCTGAATCTATTTTCCCCTCTCAGGTGTGGTCCTCCCCTGGGACCTTTGGCTCCTCTAGCCCTGGCCCACCTCTAGGCCAGTCGGGACCCCAGGCCCTTGGCTTTTGGGCATCCCTCACGGTGGGCCCCCAGCCCTTTTGACCATCCTGGTCCTGGCCCCAGCCTGGGCCAGTCGAGGGTACTCTCTTGTTCAGTCTCTGAGTCCCTAGCCCTTCATGCTCTCTCTCAGGATCTGCCTTCCAGGCACTCCAAACCCAAGGGGTTACCCAGCCAGTGGGGGGGGCTTGGGGTTAAGGTGTCCCAACCTGCCTTTCACCGGGGTAGTAACTGGCCTGGCATTTCCTGGGGGCTCCTGTGCCACTAAGAGCCCCACCAGGCCACCCACTCCTGGCAGGTTGTAGTTTTAGGTCATACCCAGGACCAGGAGCCTCCTACCATCCCCTACAGCTCCTCCCTTACCTCCAGATGGAGCCCTCTGGCCAGGTGATGTTGTTGCCTGACCTCCAGCAGCCAAACTGCCTTGTTAATATAGGCAGCCCTGGATCTAAAATGGCTGCCCTCATTAGGCACCTCAAGGCTGCCAGCTCCAGGGCCTTAAAGTGGCAGGCACTCACCGTGTCCTGCCAACATAGACATTAGGGCTAGAAGGGACCTCAGAAGGTCAAATCCAGCCCCTTGCCCCAGGGGCAGGAAGTCAGCTAGGGTCAAAGGATCCCAGCAAGATAAACCTCCAAATGTCTTTTAAAAGAGTCCAGAGTAGGTGTTTGCACTGGAGGCAGTCTGTTCCAGGCCTTTGGGGCTTGGACAGTAAAGAAGATCTTCCTTATGTCCAGCCTGAAACAGTCTTGGAAGAGTTTGTGACCATTTGACCTTGTCATCCCTTGAAGTGCTCTGGTGAACAGGCATTCCCCCAGGTCCTGATGCACACCCATTATATACTTATAGGCAGCCACCAGATCCCCCCTAAGCCTGAGCTTTTCCAGGCTGAAAAGTCCCATGGCTCTCAGCCTCTCATCATAAGGTCTGTTTTCCTGCCCTCTGATCATGTGTGTGGCTCTCCCCTGGACTCTCTCAAGCTTCTCCACATCCTTTTAAAATTGTGGAACCCAGAATTGGATGCAGTATTCCAGCTGCAGCCTCACCAAGGCTGAGTACAGCACGAGGATGACATCCTGGGATTTTCTTGAGAAGCATCTATGGATGCAAGCCAGAATTTTGCTTGCTTTACCAGCTGCAACATTGCATTGGTGGCTCATATTCATCTTGTGGTCAATCATGACCCCCAAGTCCCTTTCCGCCATGGTGCTAGCAAGCATAGCACTGCCAAGCCTGTAAGCGTGCTGCAGGGTTTTTTTCCCCTAAGGTGGAGTACCTTCCATGTTTTGATGTTGAACACCATCAGGTTTCATCAGCCCATTTTCTGAGCCTGTCTAGGTTGGCCTGGATCACCATCCTATCCTCAGGTGTGGACACTCTACCCCAAAGTGTGGTGTCATCGGCAAACTTGGCCAGTCCGCTTCTGATACCAATCTCTACATCATTAATAAAGAAGTTAAAGAGTATAGGCCCAAGATTGGAGCCTTGGGGGACCCCACTGGTCACGGCACACCACAATGATTTACTTCCATCTATTACCATTCTCTGGGTCCGACCTCAGAGACAATTCCCCAGTCATTGGACTGTGATGTAGCAGAGGCCACAGCTGGCCAATTTTTCTATAAGGAGATCATGGGACACCAGATTGAAGGCTTTTTTAAAATTAAGATATATGACATCAAGCTTTTCTCCCTTGTCCAAGTGATATGTCACCTGGTCATAGAAAAGAGATGAGATTGGTCAGGCAAGGCCTACCCACAACAAACTCATGCTGGCTATCCCTCAGGATGTTGCCATCAGCCAGCTTGCCAAGAATAGTCTCTTTGATAATTTTTCCCAAGATCTACCCTGGGCTAGAGTTCAGGCTGATAGGCCTGTAGTTCCTTAGATCTACTTTCCTCCCTTTCTTGAAGATAGGCACCACATTGGCCTTCTTCCAATCTTCAGACACTTCACCTGAGCGCCATGAGTTCTCAAAGATCCATGCCACTGGCTGAGCTATGATGCCTGCCAGCTCCTTAAGTACCCTGGCTTGTAACCTGTCAGGACCAGCTGACTTGAACATGTCCAGCCTCTCAAGGTGTTCCTTCACATGGTCAACATTGATGTAGGGTAAGAATTCTCCTTCATCCTGGCCATTCTGTACCATATTGAGCAGAACTGTCCCTTGAGGCTGGTGAAAAACCAACACAAAATACCCATTAGGCAGGTTGGCTTTTTCCTGGGCGTCAGTTGTCAGTTTCCCCATTTGGTTTGGTAGGGGTCCAATGTTACTCTTTCTTTTCCTCTGGCTCCCAACACAGCTAAAAAAAGGATGTCTCATTGTCTTTGATACCTGTAGCCAGTTGGAGTTTAGTCACAGCTTCGGTTTTCCTGGTTCATTCCCTACAGGTCTGGACCAGTGCAGAATACTCCTCCTTTGGGGTGGATCCATTCTTTCATCCTTTATAGGTCTTTCTTTTTAGATGCAGGAGGTCTACAAATTCCCTGCAGAGCCAAAGGGGATGCTGTGCCCTTTTGCTACCTTTCCTCTGAGATGGGATAGACATTGCTTGTGCTTTCAGGATCACTCCCTTGAGGAGAAACCACTCATCCTGAACTCCCCTCCAGTTCGGGTCAGGGTCCCTTAGGGCCTCACCAACAAGCCTCCTAAGCTTATCGAAGTCATCTTTCCTGAAGTCGAGGACTTCTGCATTGCTGACTGACTTGCCAGTTTTACGGTGGATAGTGAAAGTGATCAGCTCATGGTTATTGTCTCCCAGCTTCCCTTTGATCATTAGGTTGCTGACGAGATAATCTCCTATTGCCAATACCAGGTCAAGCAGTGCTTGCCTCTTGTAGGTCCATAGACTTTTCAAGTCAGATAGAGCTCTTCCATGCATGTGAGGAAGCTTTGCGACCATTCGGATTTGGCCAAGTGCTCTTCCCATGAGATGTCGGGGTAGTTGAAGTCTTCCATGACAACCATGCATGAGGAATGTGCAGTCTCAGCCAGTTCCTTGGCTAATTCCTGGTCCAGCTCTTGATCTTGATTAGGAGGTCTGTAGCAGACTCGTACCACAGGAGTGCCATGTTCACTACAGATTTTAACCCAGAGAGTCTCTAGTCATCCACCTCATAGAGAGCTACATCCCTGCCCCTTTTGTCTACATGATCTCTCCTGTACAAAGTATAGCTATCTATACCTGTGGCCCAGTCATAGGTGGAGTCCCATCAGATCTCCATTATCCCTATGAGATCATAGTCATTCTTGTTTAGCAGGAGGACCAGTTCCTCCTGTTTATTCCCCAAGCTCCTGATGTTGGTGTACAGGCACGTAAGTGTCCCATTGGAGGCTCTAGTCATCCAGGGCTGGGGCAGGGGTGGGTTCCTGCTGGTCTTATCCTGCTGGATTTGCAAAAGTTCCCTAGTGGGCTTGCTGTGGCAGTAATCTCCCCATCCCTTGGCAAGCTTAGTTTAAAGCCCAGCTGACAAGGTCAGCCATTCTGGCTAAGAAGAGCCTCCTCCCCAGCGCAGTGAGGTGGAAACTATCTCTTCCCAGCAGACAACTGCTTCTGTCAAAGAGCGGACTGTGATCGTGGAAGACAAAGTCTTCATGATGACACCAGCGCCACAGTCTTTGGTTAACTACCTCAATTCTCCTCTCCCTCCTCAGCCCATAACCTGAAACCAGGAGGATCAAGGAAAACACAACCTTCACCCCCAACCTTCTAAGCCTCATTCCCAAAGGTCTGTAGCCTCTCATGACCCAGTTGGGATCACTCCGGGCCATGTCATTCATGCCCACATGGATAAGGAGCATAGGGTAGTGATCAGTGGGCCAGATGAGCTTTGGGATTCCTCTTGCCTGTGTCCCGGATATGGGCTTCAGGGAGACAGCAGACCTCCTGGGATAAGGTGTTGGGGTGGCAGATTGCGCCCTCAGTCTCCCCCAGGAGGCAGTTTCCCACAATGACCACTCTATGTGTGGCCTTATGGAGAGCAGGAACAGTAGCTGTGAGTGAGCCTCTGTTGCCTGCAGAAGCTAGCAGGTTCATACCTAGACAGAGAGTATAGAGAAAAGAAAGCAATCTACCAAGGAAAACAAGCTGGCAGGGGTTGTAAGCAAGCTGGAGGACAAAGTTAGGTTTCAAAATGATTTTGATAAGCTGAAGAAATGGTCTGAAATCAATAAGATGAAATTAAATAAAGTCAAGTATAAAGTAATATAAAGGAATATCAGATATACAAATATAAAATGGGGACTATATGGAGTCCAGGTACCTCTATAGATAGGCAGCAGATTTTAAGGATCTCATTTTGGATTTAGGTGCTTCAAGTGACAGTTAGATGTCTATGGCTCTGGACACAACCCATGTATGCACCTGTGAAACCTGGTGTATCATTACAATGATATAAAAAAAGAGCAGACAAATGATGTACAGCCTTGTGCTGCTGTAACTTACTAGAATCTAATGTAGAGTTACTCTAGGAAAATTCAAGGGTCAAACTGCACTGGTGTTAGTTACACCAATGCAGGTGTCAAGTGTCCATTTCTGTCCCTATTGTAGCTGTTATTGTAGACTATTACTACAGGCATACCTCGTTTTATTGCGCCTTGCTTTATTGCGCTTCGCAGATATTGCATTTTTTACAAATTGAAGGTTTGTGCTCATTTACCATTCCGAAAATCCTAGGGCCCTTAAGAATTATGCTAAATCTACTCTGCCTGTGCTCTATAAATGGAACAACAAAGCCTGGATGACAGCACATCTGTTTACAACATGGTTTACTGAATATTTT
>NW_017728943.1:56384432-56390221 GCF_001723895.1 Crocodylus porosus | reverse complement strand
ATTTTAAGAAATTGCCACAGCCACCTTGCATTTTTTAGCAATCAAGTATTTTTTAATTAAGGTATGTACATTGTTTTTTTAGACATAATGCTATTGCACACTTAATAGACTACAGTATAGTGTAAACATAACTTTTATATGCACTGGGAAACCAAAAAATTCCTGTGACTCGCTCTATTGCGATACTTGCTTTATTGCGGTGGTCTGGAACCGAACCCACAAAATCTCCGAGGTATGCCTGTACTTTCTCTGCCAGCTAATGTCAAAGAATAGTGCCTACAGCAGCTGTGATTGTGGGAGAAGTGGTTGTATGTTCATTTCACACACTTAAGTGACACTTATGTACAAAAGTGACGCAAGATACAACTTTGCTAACATGCCCTGTGTCATAAAATCATAGAGAAGTAGGGCTGGAAGGGACCTCCACAGGTCACCTAGTCCAACCCCCAGCCTGAGGCAGGATCATTCATATCCAAACCATCCTATACAACCGTAATCTAAACACTATATATGACTACCATCAACCCTGACAACATAGACCTAAAACACTAACCTGCTACAGGTAAAGCTAATGACCTGCTTCTACAAAATGCTGTCAATACAGGCTTAAGAGGTCCTGAGTAGAGGGCCACACACCCCACTACAGAGGAAGGCAAAAGCCCCCACAGTGTAGACCAGCCTAATCACAGGGTAAAATTCCTTCCTGATCCCAAATATGGTGATCAGTCTGACCGTGAGCAGAGTGGGCAAGACCTTCTACCTAGGAACCTCTGGCTTTGCTCCTAGCAAGAGAATCAGCATATCCCAGTTGAAGACCCCTGCCTTAGCTGTAGCCAACAACCAATGCCCCTGGGGAGGCTTAAAAACACTCTGACACACAAAGCAGAAAAAACAGGAGCGGGGGAGGAGCAGGACAACCAGAAAAAACCCAGAAGCATGGAAAATACCCATGGTAGAAAATAGCTACAACAAGGGGCTGTCAAACCTCTTCTTGTACACCTCCAGTGATAGAGACTCCACAACTTCCCAAGGCAATCTATCCCATGGCTTCACTATTCTCACAGTGAAGATTTTCCTAATATCCTATCTAACCTTACTTTGATATAACTTCAAGCCATTGATCTGCACCCTGCTCTCTGCAGCAAGAAATAAAAAGTGTTTTCCCTTTTCCTTTTGGCAGCCCTTCAAGTATTTGAAGACTGCTATCATGTCCCCTTTTAAGCACCTTTTCCACAAGCTGAACATGACTAGCTCCATCAGCCTATCCTTGTATGCCCCTGCTTTCCAAGCCCCTTATCTTTGTTGCCCACCGCTGGACCCTCACTAACTTTTCTATGTCCTGTTTAAAGTGTGAAGTCCAGAACTGCACACAGTACTCCAGATGTGAAGCAGAGAGGCATTATTGCCTCCCGTCCTCCCATGTCTTACACCTAATGCTTCTATTGATGCATCCCATAACTGTATTTGCCTTTTGTGCAGGTGCATCACACTGCACTCTTATTGAGCCTATGGTCTACCAAGACTCCCAAATCCATAGAGATGCCATCCACCCAGGCATTTCCCATTTTGTATTTGTGTTTTTGATTATTCCTTCCAAGGTGTAGCACCTTGCACTTATCCACCTGTATTCCAGCTTTTACGCTTAACAAAGTCCTCTGAATGTAACCCTTGGATATTTGTATGATGGATTTTGTATGATGGATTTTGTCCACGTTAGATTTTCATCTCTCATTGACTTGAGGTGGAAGTTGAGTTACTAAATTCCACAGGTTGATTTGATGGGATGTTAGGGCTGCATCAGTTGTCCTTTTTTAGAATTTTAGCTTATTCTTATGTTAGATTGACATTATTATTACTATTATTATAATACAACCTTGCTTGCCTCACCTGCTCCACTCTTGTTGCAGCAGCTTGGACAAACACCTCCAAACCAATTCATTTTATGGAGGAGGGCTCTACATTGTTACCAGGTAATTCTTTCACTTTCAGCATTTTAAAGGGCTATTTAAAAACTTGCACGACACTTTTATCTCCAGTTTAACATCTCAAATCATGTTTTACTGCGTCACATTCTGGGAATGATGCAAAGAAGGAAAAACTCATAAAAATGCTGGTGCAGATTTTGTATTTTATAAAAGAAGTGATATTTGAACTCCAGCTATCCTAATAAAGCCACAGAATTTATTTTATTACTATTTACTACTCTAATTAAGGGCACAGCATTATCAAATAACTTTTTAACATATGATACCAGCATGCTAGTGTGGCTGGTATAATTTAATAAACTAGGGCTATGTGTTAGCTTTCAGATTTTCCCTAAACCCTTATAAAATCTAGGAGTGTTTGGTCACTTTGACTCTGTGAAAGAGCCAGCATGCATCCAGTACTGTATGTGTTGCATGTGCCAAGTCCAAATCCAAATCCTGAGTTCTTTGAACTGGAAATTCCTACTGGCTGAACTCTGAATCTCCTATTCAAAACCATGCTGCACCAATAGGATGCATGTGGGAGAGGGCATACTGTACCAAAAACTCCTTTTGAGGTAAGTGCTCTTGAGTATGGTCTTCAAGCTTCTAGTCAGTCAGAGGAAATATTTCCCAAGTAAGGATGGCAAGATTTGGCCTTCAGCAAATAACTAGAGGGAGCATAGTACAAGAGTGAAGATTAGGTCACATTTTAATGTCTCAGTTAGACAGCTAAGGCAAAACTCTGAGTAAGGAACTATGCAAAAGTAACTATGCCTAAGGTAAGGGAACCCCTCAGCTTTTTTGGAGATGTACTTCAGTGTATCCATTTTGGTCATAATTGAGATTCAACTGATAAAGAAAACAGACAAATGATATTAACCTTGCCTATAATCAAGATACTTAGATCATCATAACTTTTAGTTATCATCCTTCATACTACCTGTCTTCGTGCAAAATTATTCTTCCATTCTAAATATCATTTGTACTGTTTATTTTGTTGCCTTGAATTCAGTAGCACATATTATGATTCTGGAAAGCAGCTTTTGTAGAAATGTGCACAAAATCTATCATACAAAACCTAGCTATACACAATCCATCAGCCTGCAACAGACTAGCTATATTCTTAGCAGACATTTCAATCACAAGTAGAGAATGATGAAGCCTCATTGCAAATTTCACAGTAGACCTGATCCTCTTTCCATTAAAGTCAATGGCCAGCCTCTGATTGAATATAACTGAAACACTGGTGTATATGCAGTTTTTTTAAACTGAGTCCAGATACTTCCTAATGACAACAGTAATGGCCAATGCTGAGGACTTATGAAATCCCGCCTTTAAAATTAACCTGTAGACCTTTACAGCCAGAATACAGTCATTCATCCCCATCCCTGAAAAATGTAAGATCGCTATTTATTATTTTATCTACTTTTTTACTGTGGTTGGAAGACCAGGTAATCTGACTTTTTTCACATGGAAAAATCAAAAAAAGTGTCTGGCAATAGGAATAGTGATACACTGATACACCTTGTGTAACCCACTGCACATCACAGACTTTGAAAGGACTAGGGGGCTGGAGCAGAAGTGGGCCCAATAATTTTAGAAAGAAGCAAACTAAAAAAACCAAACCCTGGCCCTTTTGGGCAATGACAGCAGACATTTTGTAGCAAATGTGCTATTTTTTAGTTTGTCCCTTAAGATATTAACTGTTGATATCTATGCAAGAACTGAAAGACCAGTCACTAACTAAAAAGAAACTATTTTCCTGTTCTATGTAGCAACATTCTGGCAACATAAAGAGGATTGGGGTCATTTACATAGGAGTGGCATAAGCTCTGTTTAGCTTTGTATTTGGCCTTTAATATCTCAGGACTGCCAGCAGATCACGGGTTAAAAGGAAAGGTGATGCTAGCAATTCCTTTCAGTGATGTAAACTCAGTCATTGTTTGCTTCAGATTTCCACAGTCACATCCATACAGAAGAAAGGGGTGGGGTAGAAGGTAAACTTACTCTGTCTTATGTTCAACCAAAAGCAACTATGAAATATAAAAACAAATCACATAAAAAAGGTGGAAATTCTGACACTGCACTTTTCAAATACATACAATGGGCTGAGGGGGATCTAGCCCATCTGGTTGCTACGTGCACATTCTCATATAACCCTTATCAGCTATTTCCATTTGCAGGTAGCAAGAGCACAAATACCCCGAGGTATGAGCAGAGTATGAGGCAAATTGAAAACAGGCTGCTAATGTCCATCATCCAGTGAAAAAATAAAGCACTCTCTGGGGTATTCCAAAATGTCTTTGTACCATTATAAATTAGACATTGTAGTGGCTTTGCATTCTGTGGGATTTTTTTTGTGGGTTTTTTTCTTCCCTGTGGATCTTCTTTTCATTCTTTTTTTTCTCCATTCCTCTGCCCTTCAAGCTTGGTTCTCAGTTGAAATTAGGCCTCAGTGAATAACCCCCATCCTTGCTACTGGTTTCTCAATCTCGCCTTCTTTTGGCACTGTGCATGGTGTACCCCATCTCCCAATGAAGCTATCATTTATCAGAGCAACAGCAATTTCCCCTGCATGTACCAAGAGCACAGAGCTCCCAGGGCTGCATTTCAAAGGGTGCACTCAAGAATCCATTTCTGCCTCCATAATCTCTGGTTTTCTCTGTCTGATGGCAGTAAGACAAATTAAAAGCTCTGTTTCTATATAAGTACTCATTTCAACTTTGCAGCAACCAAGGGAGCAACTCTCTAGCAAAGGAACTCCTATTTTTATTAGTTGTTCTGCCTTGTATAATCACATCTCTCAATAGTACACCATTACAGTCAAAAGGATAAAAGAATAAAATTTCAGTCCTTACAATGGAAGTTCTCCATACATAACACAGTTCAGTTGCATATAGGATTGGCATCGTAACTTAACTGTGCCATTCACTTTTTGCTATTCTTTTCCGGGAGTCTCACAGGCTTGCAATTTGCTCCTAACTAGAAGAACCAACTTCTACAAATCACCTACAAAAAAGATCTCTTCAAAAGAGTCAGAGGGTTATGTCTTGTCCCTTTATTGGCAATGGCAGCAGGGGTAAGAAAATGGTCAAACTCTCTGATTTTATAGATACGTTTTCTAGCAAATGTGTTATTTTTTATACACATAAAAAATATGTGTATAAAAAATGTCTTTGTAAATTGCAAGCTAGGTATTAAAGCTTCCATGTTTGCAACACATGGAAAGTGAGACAAACTGGACCAAATCCATCTTTGAATTTGAATAGGAATTGCTTCTTATGCTGGTGATGAATATGATCTAGTGTCATCCATATACTACTAACTTCTGCCCCTTATATCTTGGGCTTGTAAGTCTACAAAGGCTGGTGACTCCATGACATGAAAACAGCGTTAACTGCTCTGCCATTTGCCTCACCCTAGAACACTGAATTGAAGTACTGAAGGTTTGATGTAAATGACTGTCCACATAAGAAAGCTTCCACCAAAGCTTAGACTTCCCTGTTAATTCCATCAGAGGTTCTCTTCATAGGCAGTAGGTCACAGCAAGCTTATCCATTTTAGGGGCTTTTGAAGTATACAGGCATACCTCGGAGATATTGCGGGTTCGGTTCCAGACCACCGCAATAAAGCAAGTATCGCAATAAAGCGAGTCACAGGAATTTTTTGGTTTCCCAGTGCATATAAAAGTTATGTTTACACTATACTGTAGTCTATTAAGTGTGCAATAGCATTATGTCTAAAAAAACAATGTACGTACCTTAATTAAAAAATACTTGATTGCTAAAAAATGCTAACCATCATCTGAGCCTTCAGCGAGTC
>NW_017728943.1:56366348-56383277 GCF_001723895.1 Crocodylus porosus | reverse complement strand
AGTAGATTTAGCATAATTCTTAAGGGCCCTAGGATTTTCGGAATGGTAAATGAGCACAAACCTTCAATTTGTAAAAAACGCAATAGCTGCGAAGCGCAATAAAGCGAGGTATTCCTGTATCTACATAGCAGAGTGCAGTCCCACTAAGCATAGCAAGGATACCAGGAGAAGTCATGTTACCACAGCAATCCACCCAAATAAATTAACCTTGTTATCTCAGCTATTGGAAAGCACCGTCATAACATGGCCAGACTACATTTAATATATAAGCTAGCCTGTTCATAGCTAGGTTAGGTATCTCAAAACAGCCCTGCATTGTGCCCTGTAGACATAACCTTGGAGTTCTGGAAGGGCCAAATCCTGAGATCCTCAATCACCCACATCCTTCTTAAACTTCAGAGGTATTTTCTGCTATAATGAAGAATACAACAGAGCACTTTAGGATTAGACTCCCTGCTTGAAAGTAACTCACTAATTCATATTTTCTACACTGTACAGCTAAGGTATAGGAAATAGGGGTGTGCAAAACGGGTCCTATTCGGTTCAGATTCGGCCCAAATCGGGGACAATGATGCAGTTCATCCATTCAGATCACTGTCCCCGATTCGACTGGGCTGAATCCAAATCTGATATTGGTGACCAGGGTGGATGACTAGAGACCCTCTGGGTTAAAATCCATGGGGAACACGGCACAGGGGACACAACAGTGGGTGTCTACTACAGACCTCCCACACAAAGTCAAGAACTTGACCAGGAGTTCACTCATTGTCATAGGTGACTTCAATTACCCGGACATCTCGTGGGAGGATCACTCAGCAAAATCTGAGCAGTCGCAAAGCTTCCTATCATGTGTAGATGGCCTCTACCTGACTCAAGAAGTCTACGGGCCAACGAGAGGTAAAGCGCTGCTCGACCTGGTACTGGCTACTGGGGATGACCTAATCGGTGACCTAGTGATCGATGGGAAGCTGGGCGACAGCGACCATGAGCTGATCACCTTCACCATCCGCCATAAAGTTGGCAAGTCAGTCAGCAACACTGAAGTCCTCAACTTCAGGAAAGCTGACTTTGACAAGCTCAGGAGGCTTGTCAGTGAGGCCATGACCCCAGGGGGTGGGGAGTTCAGGAAGAGTGGTTACTCCTTGAGGGAGCGATCCTCAATGCACAAGCTAAGTCTATTCCATCTCAGAGGAAAGGCACCAAGAGGGCACAGCAGCCCCCCTGGCTCTCCAGGGATCTATTAGACCTCCTGAGGCTAAAAAGAAAGGCCTACAAAGGATGGAGGATGGGATCCATCTCCAAGGAAGAATATTCTGCACTGGTCCAGTCCTGCAGAGAGCAAACTAGGAAAGCCAAGGCTGCAACTGAACTCCAACAAGCTTTGAGCATCAAGGACAATAAAAAACCCTTTTTCAAATATGTGGGAAGCCAGAGGAAAAGCAAGGACAACATTGGACCCCTGCTGAACCAGATGGGACATCTGACAACTGACACCCAGGAAAAAGCCAACCTATTAAATGGGTACTTTGTGTCAGTCTTTCATCAGTCCCATGGGACGCCCATGCCCACTACGGGACAGGGAGTTCTGGGTGAGGGAGATCCCCTGTCCTCCATCAATGTTGATCTCATAAAGGAACACCTTGAGAGGCTAGATACCTTCAAGTCAGCCAGCCCATACAATCTATACCCCAGGGTACTCAAGGAGCTGGTAGGCATCATAGCCCAGCCTCTGGCACAGATCTTTGAGAACTCCTAGCGCTATGGTGTAGTGCCTAAAGCCTGGAAGAAGGCCAGTGTGGTGCCTATCTTCAAGAAAGGGAGGAAAGTGGATCCGGCAAACTATAGGCCCATCAGCCTGACTTTTATCCCAGGGAAGATCTCAGAAAACTTTATTAAAGAGGCCATCCTTAACAGACTGGCCGACGCCAACATCCTGAGGGATAGCCAGCATGGGTTTGTTGCGGATAGGTCTTGCTTGACCAATCTCATTTCCTTTTACGACCAGATGACCTATCAAAAAAAGCCTTCGATCTGGTATCCCATGATCACCTCTTGGCAAAACTGGCCAGTTGTGTCCTTGGGTCCACCACAATCCACTGGCTGGGAAGTTGGCTCCGTGGTTGGACCCAGAGGGTAGTAATTGATGGAAGTCACTCATCATGGTGTCCTGTGACCAGTGGGGTCCCCCAAGGCTCTGTCCTTGGACCCATATTTTTCAACATCTTCATTAATGATGTGGACATTGGAGTCAGAAGCAGACTGGCCAAGTTCGCCGATGACACCAAACTTTGGGGCAAAGCATCCACACCTGAAGTCAGGAGGGCGATCCAGGCTGACCCAGACAGGCTCAGCAAATGGGCAGATGAGAACCTGATGGTGTTTAACACTGAAAAATGCAAGGTTCTCCACCTAGGGAGGAAAAACCTGCAGCATCTTTACAGGCTGAGCAGTGCTACTCTGGCTAGTACTACAGAAGAAAGAGACTTGGGGGTCATCATTGACCACAAGATGAACATGAGCCTGCGATGCGATGCTGTGGCTAGTAAAGCAAATAAAACGCTGGTTTGCATCCATAGATGCTTCTCAAGGAAATCCGAGGACGTCATTCTCCCCTTGTACTCAACCTTGGTGAGGCCACAGCTGAAGTACTGCATCCAGTTTTGGGCCCCACAATTCAAAAAGGATGTGGAGAAGCTTGAGAGAGTCCAGAGAAGAGCCACGTGCATGATCAGAGGTCTGAAAAACAGACCTTACGACGACAGGCTGAGAGCTATGAGGGTCTTTAGCCTGGAAAAGCATAGGCTCAGGGGTGATCTGATGGCCACCTATGAGTTTCCCTTGTCAGGCAAGCATAGGATTACACTTGATCTGAGCCCACAAGAGGCCAAGAAGCACCCTCAAAATACATATGATCATTACACCAGATCACTTCACCCATCCCAACCTAACTCAGCCAGCCAAAGTGACTACATTTATTCCTGCTAGAGCTACTCAATGACAGTTATTTTACATCAGTCATGTTATAGCTAGAGAGTAGATAACTTGCACAAAATTCATAGATTCATAGATGTTAGGGTCAGAAGGGATCTCAATAGATCGAGTCTGACACCCTGCATAGGCAGGAAAGAGTGGTGGGTTCAGATGACCCCAGCCAGATGCCTACCTAACCTCCTCTTGAAGACCCCTAGGGTAGGGGAGAGCACTACCTCCCTTGGGAGCCCATTACAGATTTTGGCCACTGTAACTGTGAAGAAGTTCTTCCTAATGTCCAATCTAAATCTGCTCTCTTATAGCCTTTCTTTCTTGTAATCCCCAGGGGCACCTTGGTGAGCAGAGCCTCACCAATTCCCTTCTGCGCTCCCGTAATGAATTTATAGGCAGCCACAAAGTCACCTCTCAATCTTCTCTTGCGGAGGTCTGCGAGCCCTTAACCATACGAGTGGCCCTTCTCTGGATCCTTTCCAGGTTATCCACATCCCTCTTGAAGTGTGGCACCCCAACTGGACGCAGTATTCCAACTATGGTCTGACCAGCGCCCGATAGAGCGAAAGTATCACCTCTTTGGTTCTGTTTGTCATGCATCTGCTGATGCACGATAAAGTGCCATTGGCTTTTCTGATGGTTTCGTCACACTGCCGACTCATGTTCATCTTGGAGTCCACTACGACTCCAAGATCCCTTTCCAATTCCATGCTACTGAGCAGTTCATTTCCTAGGCAGCAGCTGTGCTGGACATTTTTCCTCCCTAGGTGCAGCACCTTGCATTTCTCCTTGTTAAATTGCATTCTATTGTTTTCTGCCCATTTGTCCAACCTGTTCAGGTTTGCCTGTAGTTGTTCCCTGCCCTCTGGTGCGTCAACTTCTCCCCGCAGTTTTGTATCCTCCACAAACTTGGACAGAGTACACTTCACTCCCTCATCCAAGTCACTGATGAAGACACTGAAGATTATTGGTCCAAGAACCAAGCCCTGCGGGACCCCACTGCCCATGCCCTTCCAGGTCAATACTGACCCATCCACCACCACTCTCTGGGTATGACCCTCTAGCCAATTTGCCGCCCACTGGACTGTGTAATCATCCAAGTCACAGACTCTTAATTTGTTCACCAGTATGGGGTGAGATACCGTATTGAAGGCCTTCCTGAAGTTTAAGTAAATGAGATCTACCCCTACTCCTGCATCGAGGTGCTTTGTAACCTGGTCATAAAAAGAAACTAGATTAGTCAGGCATGATCTACCTGCTATGAACCCATGCTGGTTTCCCCTCAGCATAATTTTTCCTGCTGGGCTCTCACATATATGAGCCTTAATAATCTTTTCAAAGACTTTGCCAAGGATGGAGGGAGATTGACTGGCTTATAGTTGCCTGGATCCTCCTTCCTCCCCTTCTTAAAAATAGGGACCACATTGGCCCTTTTCCAGTCCTCCGGGACTTGACCCGTGCGCCACGAGCGTTCAAATATTCCCGCCAGTGGCTCTGCAATGATGTCGGCCAGTGCCTTCAGTACCCTCAGATGGAGCTCCTCCGGGCCTGCTGACTTAAACACATCCAGTCCTTCCAAGTGACTCTGCACCATCTCAGGGTCAACACTCGGTAGTCTGGCGCCCTGCTGTTGCATCTCCATAATCCCATTGTGAGACTTGTCTTACCCCTCATTTAGTAAGACTGAGGCAAAGAACTCACTGAGGAGTTCAGCCTTGTCTCCCCTGTCTGACACCAATTGCTTTTGCCCATTCAGTAGTGGTCCTATACCACCCTGGGCCTTCCTTTTACTCCCTATATATCTAAAAAACAATTTCTTATTGTCTTTTACTTGGGTTGCCATCCTCAGCTCCATGGTAGCTTTGGCCCTTCTAACTGCCTCCCTACAACTGCGAGCTGAGGAGACATACTCCATCTCTCCCTGTTTCCACTGCTTATAGGCCCCCCTTTTTGCCCTTAGGCTGCTCTGGATTTCTCTTGGCCCCTTTCCCCCTTTTCTCCCGCATTGGGATCGTCTCCCGCTGTGCCCAAAGGATCGCTTCCTTGAGGCACAGCCACCCTTCCTGGGTTCCCATCTTGCCAAATCTCTTATTTTGCAGTGTGTCATTGACTAAACGCCTGAGCTTGCTGAAGTCAGCCTTCCTAAAGTCTAGCACTTCCACCCTACTAGTTACCTCTCCCACTCTACGCCTTATGATGAATTTTATTATTTGGTGGTCACTCTCCCAATGACCATAATTTAATTGTAATCTGTTACTTTTATTTTGGTCTTCTGTAACTGTCTACAGGAGACATCTCACTGTCTGAGGTGGCAGGACTTTATAAATTTAAAGTCAGATAATCTGTAATCGTGAAAAAACGGAAATATATGTTTGTGAGCTCCAATTTTTACAGGTGCCAATAAGAGTCGAATACCTATCTCCCTCAGGCTCCTTTGAAAAGCTACACAAGACACACTATATAGCAGCAGAAAAACTTATAGCTAAAAGAATTAATGGAACTCTCTAACATATATTATTTCTCAGCTGCAGCTGAAAAAAACCCCTTTTGCTTACAGAGAACACTAGTCAGAAATGACACCTCATTCAAATACATTTGTTTCAAATGGGACCTATTCATTTTAGTGAGTTTTAACTAGTTAAGTTTTTTTTAGACTCGGTGTTACATTACTGAAATCATTTGGAATGGAAAATGGGTTTATTGTACAATGGAATATTTTTACAGGAATCATTTTTGAACAATTTAGCTAATAACCAGACACATTCTTAGAATATTCATTCTATATGCTGTCAGTATGATAGTTTTGAGAGGGTTATCTGTATCCATTCACAAAAGTATGTGTCTCAAGTATAAAATTCAATTTGTTCTACTTAACAAGGGACCTAAGACAAGCATCTCTAACATCGCAACTAAAACAGTTGCCAGGATCACGTGCTTTAGAGCAGAGGTCAGCAACCTATGTCCCTCAGGCCAAATCTGGCTTTTGAAGAGGCTGGCTCCAGCCTTGGAACATCTGACCTGGCCTGTGGCAGCATGGGAAAGCTGGACAGCATGCAGCTGCATGGAACTGCCCATCCCCTCTGCAGCACCCTCCTCAGCAGCCATCCCTGCTGTTCTCTCATACCTGTGCTTACCTCACTGTAGAGGGGGAAGGGGCCAGCACTAAGGGTAAACACAGATGGCTTGAGCTCTCCAGGGGACAGAGATTTGCAAGTCACATGTTGTAAGCTCTATGCCCAGCCACAACAAAAATAAACAAAAAACCCCAGATACTGAGCGTGTCTAAACAAAATGCTAGAAGCACAGTAGACTAATTCTACTGAGCATTAGCATGTCATGGCAAAAGCTAATGCGCTAATGTGCAGTAGAATTAGTCTACTGTGCATTAGTGCTACCTAAAAGATGTACACCAGCCCTATTGTGTAGTAGTGCCGATTACAACACATTTAGTACCTATTATTACAGATGCTAAACTTAATGCACCATAATTACATAATTACGCATTAATACATGTATAGAGGTGCCCACTAAAGCTGAATCATCTGGATCCCCAACTTCATAACACACATTCTTTGTTGGATTGATCTTTGTGTTCCCCGTACAGCTGACATTTTGCCGCTTAATTATTTTCACTCATAGGAGGTGTCTGGGCACCCTGGCATTTTTGAATTGCAGTAATTCTATGACAGTTACTTTTGAGATTCTACAATACCACTAAAGCTTGCTTTCCATAATCTTTAACACTGGGAAGAGGAACATAAATAAAAATTTGAGGAGAAAAACAGAGGCACAAATTTAGTGCCCTTGAAATGCAGTAGGGTCAGAGAAATATATGAGGAAAGAGATTGAAATAATTCATATATGTACAGCTGGTCAGATTCTAGCATTTCCTTTACACATGCTGACCAGGAAGTGGCCACAGCACTTCTGGAAGTGACCACGGAGCTTCATACAGGTGCTTCCACTCCCCAGCCAGCGCTCACATGGGGGGCACCCGCCTGCACCCCTGCCTGTCGCCTGAGAGGAGAGCGTGGCCTGTCAGGGGGTGCACCAGAGCTCTCAGGGGACGCACATGCACCCCCGTGCACCCCCTATGCATTGCCACTGTTTACACAGGATAGCCACGTTTCAAATAAATTAAGTCTGAATTCAATTTTTCTCACTTCTAATATTTGTGTACTAAATCCCAAAATAAACAACACTGAAACCTCTTGGACTGTAGAACCTGATGCACATTCTTCAGGTCAGGGATGAATCTTTCTGTGCATCTTTTCAGTACTTAATGTATTTCAAATGTAATAAATGATACTAGTAGCTTGCATCTTTCCCATCCCTGTCACTTCCCGAGGCTCAAAGTATTTCCATTGACTTAACTGATTTTGGTTAAATGAGGCCTTCCAAACAGAACTGTGGAGTACCCTAGAATAGATTTTATGCTGTCACTGTACAGTCTACTTTAAGATTCTTCACATTTTTCTGAACCTGAAGGGTGTGAGGAACTTGAACTGTTTTGTTCAGTTGAACTACAATCAATTGATTCCTATATTATGACGCAGAATATTTCCAAGCCCCTGAAGCTGGAGCAGAAACCAATTACCTCCTGGTTAGTGGTTTTATCTAATAGAGCACAAAGACCCTAGGATCACCAACTATACTAAGCTTTTTCTTGAAAACAAAAAGGGAAAAAGACTGCTGCAGACACTAAAAAAAAGAGAGGAAGGAACAGAAGAGAAAGGGAAGGATCTCTTACATTAGGTACAAAACATCTGATTTGTCTTTAACACCCAGAGTAGTCTATTATGCAGTTTATAACAATCAAGAACAACAAATGGAACAGATCTTCAGAAAAGAGAAGCCCTCAAAGCCATTCAACAGTATCACAACTACTGATATTGGGTTTCATGTGTTGATGTCTGTGACAGCACTTTCAAACACACCTAATGTTGGAATGCAGTTGATCCCAGGACAAAATGGAGCAGACAAAAGGCACTAGGGACCAAGTTTCCGCCTGAGACACATTAGGTGTGTTGACTAGCTCCTTTAAGATGTGATAAGTTAATAAAAGGCTCCCTCCCTTCTCAGGTTATTACAGAAGTGGAAATTTCTGCCTGTACCAGTATTTGTAAAAGCTTATCACTCTAACATGTCCTTATTTTGGAAACATTAAAAAATATTTATGATTATTTAAATATATATATATTTTAGGTAGATGAACTCTATCAGTTATGCTGTATCTTGACCAGCAAGGAGAAATAATCACCAGTAAAGATGTAGCACCCCTGGCATCTTTCCTGTTCTGCTTACCTGAGTTGAGATTTTTGAAGCCAGACAATAAAACAGACCCCCCAAACAGTGTCCTAGAACTTAACTCCACCTGCTGAAAGCCTGTAAAAAGATCTTACTTCACTTCCTGGCAATTTCCAGGCTCTATTTATTTGCTTTCTATTTTATTTTCACATCAGTAGCCCACAGAAGTCTTATAAAGAATTATAAATGTGAATAAGGCATTACATTCACACCTAAAAAATAATCTCTGATTTTACACCTAGAAGGTATAATAAATCCAATGCCATTTTTGTAAGGTTCTTTTTATTAAAGAAGCTTTTTCTTTCAGGCAGCCTTGTTTGTTTGTTTTTTAAATAGCCACTGATTTCAGGGAGCTCCCAGTTTTAAGAGTTCCACATGAAATACCTTATAAGACGAGGATTTTTAAAAGTATTGAATATTCACCCTTTCGACTGAAGGCAGTGGAAGCTGTATGTTCACAGCAGTCCTGACCAGGGGTACATCAACACCCCACTTCTACCACTGTCCCAGCTGATCTGGGGACACTGAGAGCCTCAGAGCTGCTCCTGTCCCACTCCAGCTGTGGGCCACAGCTGTCCACAATGCCAGGCTCTGGAAGGGATAGTGATGACAGTGCCCCAGTTCCTCCTTCCAACTCCCATCCAAACCCCATAGGTATCCCTCACTGGCTGGGAGCAAATGCTGGAAGGAGGATTTTGCAGGTGCCAGCACTGTCTCCAGCCAATCTCAGTTCCCTGCATAGTTGATCCCTACAGACCCGGCTGGAACAAGACAGAAACGTCTCTGTTCCCCCTTTTCCATGCCCCCATGATAGCTAGGGACAGATACAGCTGTGTCAGTGGACATGGATCCCTCCCTTCGTGCACCTGCTCCCTGTCCAGCTTCCTGGTGTCCCCACTGACTCTAAGGCTCCAGCCATACTTTGTCCCTACCCCACCCTCAGTCTGAGGACAGTATGTCACACCCACCTTTAGCCATCTTTAGTAAATCCTGGATTCACCCATGCTCCTAACCAAGAGGCCCAAGGCATAAAGCTGAGTATCTCAGCACTAAGGTGTACAATGCCACTAGCCATTTTTTTGAAAATGCAGCTGTGTGGCTATATTTTGTTTAAAAGCTCCTGGAATAAATAAACCTTATTTCAGTTAAAAAAAACCACTCCATTTCCAAACCATGATGGTTTTGTCTCCTAGTTATTTTTGGGATGCTTCTAAGTCCAAATTTGTTTCATTAACATCAACAAACAAATCTGTAATTAATAAGACCTGATACACAAACAGGGAATATCACTGCCCTGCTCATTGCCAATTTGTTTCTAAAGCAAGATGTAAACTTGTAAATTAAGACAGGTAATAGAAACAAGTCAGGTACCTCTAGGCACATTCATTAATGAGGAATAAATATAAACCTAATGTTTACACCAACAGCCAGCGTGAGAAACCACTGAGCACATGGCTGTGCTAGAACCTCTGTCCAAGCTAACTACTACCCAAATTTAGGCTTTTTGCATTTTTTTAAGAGATATGTAGGCCCCAAGTCACTAAGCCCAGATTCAGATCAAAGTTCAGGAGAGGGATCATTATCACCAAGCTGGGCTCAAATGTGAAGCTGGGATAGGAGAGAGAGAATTTTTCTCCAGGGTCCACCTCAAATCCACACAAGTGAAGAATTATTTAACTGGCTCTGTTGGAGTTACACTGTTGTTAACTCAGCAGCAGAGGAGAGTTAAGCTTGGTGCTCAAGGAAGCATTCAAATCCAGCACTTAGGCTCAAACCAAGCTCTGTTTTCTTGTGTTTCATTACTACTTCTGTTACAGTAAATGTCTTAATATGAACTCTAAACAAATAAGTCATAAGCCCTGATTAATTATATGCGACTTCCCTTTTGCTCTGACATGTCTAAGTTCTGCTTGTCTGTTTGTAATGAAAAGAAATGTCTATTTCCTCAGTTAGTATCAGGAGCAGCAGTTTTGCTCACTATAGCTCATGTTGGCTAGGTACAAAAAGTCCAAGGTAGCAAACAGAACACGCATTCACTCTTTGGTGTGGTGGTGGTGCTCGTGGAAATCTTAGAATGGGTTCTGCCATTTTTTAACCAGTCTGTGTACGTCAAACTTCTGCTCTGTTACAGGTATAGACCAGTTTCCAGTCACCCATTCCAGTAATAGTGTAATATTTGTACCTGTCCCTCAGGAGCTGACCTGAGGCAAACGAGAGTCAGGAAATGGCCTGATTCTCTTGGAAATGGGTCTAAACTCTCATGGCAATGAGCTTCAGGTGATCAGGGTTGCAGGTCTAATCGCATGCAAGCAGTGGACTGGGTATACTGGGCAAGTATCCACATGGAGTGTTTTCTGATACTGTATGTTTGCTACCAGTTCTGAATCAGGAGGACTGCATGCTAACCAGTTTCCTATTCCAATCTGTAATTCTGGCGACTGCCTTGCCTCATGGTTTTGCAAATCCTTGTGTTTCTCTGTGTGATGAATCTTCTGATTCTCTACAGCAAAGAACTCAGCACCTCTTCCATTCCCTGCTGCATCAACCCAATTCCTCATATTACCACAAATGTGTTTCTGGTCTCTCTCCTCCCTACTAGCTATTTCAGATGCTTCCCTTTTAAAAAAGGAAGAGCTGACCAACACAAACTCTTTCACAATCGCCTCTACATGGTATGTGAAGAGGAAGTAGCTTGCTAGCTGCATGTTAGCCATGTTCTGTACTTTGGGAGCATGTCAGCACTGCATTGGAAAGTGTCTAGGATTGCTGCCATGAGAACAACTCACACTGCATGCAGAAGAAAATGACATGTGATTGCTGTTTGGCACAGGCTGTACCCACAGCTACCCAGCCTCCCAATCTGGGTGGTGTCATGAGAGTGATTCTGGGTGCATCAGCATTGCTAGCATATTTTTCTGTCATGTGACACATGTGATGCAGGAAGAAGTGGGAGGGGCTTGTTCTCCTGACAGAATTTCCAAGCTCTGATGTGGCATAGGCATACTCGGAGTCTGTACCAGACCTTAGGCACAGTTCTGGTAGAGAGCTTGCACTCCATTATCTTTCCCTTTTTATTTTTTTGTCAAGGTTCTAAAAAAAAAGTGCTAAAAGATAAGATCTAGTTACACGTTCCACTCTGAGTGGCTCAAAAGTTGATCAGTGTTAGTGCTAGCTGGAGTTTGGAGCAGTCACACCTTCTCTGGCTGCCCACCACCTGTACAGCTATGATTTACTGCTACAGGGCTGGTGAGCCAAGACAGGCTTCTCTCCCTACCCTAGATGGGGATGTGAGAGAGAGAGAGTGGGATGGGAAGACTAGGATATGAAGCTGCAAGATGGAGAGTTAATGGGATGGGGTGAGTAATGAAATGGGAGGTGGAAAGGAAGTGGGGGTGCAGGAAAGTTAGTAAAATTAAGTAACCCAACCACTGCAGAATAAAATAAAAATATTTTTTTTAAAAAAAAGAAAAAGAAATAAAGACAGAATAAAATAAAGAAGGTCTTATGTTTTAATACATTGGGATTTGGGATTAGAGTGTGGGGGCGCTGGTCTCACTTGCTGGGGTGGCTAGGAGGTAGGAGCAGTGAGGGAAGGTGCTTTTGGGGGAGCTACTGCCCCTGCCCTTAGAAAGAAGCCCCAGTTCATAGGGACACAATCCAGCCCCCTACCTTGTTTCCCCACACCCATTCTAAACCCCATTCCACTCATGCCCTGTAATCTGGCTGGCTGGCATGTGTTGTCCAGCTGTTTGCATGGGGTCACACACCTGGGCATGGGTAAGTCGCACCCCTAGAGTGAGAAGGGGAGTTGGCTTGGTGCCAGAACTGCCCCCTGGGCAGTATAGTCCTGGAGATGGAAAATTTGTTCACATGAAACAGGAGGGCGGGAGTTGGCCTACCATGTCCTGGGGTGCTGGAGAACTGTAACTTGGATGGCTCCTCTGCAGGAAGTAGCCACTGATTTTCAAAAACATCAAGAACCCAAGAACTCCCATTTAATGCAATGCAATTGGCTGGATGTTCAACAAATTTTGAAAATCAGTTCCTACAACAGGGGGGCACACTCACCCTGGGCCCTGAGCTAGATCCAGACCATGGGGGCTCCTCCCAAGATGGATCCAGGGCAGCTGCAGTGAATTAAGTGGTAGGCAGTGAATCAAGTGGCATAGGGTGGGAGTCCAGGGCCAATGTCATAGGTTCATGGGCAGATTATGTGGATCTAGGGTTCCAAGGGAGCAAGCAAGGACTTCTATCTCCATAGCCCTTGCTCACTGCCCTGCCATCAGTGGCCATATCCACTGAGGCCCAGGGACCCTGAATTCTGTAGCAGCCCATGCCCCATTAGCCCCACCACACCTTCTAATAACCTGGCAGACTACCACCAGGCCAGGCAGAACAGTTCTACACATTGTATATTTAACACCTATGGCCTACAAAAATGGATTGAGAGGCCTAACTTAAGGACCTGTCTTTTAAAGCATTGGCCATGTTTTATGTCTGATTGAGCACTTGCACCTTTATCCTTCTTGCTAAAATTGGCACTAACATTTATGTCCCATGAACACCAGAAATAAGGCTGAGTGATTTTCATCATACCTACAGATTCAGAGCAATTACATACTGGGAGCTTGGGGCTCATGATTTAGTTAGTCTATGGGTACACATAGACATTCAGGGACATTAGGGGGAAGTTAGATTGAGTTAAAAATGGCCACCCAATCTAAGGTAAGTCAGTATGGAGGGACCAGCAGGGGGACTGGAGGTGGTAGGTTGGCTCTTCAACACCCACCCCCACCCCCTGGCGACCAGGAGATATTTTTAGCCCCCTGACCCCCATCTTACCCCAGATGAACAACCCGCCCTGGTGAATCAATCAACCCAATCCTGCCCCCCACCCAACTTCCTTCTTTAGCTTCTAGCAAATGCTGGTAAAATTGGCACTGAGAGCAGCTTGCAGGATCGGGGGTTTGGCAGGCTCAGGCAGGCTAGCTGGTCCACAGTGGAGGAGTTGTCTGTCTAGGGGTGAAGGAAGGGGCCTGACTCAGAGGCCAAATCACCAAATCTGAATCAACTCGGGAAGGGAAAAAAACCCCTCAGGATCGATTCAGAAAAGATTCGGAGATACGGAAGGCAGTCTTTCAGGGAACAGAAACTGAGAAGAGGGAGAGGACTGGTGGGGAGAAAGTCTAACATTGCTAGCTGGCCAGTGACTGTGATCTTTCCCTGAGCCCCTTCTGATCACAGTGCTCTTGGGGAGGGCCATAGAAACAGCATATAAGCCTCTATCTGCAGGCTTTCTGTGCTTTTTGTGGGCTGTTTCTGCTTGAGCAACACCATCTGAAAGGTACTGAACTGGCTTGGCTTCTTCCCTAGTCAGTCTCCTGTTAGTTTCTATGCTTGGAAAGGACTGGATACAGCTGACTAACTAGAATCACTCTACTTATCCCTATCCAATCCATTTCTTTCAACTTATATTTGTTCTTATCCCTCCTCCCCACCCACACACACTTTTTAAAAAGAACGCTGTTTTTTCCCTGGCAGTGTGATCCATCACTGTGCAAGAAAGCACATTACACACACACACATCATAGAAGAAGTCAGATACAGATTATTAAACACAACACAGAAGAAGTCAGACAGGCATACATCAGAGAAGAAGAAGAGGAGATACTATTTTAGTTACAAAGACACAACAGTAAATACAACAGAAGAAGTCAGACACAATCATATATCAGAGAAGAAGAAGAGATATTATTAGTTAGTTACATACACACACATTTTCCAGTACAGGAAAGATTAATATGAAGCATTCTGGAAAGGCAGGAGAGGGGCTAGAGGGGGTAAGGGGACAGCGAGAGCTTCAAGCCCCCCCGCAAAACATAGACACATACACTTTCCTGGCAGCCATGAGTCTTCTGCTGCCAATGGAAGCAAGGAGGTGGGAGGAGTACCTGTCCTTGTACCTGCACCACCTCCCCTAACACCAGAAATAGCCACCAGCAGCAGAATGAATGTCTCCTCCACCCCAATTTCATCTCCCAGCATGAACCTCCCACTGCCAGAGGAAGAGCTTGATCTGGAACCAGGGGACCTGAGCGCCCTAGCTAAAGAAATTCTGGGGACCGAGGGGGAATCTGAGTTTGTGCTCCACACCTCCCAAAGTTCCCCTAGAGCCAGGTCTCCTTGTCAGAAAGGCACTTCAGAGGAGGCTGGGGAGGCAAGTGGCTCAGCTGAGTCAGCTCCTCCTGTTGTTGTGCCTCTGCCTGCTGAGGAGGGGGATAAGACAAGATCCCCACTCTCAATACAGAAGCCAGGGGGTAGTGTAGTGTGGGATCATTTGAGCTTGCAGATGATCCCACATACACTATCTGCCAGCACTGCTGAAAGCAGATCAGCTGGGGAAAGGAGATGAAACAATTCACTTCACCACCACAGTGATGCTGCTGCAACTCAGGAGGCAGCACCACCCCCTTGCCCAAAGGGAAGTCCCTCTCTCACTCCAAAGCTCCTGTCCCCCCAAAACAGAGGCAGGCCACCCTGGAGCAGTGGGAAAAAGCTGCAGACAAAGGGGGATATATTGCAAGAGCAAGTGAGGTCCACCAAAACACTGGGGAGATGCTTGTTCTGGATGGCCAGCCCTTCTCCTTAGTTGAGCAGCCAGGGTTCAGGCAGCTCATGGCACTCATAGCCCCATCCTACCAAGTGACCATATGCACCACCTTCAGCAGGATGGTGGTGCCCTCGCTGTATGAAGCATGAAGGGAGGAGCTGTGCAAGGCAGGGCCGCAGATGGCCATGCACTTCACCTCTGATATCTGGAGCAGCCGGGGTGGAGATCACACTTCTCTCTCCCTCACAGGACACTGGTTTGATCACTCGGGCCGTCAGTGGCTCCCTCAAGCCGAGGTGATAGATGAATCCCACACGGCAAAGGAGATCATGGTGGCCATGAACCACATGGTGCAGGGGTGGCTAGTTGGACAGGGCAAGCTCGTTCATAGTCACTGACAGTGGGGCCAATATGGTCAAGGTGGGAGGAGCAGGCTTGGGGTCAAGGAGTGGGAGAGGGGCTGAGGGAGGATTAGACGGGTCCTGATGAGGAGAGGAGGCCCGTTCCTCTCCTTCCCTGCCACTACCACATCAGGCTGGGTCTACTCCTCCCCCCCACCTCTGTGGTGGATCGGCTTCCACATAAGCCCTGCAAGTGTTGAGAATGGAAGGTCGGAGGGGTGGGCTGAGGCCAGTGCTGGTGGCCTTGCCCCCCACCACGGCATCCTGAACTTGCTCTCCCCCTGCACTGCCACTGCCACCTCCAAGGCTCCAAGGAGCGGGGGAGGGGGTGAGACCAGCTCTGTGGCCTTGCCTCCCTCCCCCGCTCCATCATTGCCACCTGCAGGGTGCAGGGCAGTGGGGCAAGGCCAGCTGCCACCTCCAGGAAGCAGGGTGGGGGAGGTGAGGCCAGCTGTGCTGGTCTCGCCCCCTCCCCCTCACTCCATCTCCTGTATCCCTAAGTCCCCGCCAGCATTGTGGTGTGGCATCCCAATGCCATATTTGCACTCTGACTGGCTGTTTCAGTCAGCCAATCAGAGCGTGAATAAAGCATTATGTACAGACAGATTAAGGCTTTTATAATATTAGAATATATAGTGGAGTTTCATTTTTATCATGGGAAAATATGGATTTGGGATTACTTTTTTAAACCAAAAATTTGGGACTTTTTTCATAGTTTCATACTTAGTTGGGTCAGAAGGGACCTGAGTAGATCATCAAGTCCAACCCCCTGCCATGCCAGGAAAGAGTACTGGGGTCAAACGGTGATTGTCTAGCCTTGTCTTAAAGACCCCCAGGGTAGGAGCCAACACCACTTCACTTGGAAGTTGGTTCCAGATCCTAGCTGCCCTGACCATGAAGTAGTGTTACCTGATGTCTAGTCTGAATCTATCCTCTGCCAGCTTGTGACAGTTATTTCTAGTCACTCCTGGTAGTCCTCGGAGGAACAGGGACTCCCTCAATGCCTGCTGGTCCACTCTGACTAGTTTGTAACAGGCCACTAGTTCCCCCCTCAGCCTTCTCTTTTGGAGAGGTCCCTTAGCCTCTCCTCATAGGGCCTGCCCTGCTGCCCCCGATCATGCGAGCGGCTCTCCTCTGGACCCTCTCCATGTTGTCCACATCCCTCTTGAAGTGCGGCACCCAGAACTGGATGCAGTACTCCAGCTGCAGCCTGACCAGTGACACATAAAGGGGGAGTTTCACCTCCTTTGGGCCTGCTTGAGATGCATCTATGGATGCATGACAAGGTGCAGTTGGCCTTCCTGACCGCATCCCCACACTGCCGGCTCATGTTCATCTTGGCATCAGTGACGATTCCAAGATCCTTTGTGCCTCTGTGCTGATGAGAAGGGAGTTCCCCAGCCTGAAGGTATGCTGCTGGTTCTTCCTTCCCAGGTGCATCACCTTGCACTTGTCAGTGTTGAATCCCATCCTATTCTCATCCGCCACCCCTGTAACCTCTCTAGGTCCAATTGCAGCCTATTTCTTCCTTCTAGCTTGCCCACATCCCCCCACATCTTAGTGTCATCAGCAAATTTGAACAGGGTGCTTTTTACCCCCTTGTCCAAGTCACTGATGAAGATGTTGAAC
>NW_017728943.1:56312054-56365483 GCF_001723895.1 Crocodylus porosus | reverse complement strand
GCCCTCTTGAAATCTAGGGCTGCTGCCTTGCTGCAGGCCTTTGCCACCTTGCGCTCAATGGTGAATTCCAGCAGGCGATGATCACTGTCACCCAGGTGGTTGAGCACCCGTAGCCCACTCACCAGGTCATCACCCGTGGCCAGCACCAGGTCCAACAAGGAGTCTCCCCTGGTGGGGCTGTGCATGTCCTGGGTTAGATGGAGGTCCTGTATTCTGGCTAGGAACTTACGTGAGCAGTCAAACCTTGCCGACTGCTCTTCCCAGCAGATGTCTGGAAAGTTCAGGTCACCCATGATGACCATGTCCTTTGACCTAACTACCTCCTGATTTTAAAATCAGAGAAAATCAGGATCCCTGCTCATTACCATTTATACGTCCATATCACACAAATGTGAAGACAAATAAGGCTAGAGCTTTTATGCCTTCTGGTGTTTCTCACTTGAAAGGCAATACTAAGGTACTTGTACAAGTAAGTGGGCAGTGAAGGCTGGTATTGCTGGCAAAACAAAAGCAAGATTAACCACGATAAGGCAACAAGGCAAGTAGAAAGAGTTTAGCTAACTTGTGAAGGTCTCTAAAAGTAAGAACAAGAACTTTGTTTGCTGCAGCAGAAGGGAAACAAATAGCAAAACTTGAAAAGAAGGAGGAGAAATAAAGTGCTATGGCAAATAAAGATGGAACAATGAAGCAGCAATTTGAATGCACTGCATAAGTGTCCTTGACTATCCCAAATTAATAAGTGAAGCAGAGTTTAACATAGGAAACTTTTCTTCCTGCCAAGTTTTCCTCTGCTTTCCTCCCTGCTGAATCTGAGAGTCTAGCTTTGATAATAATGTTTATTGAGTTTATTTTATAGCTCATGAGAGGCAAAGAAAGGCTGACTCTTTGTACACCTTGGAATCTTTTCCCCCCCTTTTTTCTCTTCAGTTTGCACTTGATAGAAAGCCCAGCAGCAGGAAAAATTCACGTCTCCATCAGTGGCTGTATTTCTTTGATGTGGGACTAATCATAGACGATGCTTTTGAATTTAGTCAATTACAATCTCAAAATGTTAAAGGGTCCTGGTTTACCCAGATGTCTACGTCTGGAACCTGTGGAGAAGGACACAGATGTAAGGGGATATGGAGTAGGAAGGGAAGGCAACAGGAGAGAGGAACACAGCTGTGTTGTTATTAGAATCTGCATTGCTCTATGCATCGCATGGCACAACAGGCAGTTTCTTTTGTTTCAGAGTAAGAGGATAAAACCCAAAGCACTCAAACAGTTCTTACCAACAAGAAACAAAGGTTCTGAATCAGGAAGCCTGCATTTCTTATGATGGTTTCCTTACAAGAGTAAATGGAGGACTAGCAAATATTTCTCTCTCAAGTTTTGTGCAATTTAAAAATAGACCCTCACATTTTCTCTTGCAAAGCATCCGAGTTTAAAAATAAAAGCTACTGTTGTATCAGTAGAACCATTCACTCTGGATTTACAACAGTGTAACAGCTGAAAGGCTTTGTCTCAGAGCTTGGATTGTGACTGTTGTTTTTGCTGATCTGATTGCGTTTGGGAAATGATTGATTTCTCTTTAAAAAAAAAAAAAGAGCTGCCAACAACCAAACAGGGTAATTTCCATTGGACTGCCTGATTCTCTTATTGTAACTGTAACCATTTGACGAAGAACATAAAAAAAAATGTACTGGTTTTCTTTAAAAGGAACTCTTTAACATAGGTTTTTATAGTAGTTTCAGTTCCACTTTTTACCACTTGGGAGTGTTTTTAGTACTTCAACAAAAGAATCAACAGATTAAAAAAAAAAAAAGGTATTTTTGTTCTTTGCGGTGTTTATTGTTTGCTGTTAGTTTGTACTGCTATGATGTCCACACTTATGCAGACGCTGAAAGCTTTTGCAACCTTTCTTTAACATAGAAAAGTTTCTCTGACAAATGCTCACACAGCAGTTTCAGTAAAGAATTGAGAATAGAAACATGAGAGAGAGAAAAACAGAGGAAGAGGGAAATGTTAAAAGGTATAGAGCTGGCTGAAGAATGCAAACAGTGATCTCTAGAAAATGGTGTGAATTTAAAAACTATGTTTGCTGCAGTGTTTTGTCAGGTTCACTTTACTACCATTTGGTCCTAGTCTCATAGGATTTGTAACCTTGCTCAGAGAAATGCTCCTATTCTTTGGTGCAATATTAATCAAATTGAAAAGACATTTGCTAGCAGAGAAAGGAGAGAAAGAAATTATCATCATTCTTACTACAGGAACAAACTCAGATACCTGATGATATGCACTAACTTGGAAACCTACACAGACAAATAATCCATTGTTCAAAGGTAAGGATAATCTAAAAAGGGGAGGGAAATCACAGATGTATGTACACGTTTTGAGTTTGGTTTGGTTTTTTTAAATTATGTACTGTTGGGTTTTTTCCTCAAATTTGGACATTAGAAACATTTTACCTGGGTTTGAAATTGTGGACCAGCTCTATTAGTTCTTATCACTGCACATTTATAAAAGCATACGCAAAATTCTGAGAGCATCAAGAATTTTAGTGTAAATGATCATGCATCTAAAATTTACTCCCAGAAAGTGCATTTTTTCATTAATCTTTCACCACTATGTTTTGAAAGTTCTAATTCCCAGCCAAGGACTAGAAACAATATCATGTGACTTAACTAATTTACTTCACACTGGGCACATCTACATGTGCAGTTAGTACGCCTGAATTTTCTTCACAGAAAATTCAAACTCATTAAAGCCCTCCAGGGCACACATCTACATGTGTGTCCCCATCAGGAGGAAATTGCACCTGACAGAAGCAGCCTAGTCCAGGGCTTCTCCTGCCATGCTCTGCCCCCTGCAGCAGCCAAGGGGAACTCCAGGCTTCCCCGGGTGCCAGCCCCTGGGCTGGTAGGAGGCACAGAGGACTGATCCCAGTCCCCATGTGCCCAGGAGAGCCGTCCCCACTCGGCTGGCAGGCAGCTCCAATTGGGATCCCCACATGGCCTGCAGGCAACATCCCTGCCAAGCAGGGATGGCTCTCCTGGCCACATGAAGATTGGGTCCTGACCCGATCTCTACATGGCTGTGATATAGCACTCCCAGCTGCTGGGACAGCTCTACCAGCCATGTGGGGACTGAGTCTAGACCTGAACTCCACGTGGTTGGGATGCAGCAGTCCCAGCTGCCAAAACAGCTCTCCCAGACACGTGGTGGGCAGACAGCTTCCCCTGCAGCCAGCACAGCTCCCCCCTGCATTGAGGCTTAGCTAGACAGCATCAGGTCCCTTGCTGCTTGGGCTGACTGGAAGCAAATTGCTCCCAGTCAGCATCTACACATATGCTACTGTGCAGTAGCTAATGCACCATTAATCTGGTACCTGTATTTCCTGGTACTAACAAACAAAGCATTAGACTAATTTACTGCACAGTAAGTCCTACACATATGTAGACTAATGCACAGTAAAGTGTCTCATGTAGATGTGCCCACTATGAATAGCAAAGAGACTACCTATATCAGCTTTTCCACCATATTCCTCACACATTAAAGTCTGAGGAATGAAAAGCAACCAGTCCACAAATCACCAGAGTAAAATGTGTTAACATAAATTAGGTGGCTTGCTTACAAATAATAAAACACCTCCATATAAAATCTGGAGTGGGACACAATAAACCAAAATGAATTCAACAGGGATGTTTTTGCTTCTCTTTTGAGGAGGGGCTTGTTATTTGGCTTCTTGCTGGAAAGAAAGAAAAAAAAAATCAGTGATGCGGAATCTCGGTATAACCTTAGTGCGGCTTATATATTGTACAATCTAAAGGCCCTCAAAACAGCCAGTTCAGCTTCAAGAGCTGACTCTAGTAAAAGAGATGGAATAATTGGCTGCTTACAGTGCCCACAAAAGAGAGAAAGATTAAGACCAAATTAACAGCTATACAAGTATTTCTTCAAAACCTGAACAGTGCTCCCATGCTAAGAGAAAAAGCATACATGACAGTATGCAACATTGCCACCTCGAAGGTTTCAGGTACAGAAGATACTATCCCATCTCCAAACAACTCAGTATCTACACTGATGGTATTGAAGATCCTTGGGAGATTCCATCTTGGAACATTTTGTTTGCTCTTTCAGTTGCCTCTCTACATATTCTCACACTGAGGAAGCACTCTTCTTTCATGGGTCAGTACCAGCAAAAGGTGGGGGAAAGCTAAAAGGAAGCCAGAGAATGGATTCAGAGAAGGTAATGATGTTGTCTTTTTTCTTAATCCAGAGAACCTCATATCCTTGGAAAATTGCGGTTTCAAATGAGTCCATGGGTCTGTTCCTTTGTGGCATCATTGGCCTCCAGCTCTCTATTTGCCTCTCTCATGCATTCCAACATCTAACTTTGCAGCTCTTGGGGAATTTTGCTCCACACATCATAATTACATCCTTGCACTCGGTCATACACGCACACCAACCCAGGAGGTCAAAAGCCACAGATGTTTTGTTAAAAACATAGGAGCCATGACTTCAGTGACATCTGTGATACAAATCTAGCCTTATTCATAACTTACTGAGTAATGAGTGCATCCTGCATATGGAATGCATCACATTTAGCTAATTAAAACATGATTCACATATATTCATTTTCACACAGCACATCTCCATCCATAGGGACTGCTAGCAAATTACTGAGAGACACCATTTAAAGGCTAGTTACTATTACAACAGATTCCCCATCATATCCTGGTAAAACCAATGACTGACCAGTGACAAATGCTAATGTTTTATTGGTATTAATATATCACATGCAGTGACTCTAACAACAGTGCACATGACCTGTTGATTAGTTCTTAAAATCCTATGATATAACATAATTGACAAATCCTTTTAAGTTATCTGTCACAAAGTGACAGATACTGAGCATGTACATTGTTCCATAGCAACAAGTTCATAATTCTAAGGTCCAAATTATTACTGTTCATAAATCTTGGCTCCCTGAAAAGAAAAAGGAATTCAGGACAGCTATTTTGCCCAAGCCCTTAGTGCAACAATGGAAAACATTGCCTAAGGAGGCCTGCCCTGCTCTGCGAGTATACTTGGAATGGTGAAAAGCCTCAGGCTCACCTGGTTTAACCTAAGAGATTATCATCCATGTTCATCTTTCCATGACCTCCTGTATGCCTAGAAAAGAGGAGCTTGAACTCCTTTTTTTGCTCCAAATTACTTCACATATTCTTGCACTGATTTCAGAGTGTAGATGTAATGCTTTCCCAGGCTACTAAAACAAACAGATAAAGTGCTGAATGTGTAAACAATATATACAGTACCACATCTGACTGGAACAAGAGAGAAATAAAACAGAGGGGACACTGGCCAGCATTATGACTATTGTTGTTATTTGTATTTTGATAGCGCCTGGAAGTGCTGCCTATGGATTAGTGTCCTACTAGGCTAGACCAATGATTCTCAACCAGGGTGCCAAAAGTGTCATGGGGTGCCACACAATGTTAGCACTGTTAGATGTGCAAACATGATTCACTAGATGAACCCAGAGATTTCAAACAGGAATCCAGTGTTAAAAACATCCTGCCCTGTTGTGGTCTTTCTGAGTTCTTTGCAACAGAAAAATGATTCTGTTATTTTTCTTTAGTCAAGAAACAGGTGAAAACTAAGAGTTGACATTTCCTGAGAGGTGTCCCAAGTCTTACAAGGGATGCTTTGAGTCAAACAAGGGGTGGCACGAACCTAAAAAGGTTAAGAACCATTAGGCTAGACACTGTCTTAGCAGAACAAAGAGACAGTCTCAGTCTTCAAAGGCCTAATAGCTTAATCCTGCTGAGTGTACCAACCTTTGTTTATCACACCTCTCCCAACTGGCTATAAAATGTGGGATCCTGTAAAATACATATGTGAAAGGCTTGCAAATGCTCCCTGGATCCAAAACTATTTCTTCTACTGCCAAAATAACTTAGACTGCTGAGCTCTCCCCAGCCTTTCTTAATACTACACATCAACTGCCCATACGAATTTTCTTTTTCTCTCCTCAATTACAATGTTCTTAAATATCATATAGCAGACTGAGATCTACAAGCGCCAGGTAAGCAAAGCTGTCTTTGTGATACACAGTACCACCAAAAAGGCCACGTTGCCCATCAGAACAACTTTTCAATTGTCTTCTAGTTGAGATGTAAAACCAATATTCTTCTGACCAGTCGTAGTCATTAAAATACCTACCTGTTGTGTGCCTCACCATTCTAATTTCTACGTCACATTGAGTGCTTCTAAATTCTTCCTGCATGATCCAGATGTACCTCAGTACTCTACTCCACCAGGCTGATACACTTCAGGAATAAATTATTATGTCCCTATATTTAAACAAAGAGGAAAAAGTCCAGTTATTTAGGCCTAATTTTCCAGTTTAGGTTCTTTAGGTACCTGCATATATATTTAGGCATGGTAAACAAGGAGTCCTGAACCTTACAAGGCACAGAGAAACTCACATTGAGTAAACTGGAGTTTTAACATAGGGTCATCCAACTGCGTTGTGATAAACCATGCTGTTGGAGAAACCATGGTGGAATCTTTTCTGCCATGAATACCCTTGCTCAGGTAACCAAGAGAACAAGATTTGTCTTTGAAATCCATGTTTGCTTTGACCACTACCAGAGGCAAAATAGTAGGCTATGACTGACCAACAGTCTGATCTACTAGACCAACTTCTCTCTTCTTACATAGATACAGGGACTGCTGCACTGAGGCAAGGCAGTACAATGGAGTCTATTGAGGAAGACTTTTCCCACTAGCCATAGCATAGCCAGTATAAAGAGGACCTCCTGAATGTTGTGGGCACTGGACACATGTGATGCCTCCTCTCTTCTACCCACACCTAACTACCTGGCTACTGGGAAAACCTGCAGAGAGGAACCAACCAGCCTCCAGTGGGTAGAAGCAATGCCAGAAGCAGCCAAAGTAAGGTCCTTGTATCATTCAGAAGCCTATCTACAGTTTGGACATGTTGATTGGCCATCTGCTCCAACCTTCTCTTCCTCCTTCACGCTACCAGCTTGACTTCACAACTGCTTCTGTTATCTACTCCCCACTGTCCTCCATAGCTCCTTCCCTTCAGTGTCCACCCTCTCGAATATTGCTCTTTTGGGTCACACCTATAGTATGAAGGCACCATGAAAAGGATTTAGAAGATGCATCCAGAAAGGCCTATGGCTAGAGCACTTCTGTCAAACTATGATCTCAAGTCAGAGCAAACCTGAGGCTTCCCCAACGTGTCCTGAGTGTTGAACACAGAATTCACAGAGCACAAAGACAGTGTAATTATTTTGAATACTGTTCTTAAAGTCCCAAAACAGAAACTGAACCCTCAGCCTATCAGTGAGACAGACCTTAATCACTGAAACCAGAACTGGATCCAAATCTCAGTTCCCCTGAAACTATAACAGGGAGATTTTTTTTTGTTTTGTTTTGTTTTGTTTTGTTTTGTTTTGTATCCATTATTCCACTCAGGACTATTTGGTTTCCTATGACAGCTTAAATGATCCTTTCCAGCTGCAGTCTGCAGAGGCACTCAAGTTCTTTTCCCCTTATTATAAATGGAGGTGGGGAGGGGCTGTAACTGGCAGAGACCTCTCTGTAAGGGAACTTGCTCACCACCTTGGTCCTCAGAAGCCAAATTGTCTAGACTTTCTAGACCTGTTGCAAAAGACATTTGTTTGAGGAGGTGTCTGGACAGGACATGGGATATCTCCCTAGATGGTAAAGGGAGTATGTAGCAGACTGATCAAGTCCCCATGGCACGAATTTTAAAGCTGCTGAGATTTACTTTAATTGAATTTATCATATGGCTGATTATTTTAGGAAGCCTAGACTCTTGGTCAGACACCTTCATAATTTTAAGTATAAATATTTGCAAGTACATTTTCCTGGAAAGATGATCAAGGGGGAAAAGCCTCTACTGACAACAGAAAAGTGATATCATTATTAAATGAAAGTAGCAAGGCCTTACTTTAAGCTCTTTCAAATCTAAAGTAAGCGTAATCATGTTAGACCTGTATACATCATAATGGTAAATGCATTTCTCAGAGCAACATTACAAAAGTAAAATATAGACTGAATCTGTTTTTTTCTCAATTAAATGTTCTTATCTACAGGAGTCTTCCAAGAGAAGAGAATGGAGAATTTTAAACGTGAACTATTATGAACAAAGGAGAGGAGAAAAAACACTGTAGAAATCCTACCCTGACAGAGGAATGACCTAGTCAGATAGTTTCATCTCCAATCTTAAATATTTATTTAGGAGTAGAGATGCAGGGGTTATTACAGGAAATGTGTAGCTGAAACACCAATTTTAACTCTGCTCAGTAACCAAGCCTGAAGGAGGCCCAGAGGCTCAAGTACCTCTTGTGCACCCTTTATAGCAATCTCACATTCCAGCCCCATTTCCTGATGGTTACCAAGATGTGTATTTTCTAATCAAACCCTTCTTCTTTGTATTCTGTATGAATTTCATACACCTAGTTTAACTTGGTAAGTTTTTAGTTTACAGGCTCAAGTGAGCAGCATATGCTTTTCAGCCCATCTGTCTGCAAACTAAATGCTCACCCCAAATGCTAATACAACTTGCTTAAACTCAAAGCATTCTGTGAAGTCCTAATTAAAAAGAAAGAAAGAAAGGGGGGGAAGTCCTTCACAAGCACCGTGTCTCAGAGAGGTGAAAGGTCCCCATGCTGTTCTATGAGGAAACACCAGGGCCGCCTTTAAACTTTAGAGTTTTATTACTGCTTTTGTCAGCATTGTGTGTGCCTGTGTATATGTGTGTTGGGCTTTTTTTTTTTAAATCATGGCTGTGAATTAGTTTGTGACAGACTAAAAACAGGAAATTAACACCCTGTGGTGTAGCAGCAAAGCCTCAGAGGAAGCAGCAGTGGGGTTCATGAGGCCTAGGATGAACAAAGGCTCATAAACATAACGTCAACCCATAAAAGTCACACTTTTTCAGGCACAGGAAGGACACTCAACAACACTAGCAACATTACATGCTTGTAATGAAAAAGCACAGGGTGGGGAGGAGGAAGCATTTCTAAAGTGGTTAATTCACTAAATATTTAATATACAATAGTTTAAAGATAGGCATAGGAAATATCCTACACAACACACTCTACGGTTACTCTTCCCCTTGAAGTGTGGCTGGGGAGCAATACGTTGGATTTCATGTTCCTCCCTGCTCTTTGGGCTATTTTTCCTATGATAAGAGCTTTTCTTTTGGTGTGTTCAAGTGATGATTGCTTCTTCCAATTTCAGTGGGTAGATTCAGTGTAAACAGTTCAGAAGAAGAACTACTCTGGAGAGATGTGTCATCCTAGGCTTGCAATTGAAGCAGAGCAATTAAAGTCAGTGACAGACCATATTACAACAGGTAGGTAGCAGGTAGATGAGGGTTTGAATGATAGAAAACATTCATGGTCTACATTTATAAAGAGGCAAGCATCTCTAACATCCACTGGAATTAAGAGGACCTGCAGGTATTCAGCACCCCCAAAATAGCACACCATTAACGTTTGCATGTTGAATTATTCAGTTGGCTCAAAACCACTTGCAATTTCTTTAGGCACAGGTTGGAACATATATCATATGAACAATTTCCAGGGGCCAATGAGGGCAGGCCAGTAAAGCAGAATGGCCCTAACTGCTATCTGAGTGGGGGTAAGAGAGCCTTGTGATGGGGTAGTATTGAAAGTATTCTATAAACTGTGGTTATAGTAACACCTGTGATTTTGACAGTCTGGAATATTTTAATTAATCTCAAGTTTATTGTGCCTCTTATTTATTTCTATTGTCTGTTAAGTATCAATTAAAGTGGCACCTGACACCATTTGACCTACCAGACTAGTATATTTAGTATATTCTTTATCTCACAGACCCTTTCATTTCATTCTAGCAGCTCATAGCAGCAATCCAACTGGGAAACACTCCTCATCTTACTCATTTAAAAGACAGGTGAAACTAAAGGATTCCAGAGCTTCACAGGACAGTAGGAGTGGTTACAACAAATCTGACCAGCTTCCCCACCTCCTCCACTTAACAGCTGTGCAGAACTGTAGGCAGTCCGGTCAGACTCCCTATGCCTCTAGCCATGTCTACTCTATGCCCATGATGCTTTTGATTACAAAAGCAAGAATTACGATTCTGTCTATTTACCCCATAGGTGCCAATCCCAAAAAGAAGCAGAGATTTCGCCCTTCCTCCCCCACCCTCCTACACTATTTTGAACTGTCTCCAGCATACAGAGCAAAGAGAAGGTACACCCAGGACTGAGAATGTGACTTTTCAACCTAATGTAACTCAAACATTTGAGATCATCAACAAACAATCCAAACCACCTGCATCTTCAACACTTGGTTAAAAAGTCATGAGAACTGATTTTTGGGGAGAGGAGAAGAGAGTATGAGGGAGTAGGAGAGTCTAATTTATGTTTATGTTAACCTAGAAATACCACAGCTCCACAGCATACTTTAGAGCAGCCACTGGACTGCCCTAAGTTACTCTGAATAGTGACTAGCCCTGACACTTTCCTATATGAGCAAATACAGAATGGGATTGATGCAGGAAGCCAACTATGTTGACACTATGCCAGCTGTCAACTTCCCCACAGCAGGGGAATCCCCAGCTAGGGAGATCTGTCTACTTTCTGGTTTCTTTGAACCACCAGGACAGCACAAAGGCAAGGTCATGGTCTAGAATCTGGCCCTTAATGAGTGGGTGTGTGTTGAAGATTATTTCAGGGGACAGATCTTATTTTAGCTGACCCCAGAATTCCATGCCTATTCAGCATATGACTCATTACAAAATTAAAGTAATTCAGTGCTGACATTTGCATGCAGAATATTTGGAAAAAATCTGGTCACATCCAAAAAAGGTAGACTATGAATCACTAATTTGCACCATTGCAATACATTTTAATGAATAATTTTTATGCACAAGATTAAATGTTAGAGACAGGCCTTGCCCATATAAGATCCAGCAAATTCAGGGGCTTTCAGATTCACAACTTGAGCCAATAATAGTGTGAAAGTAAAGAGAAAAAAAGGAAAGTACAGAAGCAAAGCTTTCCACTGACAAATAGGAAATAAAGCAGCACCAAACTTGTTTCAGTGCTTGCTGGAAAGATTACAGTGCAACAACTAACCATATGCATATCCAATGTTATTGGGTGGATTCAGTTCAAATTAAGGTATCTTTTAATTAGGGCATCTGTAACATTCACAGATGAAACTTTCTGTCTTAAAATGGGTTTCCATCATACAGGGTGTTATGCCTTTTTTCTGTATATTCCCATCCCACATGATGAGATCATATCTCTGCTATAGCCAAATCCTCTCTCACACTGCTGTTGCTATGAGAGGCTAATTGGAGACTGCCAAGATTTCTGGTGAGGCGTGTTAAAGAAAAATGTATACATATTTTTCCATTTCCCTTTTCATCATTATATGATGCTATATATAATGTAATTCTGTGATGATGATTGTTTACCTGGCAAAGGCTACAGCTGTATCACATTTCATAATAAACAGCTGCCAATAGAACACATAAAATGTCAGAAACATTTTGCAAAATAAGAAGCAAAAAATTAATCTCCAATATATTTCATAGCTAAAACACTGAAATTGTTTTTATTTGTGGGTTTCCTAGCTTCTAATTTGTCCATATGAATGGGACTGATTCTCCTCTAACTGTACCAGAGGAAGTCAGAAATAACCCCTCTGCTATACAAGGGGAAAATAACTCTGAGCAAGTGTTAACCTGGTCTATATTTAAACTAGTAAAAAGGGGGGGGGCAGAGGGAGAAGAGGGCTCTTAAGTTTTTCAGTTTTTGGACAAGCTGGGGAAAATTTAAAGGCATCTTTTCCTTAATAAAAAATATACCCTCTCCCCCAAAAAACAACAGTAAATCAGATATTTTCTGTGAACATTCAACTGAAAACCTAATTTTCTGTTGAAAAAGAGTTTCAACTGGTAGGTTCAATTAGCTCCAGTCCATAAGTATCTATGAAGTCTTTATTTTGTTTCCCTAGGTACCCCATGTGACACAAAACTGGCTGAAGACTCCAGGTACTCTAGCAATATACCATTTGTATTATGAATAATAGCCAGTAGTCGGAGTAAAATTGATTGCAAAAACCTGCAGATTTGAAACAACAATAGTTGAGTGAGGGACTCTCCATTCAGCCTACACCCTTCTGGTTATAAATAGAGAAGTGCCAGAGCTAAATAAGTTTGTATTCCTATTGCTTCAAGTTCAGCATTTGTCTATGCACAGAGGCTGCATCAGTTTAACATAAAACACTTTAGTCAAGGTGTAACAGGCTGGCCTTTCGAAGCCGGGTCTCAGCACCAGCCTCCTACCTGTTCTGGCTTAACACCCGCCCCCCCGTGTCTCACTCTCCCGCCATGCCTCGATGAAATTAATATGCAAGCTATTTCTAAGGCAGGAGGCTGCCCATTGTTCAGCCTCTTGAAAACGAGAGCCTAAAGTACACACTCCAACTTCTCCTTACACTTATCCCATGCCTTGCAGCTATTTCTATGTCACTTCCAATATTTCCATATTGTCAATTCCAGTATTTCTGTCACATCTGGTATTTCCATATTGTCCCGTCCAATATACAGGTTTCTGTCGATTTATGCGGGTTCATTATATGCGAATTTGCTCTTATGCAATGAGCATACTTAGACCCCTAATTCATTACATGCAGGGTAAATTTGCTCATATGAAATCAGCATAGCCAGCCTCCCTAGCCCACGCAGGTAAGTGTGTGGGGGGAGGGAAAAGGGCTATGGCCCCACTGACCCTAGCCCCAGCTACAGCAGTGCCAGGAGTGGCCGGCGCCAGGAGCAGCTCAGCCTGATGTTGCCTTCTGGCCTACTCAGCAACAACTGCTGCTTCTCTCTCTGATGGACTGGGTTAAAATGGAGGCTGCTCTGCCCCCTCAATCAATCCCAGGGTCCTTTTAGGGTCATGTGCTAGCCTTGATGAGGCTAGCACCCACCTGCCAGATGCTCCACTGTCAAGTAGAAACCTTAAAGTGGCAAGCACTGCAGGTGCCCTGCCACACAAGTCAACAAAACTGTGTGTGTATTCTCTGATTTTGGCTTAGCATTGCAAGGTAAGCCAATACAAGCCAGTCTGAAGCCAATACAAAATATACATAAAATTGCAATGGTTTGATTAAACTAGTATGAGAGTCATACCTTTAGGGCATAGATATATGGACACATAAACACATTCCCATGAGGTAAAAATAAGGTCCAAGGTGAAGTGTAGTCTGTGTACAAGGTTGTATTAGTTTAATTAACTCACAAGCCAGTTCTGATGTACAAAAGGGGGCAAGGATTTAGAGCATATCAGCTGCCCCAAGGTAGCTGCCCTTGAATATGCTTTTATTTCTTGGTAAATTAAATCTAACTTTGCAATATTGTAGACCTCAGTAAAATACTATAAGGCCTAAGCTACCATGGTTAGCTTTCATTTACTGTGGGGTAAAACTGAGCATATGGGTAGTTACCCTAGGGCAAATGATGCACTGTAAATCCCCACATGCACTTTTACCTCATGGCAACTTACTTATCGGCCTTCTACCCTTAATCAACCTGGTATGACCTTGTACATAGTCTCTACGCCTCACTTTGAACCTGATTCTTCTTTGCCCTGCACTTTTGATGCATCTATACCATTTCTGAGACCTTTTTGAGATCAGAGACAAGCAGCAAAATGCTGCCCAACTGGTGGCATACAATCCACAAGAGCTCACGTTGCTCACGTGGCAGTAAAGCAGAAGGAGAGGGAAGGGGTTTATGCTGCCTCTGTGGTAGGGGGGCTTCACTGGCAGTGTGGCATGAACTCCCCACAGTTTATGGCCTTCATACTGTGGCCCAGGACCCATGAGTACTGTGGCATGTAACCCCTGGCCACTCAGAAGATTGACCGCCCTCAAGTAGCACATCATGTTTGCCCATTTCTAGTCCCTACATTCCTATCCCAGGAGGAGGCGATGGAGCCATTCTGAGGGCACCCTCATTACCATTCTAAAAAAATTAGTGTGCTTGAGAGCGGCATCAAAAGGGGGTACATGGACAGGGCATACTTCTTGGATGCACTTTCAACAATGTCAGGGAGGAGATATAAACATACCTTTGTATAGTAATGTGCACTTATTCAAGATAAGTTCAGAGCTTTTATTGTAATTTGGAAAGGCCAGACCTTCCACCTTGACTGCAAAAAAATGAATGCAGCTTACACTAGTTGAAAAATGTGACCTACAGTGTTTTACACCCACTTTGCTCAGGTATACTAAAGAATTTCCACTAAAAAAGAAATTATATTAGTGAAGGAAAATTTGATGTGATGGGACCTGGAATGGAAATTGAACTGGGCCTTTTTGATGCCCAAATAATGTGGTGTCTCATTTCTAGGCCTTAATAGCATGGTGCCAATGGGGCCCAACTAGTACTGAATAGAAGGGAGTTTTATCTGTGGTCCATTCATTCTTTGGCTGTATTTATGGTGCAAAATTGGGATTTGTAACTCACCACCAAGGTGGGACCCTTAATGGTAACAATGAGGGATGGTTAAGTAAAGGAAGAGGGCAAATATTTTTGCAACTTCTTATAAAAATCTCATGCCCTCAGTCGCTACTACAGTTTTCACTATTGCCAAATTTTACTAGTGTACATAAAAGCCATTTGCTCTACAGTTACAACACTGAAAGTAAAAGGATCCTAGACCTGGGCCCCCACTCTTCCTGCTGCTTTGAGACCTAGGGCTGAATCCAAAGCACTTTTAGAACCATCCCTTAGGTTCCCTGAAGAAGCCTGAGAGCAAGAGGTCAAAATTTTCTCACAGTGAGAGTCTTAAGACTGTAGAATAGGGGAAAGCAGGTCCCATTGAGCCAACCCCACCCCCCACACACATACTTCCCTACACCTCTAATAAACATGCCAGCTTGACACTGTGACTAGAAACAGATGTCACTTCTGTGCTACCATAAACATTTTTACAGCAGTACAAAGCCCAAGCAAATAGATATCCATGTTCTTTGTCACATCATAGATGCCCAGAATCGTGGCCACAACAATAAGTGTTATAGATCTGCGCTGCTTTGTTGGGGCAGATATCTATTTGCTTCACAGCAAGAAAGCATAGGAAGCTGGGAGCCTCAAGGACCCAATCCTGCACACCCCAAGGATTCTTGGAGGTGCACAGGATCAGGCCACTGAAACCCTAGAAGTGCCTTCGTAGGTTCCCCGCTTGCAGAGGTGTGCCTTAGAAATTCCCTAGGCACATGTATTGCATTGCCACACCCCAACTTGGGACATGGTCCACAAGCACAGAGGAGAGCTCCGGGGGGGCTCTCCACTCCGCACTTTCCAACGTATGCCCTGGGAATCCCAGGGTACACTTTCAAGTTGCCGTGCCCCAGGTTGGGGCATAGCACCAAGGGCCATTGTCTCACTGAAGAAGACCCCTGAAGCCGTGGGAGCAGAAAGGGGCTGATCCTGTGGGACAATGGCAATGTCTGCCATTGCTGATCAGTTGGATCAGTTGTGCTAAGTCACATCCCAGCCCAACTGATGCCACAACAAAAATGCTATCTGTTTTTAGCCTATGATTACTGAAGAGTCATGCACAAAATTTTCTCTGATGATACTTCTAAACCAGGCAAGAAGTAGATGCTCATAGAAAGTTCCCAATGTTGATATGAAAAAAGTGCAGAGAAAAGGAGTGACTAGGGATTGGGGATACTTAATCTGTACACTTGCCAATTTTGTATTGGCCCATTAAATTCTACTGTAATTTACTTCAGCTTACCAGATCAATTTGTATGCTCCTTTTTAAGAGGAAGGGAATTATGGTAGAACACTGAGCTACGCAAGAGATGCTGCCCATACTACTGCTACCACCTACCTGACCTAGAGAGCACAGAACAGAGTACCAAGTTCAACAGAGAAGCAGTGTGTGAAGGAACTGGCTCTTACTATGCTTTGGTCTTACTACCCAGATTAGTTACAGCAATTTTGTCTACTTATTCAGCTATAGTAGCAGACAGACATAACAGTTAAATCAGAACAGCTGATGCATGTACCAAACAGCAAGTTCCCCTTTTAAAACCTGTTCCCAGCCCTGAAGATTTATTCACCATAATAGGCCACATTATTAATTGGACTAGAGTCAGAAGAATTATTTTAGATTAGCTCTGAGACTAAAACCACATGCCCTGTATTCAGCAGACTTTGTAATAATTTAACGTACAGCTTTGCTTCAGATACATTCTGATTATGTTTACATAGTAGCCACACTGTACAAGCTGTTAAAACAGACTTAGCCCTGGAACTAGAAAAGATAATAGAAACGTTGTTTCTTGGTGCCTTACATAATATTTCCAGGATACTTTTAAAAATATTTTTTTCCTAGCCAATAAGTTCAACAAAAAAAACATCAGTGTAGTTCTCCAAACCTGTAATAAGAAACATGAAGGACCTGTCTGGAACCTGTTCTCATATGATTTTCAGTCTATTTATGTATAAGCATCCTCTAAGAGGTTTAGACCACAAAACTTTTGCTGAAGTAAAAGGGAAGGTACCGGACTTTCTAAAAACATTTGTGCATAAGTATTAAGTATTAATAGCTACCTAGGGAAACTCCCCTGTACTAACAGAAATAGTCATGGCTGCTCATGCTGTGCGAGAGCTCTGAGAGTATAATTAAAGTATACCTTTGACTTCCTAATTCTAAAAGTGTTTGTTTTGAAAAAAGAGATCTCGATAAGAGGGAAAGCAAAAAGCAATAGAAGCCATGCTTACAAATAAAGCAGCAGTACTGAAGGGCTACCTGTATCAATGCACACTTTCATATCGGAGGCAACAGGCAGTCCGAGCCTTCCACTGCAGAAACGAGCTACCCTTTCGTCCTTCTGTGCAGTTTCTGCACCAATATTATACTTGAATTTCAAATCAACACCATACCAACCCATTAACTTTAGAACTTCTTTTAAATGGTTCTGGCTATGATAAAAGAGTTATGGAAAAATTAAAACCATCTTGTGACTGCAATGCTCTTGACAGTTCCTAGGACTTCTCAAACATAAAATTTTGGCTGTAATTTAAAAAAAAAAAATACAACTGTCTTTAACACTATGCTTGCTGCTTACTGGTGCAGTCTGCTTGTACCTGTCCCTGGAATGAAATATAGCATTGTGACCTGCCTGGAATTCTTGCACTTCTTTCCTTCTTCAAAAAACTTGCTAAAAGAAAACATTTCTCAGTCCTACCTTTGTAAAAATAATGAGGCCAGCCTGATTTGCCTTATCAGCACCTGATTTTCAGAGGCTGAGGGCTTAACGTTTTGTTAAGATCAAGCAATTGGAAAAAATCTCAGGCCAGGGTCCTGAAAACATTACATACGAAAATCACTTTCCTAAAAATGTAGTCCTAGACTTTTAGTAGTTGCTTCACTTTTACTTCAGAAAGCACAAAGGGCCAAATTTTCTAAAGAACTCAAACATCCCAAACTAGTGTTGCAGGAGCCGGGGAGTGGGGCGGGTACAGTTGCATACTGACAACATTTGTAAGCCTGCCTCTACTGTGGGACTTAAAAGGAATCAGAGCCATTTTAAAAGTCTGTGCCCTTTTATTATAAGGTTGCTACAATAGTATCAAATGAGTATAGGTGACAGAAGAATATGGTCTTGGGCACACTAAGGAACAATTATCCATTTGTTTTCCCTATACATACTAAAAGTAGAAACAAGCATAGATCTCATTCCATTAACTGTTCTTTTGTAACAGGTTAATTTTCTGAAAAAGCAAAAATCAGCCCATAGATTTGTTTTAGGCTGAAAGAGAAGAAGCAGGACTCTGATCTTGGATTTACATGTGTAAATGGGTTCTGAAGATGGACCTTATTATAGGTGTGGCTAGAAGTACCTATTATTAAAGTCATGAGACATTTCCCGTTCTAGGACCCTGTTTTTAGTTGCTTAAAAAGTTTTGCAAAAGTATAACTCATTGGACTGAAATTTTCCATACCAGATGTCTGAGGCAGAAATTTTTCAGTGGGGTAATTTCAGCCACTAATTCAGCTGTTTCTGAGACTAAGTGTAAGGAAAAAAATAAACTGCTTTGCAATTTTTATATTTTTGGTGACCATTTTCTTGAACAGTTCTATCATCTCCATGCTTTAGAGCAAGGACTTGAAATCTGGCAATAATGTGCGTCAAGGATGTGCTCTTCACAGTTTTGGGAGAAGTCTGCCCAATACTTGTCAAAAGATAAGCCTTCGAACAATCAGATTTGAACATGCTCAAAAGATTTTGATTTCAGTAACTAGAATTTCCTACTCTATCCTCACTAATCATACTCGAACCTTTCACAGCTCTTAAAACTGACCAGGCTCTGCATGCATTCAGAGCAGCAGAACACTATTCCATCTGCTCATAGCTTCTACTTCTGACTGCATTATATATTCACCAAAAATCCATTGATCAAATAATAATGGTCCAGACATACAAGAATAACACCAAACTGTGATGGCTACCCCAAGCTGCTTTAGACCCGGGTGAGTCTAGACACTAGAACTGAAAGCAGGGACCTCTCTCCTGTGCCCTCGGTGACTCCCTGAAGGCATCTAGGCATCACTAAGAAGGAATTCACTTGGCTTGAATGTACAGGGAACAAAGCCTGAACTGATATTGTGCGTGTACACATGTGCTTTACTGTGCGTTAGCCTATTTTAATATGCATTGAGGCATCATAAAAAGCCATGTTCTTTAGCTAATACACATTAAAATAGGCCAATGCACATTTTTCTGCTACATCACAATGGTACTAGATTTACTGCACATCACCTAAAGCACATTAATGAATGTGTAGATGCACCCCTAGGTTCTGAATAGGGCAGAGAAGCAGACTGGGGCAAGGAAAGACTGGGAATAGCTGGGCAAAGAGATTAAGTCTGGGACCAAAGGAGATAAATGGGGACAGGGTGCTGTGGATAGGACAAAGCAGAGTGGATGAGGAGTCAAGGGAGACTAGGAGAAGCTTGAGCAAGTGCTTGAGCAAGGAGAGTGGGGATTGTAACCAATGGGGAAGGTAAGAAAGATCTGATAGGCAGGTGGAATGCAGAAGTATGTGAATTACCAGGGCTGGGAGATGGGAACAAAAGTGGAGTAGAGGGAAGTAGACTGAGGGAAGTCCAAGGAGGGAGACTGAGACTGAAAGCTGGTGGAATAAATGAATATGGGGGAGTTGCACAAGGACTGGACTAGCAAACTGGGAGCAAGAGGGGAAACTGAGATTAGCCAGATGACAAAAAAGGACTGCGACAAGAAGTCAGGGGAGAGACAGAACTGGAAAAGGAACAAATTGAAGGGGAGGGAGCAGGTGAAACCAAGCTTGGAGAAAAAAAAGAAGATGACAAATCTGAGCTCATGATAATATAGTATCCTCTAGAGTGAGGAATGAAACCTGAGATCTGCAGAGAAATGGGGAGCCAAAACAGGACAAATGATTTGATAAAGTGCATGCCATGTCTCCCTGGCACTGTTCCATATAGAATATAACCTACTACTGCTATCAGCTATTCCAAGTAGCAGATGTCTATGCAATAGAGCTAAAGGTCCCAGCCCTACTGGGTAACCATGTAGGCATCAGTTCAGGGATACATAATGGAATTTCAGGGTGGGGAGAGGGGGTATTTTTCAGAAAATTTGGAAATTCTACAAACACACCAAAAAAAAAACCTTTATAAGAAGAATCTTATTAAGTTTAGAGAGTCAAAAGATAGGAAGTGCCAGAACTAAGATAGTCTGAAACCCATCCCCACCCTCCAAACACACAACTTCCATTGTGTGCATTATAATACAGTCTTTAATTACATGATGACAGTCAGTGGACAAGACAAACCAGTTGTAGAGATGAACCAGGATTTTTTTTAAGGAAAGAAACTAACTTTTGTGTATCCCTCATCTGGTCCGTTGCAGAAACTGGAACGTGTAATGAATATGGCAGGGAATTACAGGAAGAAAAAGGGGAGGAGGGTCTTATGGTTAAGAAAGTTGAATGCTACTCTGGAACTGACTTATATTCCTACTACTGCCACCAAGTTCCTGCATGACACTAGTCAAGTGATAAGCGGTCTCTAAATGAGTGTTCCTTATTTTTGGAGGTGTCCGATTGGATATATTGGAATATAATATGCTGAAGTGCTCAGCTACAATTACTCAGTAGGAGCTGTTCTTTGAATATATAAAATAGTATAGGATGCCACATATTCCAAAAAAAAATCAAATTTGATGCGTCTCAAATTGGATATAAATTAGAGGATAATTTTGGCCTTAATCTCTTCAGGTCACATTCTGTTCCATCAATCAGGCACGTAAGTGAATTTGGGCACCTACGTGGTAATCCTGCTTAAGTCAGCTGTGTGATTTTTTCTTCATCTTCCTCCTCCTCCTCCTCACTTTTGAGTGACTCAGTCTTCAGGGTAGTTTTAAACATACATTCAAACTCAGTTTAAACATAAATTCAAAAAGCAGAAGGCAGAATCAATATAAGTTATGTGGCTTTCTGTATACAGCATAGTTCCCAAACTCCACAAGCCCTGCACCACCATAGTGAGGCAGCCCCTGCCCACCCAGCAGCAGGGGGGGTGTGGCACAGAGTTCCCAGTGCTGGCACAAGCCTCTCCACCTGGCCCCACACTGCCTTGCTATGCCAAGTCTCACCTGCCAAGCTGCAGAGGCCCCAGGGGAAGGCAGCAGGGTGGGGAGCCTGAGTTTGCAGCAGGCAGTCTGCAGCCGTGCCCTCCTTCCCCCCCTCCCGCAACAGGCTCTGCTCCAGTTGTGCTGCCTGTGGGGGAGGGGGAGCTGGGATCTGCACTCTGCTCTGCGGCAGCAGCCACCACCTCCTATGGATGCCAGCTGGGAGTTGGGTGCTGCTTTGGGGGGCATGGGCCAGGTCCCTGGCACCATATCCCTGGCAATTGGGGGGGTCCCCTGGCAGGGCTGGGTGGGAGGCTGTAGGTGGGGAGTGAGGGGCACTAGTGGGACCCAAGGGGCTGTGGGTGGGGAGTGAAGGGCACCAGAAGGGCTGTGAGTCTGTGGCTTGGAAGTGAGCAGCCTGAACCTGCATCCTGGTGAGCGAAGGCAGTAGGGGGAACTCTAATTCTCCATGATAAAAAACCCAAAAAACAAATGCCAAAATTTATAGGTATTTAGAATTCACTTTATTATAGCGATTGAGGGACTAGTAGGCTTCCAAATTGCTTTAAAATTGTAAATATATCAATAAAACATTGTGTTGAACTGATACATATACACACACACACACACACACACACACACATATATATACACACACACATATAGTGGTGTTTCATTTTAATTAAAGTTTTGGGGTTTTTTTAATCAGAGAATTCATGATTTTTTAAACAGAGAAAACCAGGATGCCTGCTGTGAACTGCAACTGAGAAGGCTTTGCAGGAAGCGCTCTGAGTTACAACAATTCCCCAGACCAAACAGAAGTTCACTGTTGGTTCCAGTGGGGAGGGAAATCTAGCTGCTGGCTGGGAACCTGCAGCCAGTTTCCCCTAGCAATGGACCCTCCTCCCTCCCAGTCTATCCCCATTTTCAGAATGGGAGGGAGGAAAGGGATCAGAAGGAGCTTGTTCTAGGGGGTCGCCCAGCTGGCACCGGAGGGTAGGATGGGGGATGCCTAGAACAAGCTCCTTCTGCTTCCTTTCCTCCCTTAACTCACCATTTAATCCATGTCACATTTCAAGAAGAGAACTAGATTGCATGTTTGTCATTCACATTTGGCTCCACGGGCAGCCAGTACAAAGAACATTTGACTTTTAAGTTCTTCTTCAGTATTGGAGGGGGGCCTCCAATACACCTGCCCCATCCTCCAGCAGGGGGCTGAAAAAACCCCAGAAGAATCTCCCTCCACTCCCTTTATCACCTCCCATTCTAAAAATAGCTCAGAGGCCAGCAGCCTCAAGTTACAAAAGAGGCTATGTTTTGAAAGTCTTCATCTGACTCCCTCATGCCATGAGGATTCAGATGTTCACCCTATCAGCCATTTTTAAGTGGTCTGCAGCCATGCACTTGTGTTTGGTCACAGCTATAGACTGCTTTCTGTGGCTAGATCAGGCAAAAATTGTCACTTCTGTCTGTGTCCTCAATAACTGGATTCCTTAGAGTAACTCCACTGTCATCAGGAATGTTATATCAGAATAAGTGAGAGTGGGATTCATTTTACTGAATTATTTTATAACACACACAAGGCAAGGCTTGTTGTAACGGATACCTTTTATTAGACCAACTTCATGGCTGACATAAAGATAAGCTTATGGGTACCACATTATCTTTCCTCTATAGCACATATATTGTGTTTCCTAATTATAGCATCTAGCAAGAAGCTGGATCCCGGTAATATAAAGAACAGTTTACCTGTGATCTAGAAAGTGCTTGGCAAGTAATAGAATGCTGAAACATTTGCAAAAGCAGCTATCATCAGCCTATATTTTACAGGAACTCTCATCCTTCTGCTTCTCAGATATTGAGCCTAGTAGTTGAAAAGCAACATTTGTACTGTGTAGCGATATACAGTAAGAATAACAGTCTCACCTACATTAAATATTACTTAAAATCAAAGGTCAAATCTCAAGTGTTTGTACAGACAAAAATCCCACTTGCAGGCAGGTGTGGTTTTGACCTAATTGAATCGTGTCATAACCATATTTGCGTAAAAAAAAACTTTGAGGGAAATTATCATGTTTTGAATCAACTGTACAGCCACCTCCTTGCAAGAAAGAGATGTAAGCAAAGCAAAAGGAACAAAAAAGGTCTGTTTACATTTACAGCTCAGCTCAGAAAACAGGAAAAAAAAAGAACAGGAAGGCAAATTCTGAGCCTAGAACCTGAGTGATTTCCGTATGTGGTTTCACACTTTTGATGTAATGGACTGATATTATGATGCTTTCAGTGTTCAGGACTTGCTATTTATGGCATGATTGTGTTCACCAGGGGGACAATAAACATATAATGTCTTTTTTTATAAGTCATGTACAAAAATGTTGCAATTGCAATAAATTACACAAGATGGTGGAATATACATGGTATACATCACAATGCAGTAGTGTAAAAGTTTAAACAGCAAATAAGTAAAAGCATTCAGTGGTAAGGCGGATATGAGGCAGAAAGACAAGTTAAGACAACTAGACAGGAAGAAAATATTTGAGAAGAACTTAAGTCAAATGTTCTTTGTACTGGCTGCCCACAGAGCCAAATGTGAATTGTAAGTATGGCACCCAACCCTGATCTAGTTCTCTTGTTGACATGTGACATGGATTAAAATGGTGAGTTCAGACTTGTGCTTTTCTAATTAACTGTGTTCTTTTTTATTTTGCCTCATCTACTTGCTACCCTTTGATATTGTTGATTGTGAGCAGTTTGGAGCAAGGACTGCACTATTATTATGCCTTTGTACAACACCGTAACACGAGGGCCTCACAACTGCCAATATCATTTGATTAGACACCAATAAAATACGAATAAGTGAATCCTTGCTTTAATGAGGATAAGGGCCCAATAATACATCCCAGTAAACAGAACAGAAGTCTTGCCATCAGCTTCATTGGGTGCAGGTCCAGGCTTATTTTTCATGAACAGACTGAGTAAAGACCCTCAGGGATCTGTATTCATAAGTCAGTAAGTAGACTTACTGATCCTGTTCTGGATTCTTCTTCAGATGAGCTGTTGGTGATAACTGGTAACACCAGTTTGCCTGAAATCACTGACAGAGTACATATTTGCAATTGGGGTCTCATTATTGTGAAATGAGCTTTTACTGGAATTCAGTCCTCCTAATTTCTTCCTCATCTAAATAGAAAATCTCCTCTGATGACAGCAGTATTATCTAGGTTCAGTCACGCTTGAAGGTTTTACGTGGATTAAGATTGTATGTCTATTTTAATTGAATTACACCTTAGAGTTTCATTCTGTTGTTTGTTTTCGGTTTGGTTGGTTGATTTTTTGTTTTGTTTTGTTTTCTTAAATATTCTTCTGCGGTATACTGAATGCTTCAGGTGGGAAAAGGGAGATCTGCCTGAAATTTCAATTATGTACCATTAAAGTCAAGGCTGCCAATTCAATTTTAAACAGCGATATTTGGCAATGGGAGATAGCTAGTTCTGGTTCTTTGCAGGGGAGTTATCTTAGGCATGGCACAGAATACAGCTGGAGAAAGAAAGAAAATCATACCAGTCCAGATTTTCAATTCTTTTACAAAAATGGAAATGTAGAATAACTCCAAAGTCAAATAAAATTAGTTTCCATTTAAATTGGAGTACCTAATCCAAAACCTAAAGTACCTAATCCAAAGCCCAAAATTAATGAGTCTTTTGACTGATTTAAAATGGGTTTTGTATCACTGTCTTGGAAGAATCCTATGCATCATGATATAAAAAAGTTTTCCCCATCAGCCCCAAAAGAACTGCTGTATTTTGGATGTAAATCAAATGAACATAGCAAGTAAGGCAAGACCAACCAATGAATGAATGTACAAAATACAGCTGCAAGCAAAGAAAGGTGCTCAGTCAGTGAAGAACAAGATATAAGTAAGGCATCCATGAAGAGTGCCCAGTTAGTCAGGGCTTTTAAAAGAGAAAAGTTAACTAGAAGACAGGGCAGGAGGAAGTCAAGACCGCTTAGGCATTTTGCAAAGCAGGGGGAATATGACATTAAGGCCCAGTTATTCAGACACATACACTGCAAATGCAAACTAAAGGTGCAGATGAAAAAAAGGTAACTACATGCACAAAATGTATGGTCATGTGTGCAAAATGTCTATGTTCTGTGGGACCATGCAGCTAGAGTGGTATTGTATCTATGATGGTTCAGGAATTATGCAAAAGACAAAGATTTTGGGGGGGTAATATTTTTGGGGGTGATATCTTTTGAACAATTGTATGGTTAAAGTAAAATTAGACAAGATTTCAAATGCAAAGCATCCTTCCTAAGGATAAGAACTGAGAGGAAGAATGCCTTCCATTTGAAAGCGTGTCTCACTTTATTCCATTCATGCAATTAGTCTAATAAAAATAAATTACCCAAAAAACTCCTTATGTCTAACATGTTTATAAACTAACCCCATCACTGCAAGACTGCTAAATCATTTCATCCTTTTTATGCCAATGGCTACACATAAGTCATTGGTTGAGTTGACTCTGAAAGAGCCATAGAACATCATCTACATGTTTCTCTTGCAGTTTATAAAATTGTGTACTTCCACAGCAGTTTCCTAGCCATAGTGAGGTACGGGACAAAAAGATGAAGCCCAGTTCCTGCATTTCTCCTCACTGTTTCAAGCCAACAGGACTCTTTCAAACAGTGGAGATTAAAGCCTACATTCTCGTGCGTACTGTGGCACAGCTTCTATAGAAAAGTTTGATCTTACCTGAGACATGTATGTGTATATGCGCCTGTGCATGTGTGCCCAGGTCACAGGAAGACTTACTGTTTCCACTGTCTCTCTCTAAAGCTGGCTTTTTGGGCAGCATGAACCACTCATTGGGTGCATCTACACAAGATGTTAACTGCAAAGTAACCTAATAACAGTGCACGATAGTGTTCCGGGCAAAACCAGTGCCAATACGCTACTTTGCAGTAGTATTAAGCTACTGCGCAGTTAGCATCACTAAGAAACTGTGCACCAGCACTACTGTGCAGTAGCACCAGTTACTGTACACTGATTTAGTATTTGGTTATGCAAGGACTAAACTTAATGCTTCATAACTATGGCGCATTAATGAACATGTAGATGTACCCACTGTGAAACAAGAAAGAAGAAACAGACATTACAGTGGTCCATACTTATCAAAACATTCTGTTTTTACAAAACATTCAGGATGAGAGCATTTTCAAGCCACAACTGCTGACCCATGTGCAGTTATGCAAAAATGGATCTTATTAGAATGACAACCAAAAATTCCACTGCAATAAACACCTTTTCTAGTCTTTGTATGTATACGTAGCCTCCACTGAAATGAATGAAATGGAGGTGGAGACTTAACATGCATCACCTGCTTCCCTATAACTAAGTGAGAGCTGGGGAAAATCAGTCCTCTGTGAAAGAGCCTACTGAATATCTATCAAGAGGCGCCAACTAAGGCTCCTACAAATGCATGGCAAGTGGAATCTCATTGCAAGAAAAGTCATAAGTTTTCTGTAATGAGATTCAATGTGCATTTACTCATTCTAGCATTCCTATCACAGGAATAAGCCATTTTTTTATGGAAGACAGAGCATCTAATAAGACCACAAAAAATTCATACGTCCAGGGAAGCTTACATATATTAAACTACATCTGGCAGGTCAACATTTTCAATTCTGAAGTGGCACAGGATTGTATCTTTGCCCAAAATACAAATCATAATTATAAGAACAAGACGACGGGTGCATACACACATACTAACTTTCTGACAGTTAAGCCAACTTATCTTTTTTAAGTTGACATAACTCTCAGAGTGTACACATGCACGTGGAGCAAAGATGACTTAAATGTTTTGCAAGATAATACAGCTCAGAGGTGCATTATCTTGAGTCACATCAGTTAAGTCAAGTTAGTTCATAAGAAGGCTGCCACCATGTCAAGGGCTCTACATGTGTACACTCCGACATGGCTTAACTTAAGGTGACTTAGTTCAGTCACCTTAGTACATGTGTACACACCCATAGTTATTACACAATGTGGTGATTAAAAAAAATATATCACATTGTTCTGCCCATGTCCTGCAGTGATTTCAGGACCCAGGACAATGTGGTATTATTAAAATATACTACAATATTATAGTGCAATGACCTAAAGTTTATAGTAGTTTCACTGCAGAGTCTTAGAACAGTTCTATTGTACTTTTAAGAGTGATTCTTGCAAATACCTTGCACTTATACCCCCCAGATGAAACATGTACCCTTTACCCTTGCATTTCTGCCAGAGATGCTCTGCATCATGATCGCAAGAGCTGAGGAAGTGGACAGTGGGAGCAAAAAACAGGCTTGGCATCATCACCCTCAATAACTAGTCAATATAGGAGATTTCCATCTCAGCTTATTTGATTCACTGTACAGGTAGTCTTTAAAAAAATCTATAAGTCTTAAACAAAAAACATTTTTTTTCTAGAACCATGGGCAATTATGTGACAGAGGAAGTGCTCCTGGAATCAGAGTGTCTAGGAAGTATGGCATCCCAGGAGTCAGTGTGGAAGTTCCTGCTGCCTCACCCAAATAGTTTCCTAAAATGCCACACTTCCTGGACAGTCTGTGTCCCCAGGATGGCATCATCTACCTCACACAAAGTTAGGTCCCAGGCCCTTGCAAGCACAGTAGCATGACTGTTAACTCTTTGCTGTAATTAGTTCTTTATGTAAGTTCCTGTACATCATGTTTTTTCCACATCACAGTTCTCATCAAGCTGCTACCAGTAACAGCCAACTGGTAATCCTGAGCTAGTAGCACTCAGCTAATAGCTACAACTGTGAAAGCGTTAATATAAAAATCCCCTTCAGCTTGCTGAGCCAGGTACAAGCAGCAGCCATGGCTGCCTCATGGCATGCACAGCATCTTCAGGCTTGTTTCTTGTCCAGAGGAAAAAAAAACAAACAGCTTCCTTACTTAAGACACACACCAATGTTGCAGGGGAGGTCTGATTTTTCCAGGGGGGGTGGAATGTGTGTTGTATGCAAGAAAATATGGTGTATGGAGTTGTGTGCAACCCTCAGTATCTTATACGGCAGTGAATATTTTACAGTTCTAAGCTGTGACAGTGTAAAAGGCTGACAAATCAAGTGTTACATGCACCCAATAAGAATTAATGAGAAGAAAAATAAAATGTGGGGCAAAGTATCACTGATTTCTTAGGGACAAAAGGAGAGTGTGGGAATCAAATTAAAAGGTGGCAAGACAGCAGTTGCAATTGTGAAAGGCCGATAAAAGAGGAGATGCATGTTCTGTTCCCAGCTACTGCACTGCCAGGGAATGATTTGAAATGGTAGGAAGTCAGGCTGCCCGCAGGATTTCTGCCAGAGATGCTCTGTGGCATGACTGCAAGAGCTGAGGAAGTGGACAGTGGGAGCAAAAAAACAAGCTTGGCATCATCACCTTCAATAACTAGTCAATGTAGGAGATTTCCATCTCAGCTTATTTGATTCACTGTATAGGTAGCCTTTAGAAAAAATCCGTAAGTCTTAGACAAGCATGCATTAAATAATGGCAGAGTCCTTTAGTATAAGGAGTGTTTTTTTCCTGCTCAGTAACCATCATATATTTCCATACTAGCTACACAATAGGTGGACATAGCAGGACGAGCCCCTGTGATGCTCCTTGACAGGCAAACTAACCCTGACCCACTCCAGCTCCTCAGGGTATCCCCCCTCCACATACTCACACACACTTTCTGCTTCACCTGCCACACCTTTGATGTAAACTTAGTGAGCATTTATACAATTACTTTTTCTTTTCTTTTTTTCCAGTGGTGCGCCAGAGATCCGCTGCTTCGGAGCAGATGCAATTAATTGAGTCTGCCTGCCCTGCACACAAGCTGAGGCAAACTGTGATGCGCCGTGTGCAGTTGTATAAGTGGTGAAATGTGTGTCAGAGTGCAGAAAATGGCGGCAGTGATCTTTTGATCTAAAGCACCTCCGATGCATTTTAGTTCAAAAGCACACTGCTGCCATTTTCTCAGCATTGATGTGCTTTCAACTGCTTATACAATTGCACGAGTTGCAGCGCTGGATGCTTTTCAAATCGCCCGACACTGCGACACATCCATGTGTAAAAATGACCTATGTTACTTTGGGAGGCTGCCCCAAGAGTAAGTCGAATGGCTCTGCACTTGGCCTAGTTCCATTCACTTAGCCAGACCTTAAGTTCTCTAAAGCAAGGATAGGCAACCCTCACCACCCCTGCCAATTCGTGGCACGTGGAGACATTTTCCTCAGCATGCCAGGAGGTGTGCCGAGCAAAATGTTTTTTAAAAAAAAAACCTTTAAGTTGCTGCTCTGGGCTCTCTGGAGCAGCCACAGCTGCCAGCAGCATGGCAGGCACCAGGGGCAGGGTGAGGAGAGCACAGGCAAGGACACAGGGACCCTGCCTATGTTCTGCTGACCCCATCTCCATGTCTGTGATGATGCTGAGAGTTTCACAAAGCTTCATGAATTCAGCCGTAGGACACCGAGGGCAGGGGCAGCAGAAAGCAGACCGTGTCCCTACCAGTGTTCTCCTGACTCCACCCCTGGTGCATGCCACGGTGCTGGGAGCTCTGATGAAGCCTTGTAAAGCTCAGTACCACCACAGACATTGTAAACCCCTCCTCTGAATATATGAAAGAAGCACGTGGCTCTGGATGGCAGAGAGCTCAGTAGCCTGTTGGTGCTGATTTCTATGCTTTGCAAACTGAGTTTAACATCACATGTTATTCAGTTTATGTTCCGCTGTTCATATTCAGGTTTTGGCCTCTCTCAAACGAGTTCATATTATTCATTTTTTTACTTTCTTTTCTTAAAACAGTTCATATTCAGTTTATTTCAATCTCTCCACTTTGCATTCCTAGATTTAAATATTTCATATTGCTCACTTTCTTGAGTTTTTTTGCTTTCCAATTGCCTTCTTGGAAATACTTGCCCAGATTTATACACACTTCAAATAATTCAGTCCTTTCTGATTTTTCTGATTTTTGTTTCCTTGTTTACATTGTTTTGCCCTGCCCTTGCTTTGCATGAACTTCAAGAAATGTTACAGTTAGAAAACATACAAAGGTAGCATTATGAAGTGATATTCATGGTCACCAGGTTTAGAACATTTAGAAAACCTGGTATTTACTGTAAAAACAAACAACCCCTCAACATTTATGATTATTAACTATATTAAGATGCAGTGCATCCTGCCACATACCCCTTGCCCTGGGTTTTTTTTTCTGGCACAATGGCACTCCGGCACCTTACTATGTAGACACTGCGGGTTTTTTGATACTCCAGCCAAAAACATTGCCTACCCCTGATTAAAGGCATTCTGTGCCCCACTGGCCCTAATCATAGCCTTACTGGCCCTGCTCATGACCTCTAGCCTTTCCCCATAGCCACAGCCACACCTCACAAGTCGTATTCACGCTCCACCCACTGGGCCCTTGCAGGGCTCAGCTACAAGTGCCAGCCCACTGGGTCTCAGGTCCTTGCAGAGCTCAAATTGCTCAGTACCTCCCAGGCACCCCCTGTAGCCACTGCCAAAACTCTTGTGAAGCAAAACACAAACACAGCTGGTCTCCAACTCAAAGTCTTAAACCCTTCTGCAGGTCTCTACCCTGCCACAAACCTCTACCCCCAGTTCCTTGGCTCCCTCCCAGACTTCAGGGTACCTTTTCTAGGTGTGCAGCTTCCTCCCTAGCAACCTGTGCTGACAAGCACTCCTTTTCTTCAGGGGTCAGGGCCAGAGCGACTGTGTTGGCTCACAAGCTGAGGTCACAGTCCCAACCACACACAGGGGTTTCTCTATAGCTTAATAAGCAGTTTGCTCCCACTGCACTGCAGCCATTACCCATCTGGAGCTCTGCCCTTCATTACCTACCGAAGTGCCACTTGCTCTCAAGTAGTTAGCTGTAGCCTTGTGGCTCCTATATTTATGCTCCTTTAGCACTCACTTTCTTACAATTATATCTGCTTCAGCTGACCACTAATTGCAGCCCTACTATACTATTATTTTACTCTCAAAGTAACAGAGGCAAGAAGCCCTCTGTTACATGGGGGCACTGCAAAATAGTATTTTTATCCATATCTTAAGGCTCTTACAAAGGGAGGTTCACAACATTATCCCCATCCTACAAAGGAGGTAAAAAAGAAGTAAACTTGCTTAAGCTTTCCCAGCAGTGTAGTAGCTGGGAACAAAACATTCATCGCCTGACTTTCAGTCCTGTGGTCTCATCCAGGAGGCCATGATGTCTCTAATACATAGTTTTAATTGATTAAAGTTCAAATATTATGTCACTGGCACAGAGGAATCAACAGAAGAGTACTGCCCCAATGAGCTGTTAAGTAATGAAAAAACAAAAAGAGGAACATATTTCCAGGTTTGCTTTGCTGAGCTGTGGAACTGGATCTTCAGATGCTATAAATAGGAAGTGGCCCACTGAAATCAATGGAATTTTGTAACTTTATACCAGGAAATGATGGACCCTAGATGTTTTCCTACAGCAAGTTTGTTAACAGCTCCATGTGTCAACACTTTTTAAGATGCAGGACACTCAAGTTCAATAGCATTTTTTAAGAGTTGTTTTGATGTTTTTTCCTCCCCCCCACACCTCTTTTTTTTTGCATGATTCCAACAAAAATATGTTGTCTAGTGATGTACACCCATCTCCTGATATTCACAAAATATGGTTTTGTCAAAATCAGAACTAAATTGTCCTCTGAGTAAGACTGGACATTCCAGCAGGAACTTATGCTAACACCTGGGGTAAGGTGAAACAAGTATGCAAAACTGAACAAAGTACACTGCAGATTTGGTATTGCTATAAAACAGAAGTGGACCTAAAGTGAGTATTCCCAGGATTTGGGCCAAGGAAGGTATTTAAAAGCTAAACACAAATCCTGATTCAGAACAGGCCAAGCTAAAGCCCTGGAGTCTTGAAAGTAGAAAGTGTCTGAAATCTGGGCCCAGTAGTGTAAGTATGGGTGGATGAGCAGAGCAGGAGCCCTTGGCACTAAGTAAAAGGGGCCACCAGAATGAAGCTGTCAGGGCGCACCTCACTGCCCCCCGCACCCGAACCCTGCATCTTTCCTGCAGTGGCTCTAGCTCCAGCAGAGTGACAGTGGCAAGACACAGAAAAGGATCAGTGGCTAGAATTTTATTGCTCTGGTGGGAAAGATGTCACTTCTTTATTTTGCTACTCAAAACTGATCGTTTAAATGGCCACTTGACATGGATGCCAATGGCAAAAAAAAAGAGATGACCTCTTTCCTAGCAGCAGTGATCCCCCATCTGCTGCTCATGCACTGTCCGGCATTGCAATCCCAGCCGCAGATTTGGGCAGGTACGCCTCTGGACCAGGGGTAGGATTTTGCCACTCAGGCCCATTTCCCCCTTAAATAATTTCCAATGACTTAGTGCAGTAGAGTCCAACCTTTTTAGCAGGTGGGTCACAAATTACCCCTGCACCCTCCCCAAGTGCCACTTCAGTCCTCTGTTCCTTCCTGATCTGCTGCCTTACTTTATGCTTCCTGCTCTATCTGCAACTATGCTGCCTATCCCCTCCACAGTCTCCTGTTTGCCACATATAGGGCCATCCCTGGGGGGGTGAATTGGGGCAACTGCCCCAGGACCCGCAGTTTGGGGGGCCCCACGGAGCCTGGCGGAGTGGCCGCAGTGACTCCACACCACCACTGCCAGCTTCACATCCAGCCGCATGCTACCTCCCCCCCCACCCCCACATCTTGATGGCGGCAGCAGCTTCTTCAGGTCCAGGGCATGTGGAATTGGAGCGGGGGCAGGGCCTTACATGGGCTGGTTTGCCCCAGGCCTTGCACCCTGCTTAGGTTGGCTCTGGCCACGTGTAAAGGCTACCCATGCCCCTTGTGGCACACATGCTGCTGATTAGACAGCCGTGCCTTAACGTATCAGCTGCTACACGGACATGGGATCATTACAACATCTATAAATTATATCTTACATGTTCCCAAATTAAGAAGAACTGGGGAGTTACATATTTTTATCTCATGGCCCTGACAAAAAATGAATTTTCATCACAGAAACTAACACAAACAGTGGTGTTCTCTCAAATGAAATACAGGGTGTCTACAGATGCACACCATGGTGAAGGGAGCCACTCTTTAATTAAAATGGCTCTTAAAACTGCTGTAATTGAAGCACATACACCTCACGTGTATTCAGCATTAATTAACATGCTCCAGCAGACTCAATTAATCAAGCAGATTAATCGAATCTGCTCCAACATGGGTTCAAACTTCCTTTGATCCAGATTCCTGGTGGGTGTCTAAGAGCAACACTGTAACTTAGCTAGTTTTTGCAAGATGTTGTCCTGTAACAGTCTTCTCAGGCTGCCAGAACTTTATCATCAAGACTGGCAGCATCCCTAAATTTTCTTATGTCAAGCCAGGTACATATGGTGATAAAACATTCTCCCAAAGACAGCTTGACCTAGACAGCCTCACAGGTGTGGGTTTCATTTCAGTTATCAATCAAGATCTGCCAGTGTGAAGCTGGCCTCATATCATCTCCGCAGAAAAAAGTGAGCACCCTGTGTTCAACAGAAGGGTGCCAACTTCTTGTCTCTGCAGAACTCGCTGCTGGTCAGTTAAGAGACAGGGACTGTCATCAGATCAAGAGAGAAAGAGACATACATAGAGCAGGTTCTTCATCAGCTGTGGTGGCAGGGACCAACTACTGAGTAGACAGGTTATACTGTGGGGAGGAAAGCCTTTAAATGGGAAATGAGACAGTGATTTCCAGTCCAAATTGCCCCTGTAGTTAGTGAAAAGATTTTGCCAGAGACTGTAAATCTTCCTTTGACTCCCATCTAAAAATATATCTATATATATTTAGCTGAATCTAAAAGCATCCAGTTATAATGCTTATCTCAGTATATATTATCTCTATTATCCTCTTTTCTTTGAGCCATAAATGAAGACAGAGTAGCTTTGTGATGAGAGTGTTTCTTTAGTTGGGATGTATTCAAACCTTGTGTGTGTGTGTGTATATTTTATCGCACACGCACACACACGCAATAAATATAGATATACATATATACACATAATATACATACATACACACACACATATAACAAATTTGATGTGTTGAACATACTGTAAAAGCATATTCCTATCTCTGTAATTAGAGCTGAGAGAATGGGTTTTTTCACTGTCTGCAAATTCAAAAAGGTGAAAAAGACTGGCTGGGATCACAATGGTTTTGAAAAACCTTGACATTTTGCATGAATTAAGAAGCCCAAAAACAATGTAGCAAGCCAAAATAAAACATTTTATCCAACCCAAAATTAAAGGCTTCATTTTTCTTTTTGGCACTTTGATCTAGTTTTAAAAATTAAGTGAAAAGAAATTTTGAAACAAAAAGTAATTTCTGAAAAATAAAAATGTTTTTTTTTAAATAGTTGAAAACAAAAATGTTTACATTTTTTTGGCAGACAGGAGAAGGGAGTTGTTAAGGGAATCATTTTGTAAAATTGACCTTTCAATGTCACCAAATCTGAGTATTTTATAGAGAATATGTTTAGTGAAAAATATTTTACCTCACTTAATCTGTAGCCCTAAAAACCAGATATTTTAAAAGTAATCCCTACAGCTGAATGCTCCATGAACCCAGATTCAACAGTATTTTGAAAAATATTTATCAACTGGCTTTGGCGTTCATGAGAGGCATATCTGAGCTAAGTGAATCCTTCAAAGTAGCCTGTGTGTTAGGGAATCACAATTATCCCTGTGTCACATATGGATAAACTGAGGCACAGAGGCACTAGGGCCATGCTTACCAGGTAAATTTAACATACACACCCCTTATGTGCAGTGCCCTCAACCATGCTCAGCTGGACTGGACTGCCTCCTAAACCAGAAGCAGTGGAGCCATATCCATGCACTCACTAGAGAGTAGCAATGGTAAGTACCTTGCCCTGTGCTAATTAGTCCAGCATAGCATAGCCATGGGGACATGAGGCAATCTGCTCACAGTGGTACAGAGTGCTTGAGGTTGCTACTGCATGGGAAGGTAATTTTCTCATGTAGACACAGCCTATCCAGCTTATCTGTAATCACAGAGGAAGCCTATTCAGAGCCAGGGAGCCATATCTTGTGCAGTCAGTCAGCTGCTCTATGAAAAGGCCATCATCCCTCTCTTGCACAGGTAGATTATATAATTTGTAATATAACTTCTCAGACTGGGGAATGCTCACGCACACATAGAACTAACCTCACTGGCGATGCATAGGGGGTGTGTGTGGGTGCACATGCACCCCCTGAGCGTGGCAATGCAGCCCCGGCAAAAAGACACCACCAACACTGCTGGGTCCCCACTCGCCACCCCCCACCACCACCACCAACACTGCCAGAAGCATCTGTGGGCGATCTGCAATTGCCACTGGCTGCCACCGCTACTGCCAGCGGTGTCCGCAGGTGGTCACCGACTGCCAGTTGGCGCTCGCCATCCCCCCCGCTTCTGTCACCAACAGTGCCACGGCCACCTGCGGGAACTCACCATGCCTCCTCAGCCGCCGGGGACACACAGCATTCATGAGTAACCTTGCTTTAGTGGGTTGTGCCCCGTATGAAAGCCCTCTGTGAGCATGACAGTCATACAAACAAGAAACGGTAACACCACCAGCACATAACACAAGCAGCACCTGGGGAACAGCAGATACGCAAAGCAATAGCTATGAGGCATAGTTAGCCATCAACGCACATAGTAACGTATGCTCCCAATATTTATTTTATTTTAGTACTATTATTCTTCACCTCATAGTCTGAATAGAAACTTCTGTTCATTGCCAATATTTCTTTCAGTTGTAACCCCAGGTACACCATAGGCTCAGTGGATAAGTCATTTCAGAGCAGATTTTTTAAAGTATTTAGGTGCCTAAGGATGCAGATGGGTGCCTAGTGGGATATTTGATTCAGCATTTGGCACTTAGGTGCTGTCGATAATCCCACTAGGCACCCATCTGCATCCTTAAGCACCTAAAAAACCTTTAAAAATCTGGCTCTTGGACACTTTGCCTAAGGGCTGATTTGTAAAATGAGGATAATCAGACTTCCCTACTTCACAAGAGTACTGAGGGAATTAATTAAGGTTTGTAAAGTGCTTTAGATGTGTATTGTAAAGCTGCTATTCAATTTTTAAGTATTCAGCAGGTCTAGGTTTGCTCAAAAATTCTTGAACCTGAGCAAAACTCTCGAGGAACCTGATCTGAGTTTCGATTGTAAGAAAACCTGAAAGCAGTTTGGATTTGCCTGGTCTCAGGTTTCACTGAGCATTTAGCACTACTCTGCCAATGATCCCTTCTAATTTACATGGTCTTTCCTTCAGCTCTAACTGCTGCTGACAGGATTTTCTGTTTCTCCCCATTAACATGCCTCTAAGCAAGGATACGTATGTTCAGTACAGACATACTGAGTGCACGTATCCTTGCAGATACATGCATAGTTATGTATGTCTGTAAACTAAAGACACTACTAGGACATGAAGTCACAATCATACTTTTAACATTGCTCGGCAAAACTTCCTTCATAGATTCACAGATTGTAAGGGCTGAAAGGGACCTCACAAGATCATCGGGTCCAGTCTCCCTGCACTAGGCAGGAAAGACAACTGGGGTCAGCTAGCCATGCTAGCTGTCATTCAGAATCCTACCTTCTACAAGCCTATCGCATGTAGACTCCTTAAAGAATTTTTCCAGGATTTTACCTGGAATAGAAGTTGGCTAATTGGCCTATAGTTGCCTGGGTCCTCTCTCCTCCCCTTCTTGAAGATGGGCACAACATTGGCCTTCTTCCAGTTCTCAGAGACCTCCCTGGAGTGCCACAAGTTTTGGAAGAGTTTCACAATGGGTTCCTCAATGACTTCGGCCAGCTCCTTCAGCACTCTTGGATGAAGTTCATTTGGTCCTGCTGACTTAGAGATGTCTAAATTTTTTTTAATTGATTACACACCAGTTTGACATCAAGAGTAGGAAGGCAGTCATCCCCACCATACCCATTCTGCACCCTATCTAGCATGATTTTCCCCTTGGCCCAGTGAAATACCAAAGCAAAGTAGTCATCCAGGAGTTCAGTTTTCTCCTGAATGTTGGTAACTAGTTGTCCTGAGTTGTTGAGCAATGGCCCCACACTCCATTTGTTTTCCTCCGGTTTCTTATATACCTAAAGAAGGACTTTTAATTGTCCCTGACTTCAGCTGCTAATTTAACTTCAGTCACTGCTTTGGCCTGCCTAATCTGAGCCATTGTTGTATAGTTCTCCTTGGGGACTGTCCGAATCTTTCATTGTTTATAAGTCTCTTTCTTCTTTTTCAAGAGGATGGTGATTTCCCTATTTAGCCAAGAGGGCATCCCAGCCCTTCTGCTACCTTTCCTCCTCATAGGAATGAACTTCTTCTGTGCTTCAAGGATCGTATCCTCAAGGAAAGACCACTCTTCATGCATACCTTTTACCTTTGGTCCCTGGCTCCATAACACTTCCCCTACTATAGCCCTGAGCTTGTTGAAATTCACATTTTTGAAATCCAAAACTTCAAGCCTGCTATCTAATTTGTTTGCCTTATGATGGACAGTGAACATGATGGTTTCGTGATCACTGTCACTGAGGTTACCCTCTATGTTCAAGTCAGTCACCAGGTCATCTCCTTTGGCCAAGACCAAGTCTAGGAGAGCGTTACCTCTGGTTGGCCTATACACCTTCATCCCTCTCTAAGTGAAGATTCTGGGGCCAATTTGCAAATACATTAGCAACATTTCTATCTATAATATATACCTAAGAAAGTAGTATCCGTGTATCTGTAATACAGCTTGTTTCACTCCAATCCCACTTTGACACAGATAATTCAGTAAGAACTCCTGAACATAAAAAAAGAACAAGATCACTACTGGAATGTTATTTTGGAGGTACAGGTGTCTTTGTACAGTTCTGTGGATGGGTGACTGTTCTACGGACCCCTTACCATAGTACCTGAGTGCCTCATAACACTCCTAGTAGGCAGAAAAGAATATTAAATGTTTCCTATTTTACAGACAGAGAGCTTGGGCTCCAAAAAATTAATAAGGGTACTTTCACACAGCAAAAAAAGGTGAGACTGCTGCATCTTTAAACAAACGATCAGTAGCTTTATTTAGCATAGGTAAATTAATCTGGCCAGTAGGTAACAAGTAGTGAAGATAAAGTGGCCCAGATTTCAGTGCAGACTAGCAACCTGAGTACCTACTCAGTTACACTTTGTTTGCTTAAAGAAGATTATGATTGTCCAAGGTCACAGGGAAGCAAGTGGCAGAAGGAAATTGAACTCAGGTCTCTAACAATCCCAGGACAACACTCTAACCATTGGGCCACTCAGCACTCTCAAACCAGGACACAAAGAACATGGAGACTTGTTCTACTGGACATACTGAGCATGTCTACATGTGCAATTAGTGCCATGTGGGTTTACTGTGCAGTAATTTACTGTGCAGTAAACCCACACTGGGGAGGCATCTACATGTGCAGATATTTGTAGCCAATTGCAGAGTTGGGGGGGCATAGGGTGACCCCCCCAGAGTACTCCCCAGTGGACCCAGAAGTGGACCAGAAGTACTTCTGGGTTTGCTGCTGAGCACATGCCCCCTCCCACATCTCCTCCCCTCCCCCCACCCACCCCCGCACTCCTGTGGGATGCTCCATCTGCCCCAGAATCACAGCATTCATGAGCCATACCTGGTACCTTGAGGTATGTAGAAAAAACATTTAAAGCTGTGTCTATGTCCGAAACACTGATTCTCCAAAGCAGCATCGCCTCTTCAGATACAGATTCAGCTGAATCAAATCAGAGACAGTGATCCGAATCAATGAATTGAATCACTGTCCCTGATTCAGGCCAAATCCAAATCGAATAGGGCTGTTTTTCACACCCTTATTAACCATGAAGTAGACTAATCTACTGTGCAACAAGTCAATTAGTCTACTGTGTGGTAAAGCATCTCATGTAGACATGCCCACTGAGACTTAACTTGCACTACCAACATTTCTGCAACAACTTCAGTAATTATGCTGAAATGAATAGAATTCCAGTGTAAAACACTTTGTATGAAAACCAACAATATGGCTGCATTGAATTAAGCCCCCATCGCCACTCTGCTGGACATATCAGAACTACCATTAATCTGGCTACTGACATATTAAATCTTTTGTGCTTTGTCTTGGAAAGGTTTCACTGTGCACAGGAAGTGGGAAGAAAACTGCAACAGCCACCCACATTCTTTCACACATGCATGAAAACCCAGCAGCACATGACCATGTACAGGTATAAAGCCCAAGGCTGACTGACACACACTAAGGAGTGTTCAGCCTGACGTGTGCCAGGCTCAGACCAGCTGCAGACAGTGCCTAGTTTAGTGCTCTCTTTCACAGTCTACCCAACTGGTGGGATGTTTGTTTACCCTTTTCTGTTTTTCACTGCTTAGGCTTAAAAAATATTGGCAGTGACAATCCCTCACGGTCAAAGATGATCACTCCCACGGGTCAAGTAAAGGGTAGTAGATGAGTCATTTTTTAATGATATATTAAAAAATATATCATTAGCTTGTTTAAAGAGTTCAAATTATTCTGACTCTTACCCCACTCACTCCTGCTCAACACATATCAAAGCCCAGAAATGATATGCAGCATAGCCAGTCTTGTGCCCGTGTAAAGGTACAGCCCAGAAAAAAAATAGGAGTACTCAATTATTGTTTATGTAATCATATTATACCTAATGATTTAATCTAGTTTTTCCACTCTTCAGAATGAATAAACAAGATGTTAAACTATACTGAGCAATAAAGCTTGCAGAAAACTCATCACATCTCAGTGCCTGAAACAATAACATAAATGAAAGAAGAAAAGTATCTAGAGTTATGCTGCATGAGGTCAGAGCCACTGGAGTCCTCATAGTATCTTCCTGCTACTGAAAGTTTCTGCCAAAAACAACTTTACAGGCCATTTGAGAAACCCCTCCAGGATGCACAGATTTTATCCCAGCTTTTAAGATTCACAAATAACCAACTGTTTAATCATTGCCATATTCATTTTAGACTTCCTGTCATGCAAAAGAGTTTGCTAGGAGATTACTGCCTTCCTGGAGTACTGCACTGTACAGTATTTCCTACTGCTATCAGTACACAGGTGCAATATATAGGATTGCCAGCTTCTCCCCACCATAAACCTAACACTTCCCTTCCAGACAATCTGTGTAATTTAATTTTCAGTTGTACATCCAGTGGCACAAACTGATGGAACATAAATTTAGCAGACAAGGAGAGGTTCATCTCTCCAGGATCCTCAGGGGCCATTTTACACAGAACTTTCCTCCTTTCTCTGGGGGAAGAATCAAACTAACTACAAGGCACCATTTACCACAAGGAAAGGAAGACTGAGGCAGGGGACATAAAAATAGCAGCGGCTGTGCTGCCAGCCCAGCCAACCACCACCTTCACCACTCTCAGCGTAGTCTTTGATGCTGCCACCACCTAGTAGGTATACCTCTGCATATCCTTTAACCTTGGACTTACAGAAACCACGCAAATAAGTATATGAGGCATGTAAATTAAGCCAAGCACCAAACACAGGACTTTGCTGGAAGTCTGAAAACTGTTCCCTGAACAGCATTAAATACTCAGAATATCAGAAAAGCAATGCATACAGAAGTGTACATAGCAAGAAACATTTCAACACTTAGTTTTAGTCACGAAACTCTGCTTGTGTGTCTCCATCTACACCGTTAAAAAACGAGAGACAAGAAAGTGCATTTTTAAGGGACTAAATTATTTCTACACTCCTAAATAGTATACTAAAACCAGTTTAAATCAGCCTGAAAGATTTATGTTTCAGGCAACCAACCTGGGGGGCGGAGTTCAGAGAGATAATCCAATAAATATAATTAAAACCTTGAAGATAAGATATTCCAATAATTATGTCTCTAGATAAATATGGACAATGGCTCTGAGGCACTGACATTTTCCATTTATTGACTGGGCCTTCTGTACAGATACTGTAGCCTCTGACTTTGTGCCAGCAATCTGAGCTTAATCCAAAAGTCAATAGGAATCTTTTGTGAGCACAATTACTTGTTAATGGACATTTGCACCTGCATTTATTTGTGGGTTGAACCCAGTTCATCATACAGCTGTGTAAGTAATCAATTGTACCTACAAATCAGGGATCTAGACACCTAAGCGAACTCAGTGATGCCTGGAAATAATGGCAAAAACAATTTACAAAATACAAAACCAGCAGCTAGCTTTTCAAAATCTTTCCATAATGCACCCTATACAGAATATCAGCATTTCCTTTTGTACATAACTATATAAGAAACCAAACTGGAAAAAGTGCTATATTTTTCAACCAGATACAAAAGAGATCATATACAAAGTGACTTTAAAAAGTTTTACAGATCAAAGCGGGTATCCTCTTATACTTGGATTTTATTATTAAGGCATGTATATATATATGCTCTGGGAGTGAAGGGGAGGGTGTTTTAATTAGAGTGGCTCTGAGAAACGCTTTAATGAAAGTGCCTGGAGTGTCTTGTGTATCAGCATCCCCCAGCTTCAAAATGGCAGTGGGGGGCACTTTATCTAAAGCTTGTAAAGCTTGCCATACTTCAGCAGACTCCATTAATTAAGGCTGCTCCAACACACTAGAATTACAGCTCATTGGAGCAGCCTCCCTGCTGGTGTATAAGCACCCCAGATGTTTTGCATGTACTCAGACACTTTGCTTTCAGAAGAAAAATTCCTCCTGCTGTTTATTTCTTATCTGTTTTCATCCTTACCAAAGGTTGCAGAGGAGCTCAGAGTGCTGTCACAAATAAAATACAACACAGGCCTGATTCTTATCTCCCTTAAGTTGCTGAAATAATGAATTATTCTGTAGGTGTCAAGCAGCAGCATAGTATAAGTTACCGCCTAGGGCCTACAGTAAAGCTAACATTTTCAAAAGAAACTAGTGATTTTGTATGCATAAAATTTCTTGAGGGACTGATTTAAAGTTGCCTGAATTAATCTAGGATAGGTCCAAGCACTCACCCTCTAAGAATCAGCTAACTTTTAAAAGCCTTAAGATTCAAAAACTGAAGTAAGCAAAATCCATCCACTATGTTTTAATATTTTTTCTTCACCAAAGGAATATCCATGTGAGCATTTGAGGGCTTGATTCAGATTCTCCTTCCGAGGAAGAGTCATGCTTATACCAGCCTTAAGCGTGATCATTTACAGATTTTAAAACCATGATCCTCATCCCAAATGACTGCTTGAAAACCCCAAGTCATACAGTTCCACCTACAAGTTCATTTATCAGTAGAATCAGGGATTGTGAGTCCATTCAAATACTTATAAAGGGGAAAGAAAAGAAGGAGGAAAGAAAAAAAGTATAAAGCACAGAGAACAGCCCCTCAAAGAATGTTCCTCAGTATTTTTCCAAGTAGCATCAGGGATTATTTAAGATATAAAAATGTCAATCCCTGGCAGCAGGTTCTGGTCTGTAATGATTGTGGGGGGAAGGACTCCTTGGCACTTACATACTCTAAGTATCTGTGTCTACTCCCTCTACTGCAGTTAGCTGTCTGCTCCATGTATTATAGACTAATCATGCTCCTATACAAATCCTACTAGGGAAAAAAAATAATCAACTGTGAGAGAAGGAATGTAGAGCTTTCAGCAGAGGGAGGTATTGACACAGTGTTTAACTCCAGGACAGGAGATCACTAACCGACTGTTGCAGTGCTTTGATACAATCAGGAGCTATATAGCTATATCCACCTCCTTCTGTCTTTATCCAATAAAAGCGCAATAGCCAATCCTTGAAACAGCTTTGCTGCTATCATTTGCCTGTTTGCAGACATTTGGTTTACATTATGCTGCTACTAAAAAGGAAAAAAAAGGTGGGGGGGAGGGGGGAGGAAATAGAGACGTAAACTTTAGGAGAGTCCTTTGGTCACCAAAAATAGCCGAGGCAGACAGAGTAACAAAAACTTGTCTAGTTCCTATACTGTCCGTGCAGCAACACAGGGCAAATTTACATAATATTTTCCACATTTATTTCAAGCTGGGCTACTAGCCAGTTTGATCTTGTTGTAAAGGCAGGAGAAAGGACAGCTAAATTGAGAGAGAGAGAGAGAGAGAGAGAGAGAGAGAGAGAGAGAGAGAGAGAGAGTGTGTGTGTGTGTGTGTGTGTGTGTGTGTGTGTGTGACCAATAGTAAATCACTGTTCAGCCTTCTTATATAAACACTGGCCATTGAAACAACAGATTGGTTCTCTTCCTTATACAATGTTAACATGCATCAATTTGTAGAAAACTTGCCCATCATAAAAAACTATATTACACTCCTAAAATAAGTATAATCAAACAAAATCTAGTACTGGGCTCCACACTTTAGCAAGGACGTGGAGATGCTTGAGAGTCCAGAGGAGAGCCACGCGCATGATCAGAGGTCAAGAGAGCAGGCCTTATGAAAAGAGGCTGAGAGGCATGGGACTCTTCAGCTTGGAAAAAGGTAGGCTCAGGGAGGACTTGGTGGCAGCCTATGTCAGGGATGTGCATCAGGATCTGGGAGAACATCTGTTCACCAGTGCACCCCAAAGGAAGGAAAGGTCTAATAGCTACAAACTGCTGGAAGGCCATTTTAGACTGGACATAAGGAAAAACTTCTTTCCTGTCTGGGTCTCTACTCTGGAAGAGACTCCCCCCAGAAGTGATGCAAGCACCTACTCAGGACATGTTCAAGAAGCATTTGGATGATTATCTTGGATGACTTCCTGCCCTTTGGGCAGGGGGTTGTACCCGATGATCTCGCAAGGTCTCTTCCAAACCTAATGTCTATGAAATCTATGCAAGATGCTTCAAAATTAGATCACCTCAAACTTGCTTTCCATTTCTGTAGTTCTTTACTCTGAGGTACTTTCATCTAAAAATACAGAATCTCAGAAAAGAGAAGTTTGCAAAACTTTAAAGCAGGAGAACCTGGGAAGCATTCTGGAGTTTCCTGCATGGGTATCTGCTCCCAGGGCACAGACTCCACAGGGGTGGGGGGAGTGATTCTGCCACACCTCCTAACTTTGTACCCAGGGCAGATGCCCCTCTTGTCCACTCTTAGTTGTGCTACTGACTGGGGCTTGCACTCATGCACCAACAGGGCTCCTCTTCTCAAGCCACACCCTCCTGCCTTGACAATCGTCCCTCCCAATGGCATAACTGAGGGAAGCGGACACGCAAAGATAGCCACTGCTATAACTGATAGCAGTCAGCATTAGCCCATTCACCACCCAAGGCACAGAAGGCATTTTTACACATGCATGCATCAAAGCACCAGGTGCTTTGAAAAGCACCCAGCACTGTGACACATCCAGGTGCCTAAGTGACAAAATGCACATAAGCGCATAGAAAATGGCAGCAGCGCACTTTTAAACTAAAACACCTTGGAGGTGCCTTAGTTCAAAAGCACGCCACTGCCATTTTCTGTGCGCTGATGCGCATTTCACTGCTTATACAACTGCATGTAGCGCAGTGTATTTCACTTTAGCTTGTGTGCGGAGCAGACTCAATTAATCAAGGCTGCTTCAAAGCGGCAGATCTCCAGCGTGTCACTGGGGAAAAAAAGTATAAGTATAAATGCCCAGGGATGTCCTATTATACCTTTGCTCCCCACCACTTCCACAAGCCATACAGACTGGCCACAGTACACACTATTAGGGTAAAGTTGCATGCTACAATTAAACTATACTAAGATTCCAAATGCCATTGGAGCATCTCAAAATTACTGCACTTCAGGACAGAATTAAATGTAGGCCATGCTACCTAGCTTGTATTAGGGTAACTTTAGTCTGGTCCATGGAGACGAAACAGTCCTCTAGCATCTTAGGATACAATGCTCCCAACCCCACCCCTGCCCTCAGGACAAGAATAGAGCCCAGGTGCCTGGCTCCTAGCCACACCTGTGCTCACCAGCCTTCTAGGGGCATGTCAAAACGGTACAAGCAAAAAATGATATTAACCTGTAATGTAAGACTGCTCACAGCAGGTTCTAGCTTTAACACTGCTTAACATTCTACAGATGTAGAATGGTCTAAATGTAACTTGTAACTTCACCTTTAGTGGAAGCTTCATGTAAAGATTTGCCACTTCCACTCCATGACCACTAGCTTCCAAGCTGGAAGCAATGCAATCGTATTACTATGTAGCAGTGGCTGGTGAATTAGGTTATGAGAAACAGAAGTGATTAGCCCAGACACAGGACCATAGACACTCAGCTATACTAATTCTGCTTTGAGAGCTAAAGCATTTGCATACTCTAGGAGCCTGGTGTTCAAGCTGCCCACAGCTACTCATGGGAAGTTTCATGCATATCCAATTTTACCTTTAAGCTATGCACCATCAGCCATCTTAGCATATTTAAATGGGAATTTACTAGAGAAGTGATCTGGGACCCTCAGACCACATCACACTAAAATCTATGTCTTTAGTATATGAATACCTAATGTCTCCTTAAAGGCTGTGTCTTGGTGCCAACACCATATCACTTATACTCAAACTATACCTCCAAAAGAGGAATATTCACCACATCATCTTCAACAAAGGAGGACAAAAGGGTGCAAACTGAACTCAAACATTTGTCATCATGTTACTTTGGCAAGTGGCAATGTTTTCAAACCAGTGAAGAACCAAAACTCAAGAACAGTTCATAAAACAATAAAAGGATATAAAGTGAGGTGTAACATATACACTTACTAGTGGCAATATGTGGTTTTTGGTGCGAAATGTTTTTAACAGTTCACATTTATCCTCCAAACCAAATTGTTTCCTTTCATTGTCAGTCTAACCAACAGTTTACAGCTGCAGTTTACAAGGCTCTACTTTAACACTCCCAAAAGTTAGTAGTAGTAATTTGCCTTCTAGAAAATAGGTTTTTGTTTTCTAGAGACACACTTATGTGGAATCAAATGGTACATAGGTATATACAGAGATAGAGGAGATTTTTTCCAGTTTTGATGCAAAATACAGAGAGATGTCATCAAATGATAAGCTGAAATTGTCTTACATTTTTTCTTAGAACAAATGGCTTCATTTTCCTAAAAAGGAACCTATTTTAAAAATAGGAAGTAAACACAAATGGGTTAACAAAGGCAACTCTGAACCAAAAGAAAAAAAGAAAGACACTTAACATTTATTTGGGGAAAGAGGGAAAGAGCATAAATACTCTCTCTATTAAGCAGATAAAATAAATGTCTTCATCATAATAACCAATTTGACTATGCGTCCTCTGTATCTTCACAAGAATGTCACTGTTTTTCACAGCATTCCATATTGCCATTTGGCAAGTTATTTAATTGAGTATTTAAGGACTACAAATTAAGGCTGACAAAACGAAGAAACAGGAGGAAAGAAAAATGTTGTAGGGAAGTAAAACAGGAAGACACAGAAGATGGATAAAAAGCAGTAATGATATCTGAGGACTGATGTAGCTAATGTAATCTTGTAGAAAGGAAGGATGATATGGAGTGGATTGGATGCTGGTATGGGATTCAGGAGACCAGTTAAAGTCCAGGCTCAGCCACAGACATCGTGTGTGAACTTTTGGGCCTACTCATATTCCAAAAGAATGAGGGTGTTTCCCTAAGTCAGGGGGATGTCGTGGGCCTGAAGCATAACAACATGATCTGAAACCTGGGTGGCAGCAGTGGCAGGGTTGTTGGCAGCTGAACTGATAGTGATGGTGACTGTCATTCTTTTGCCTTCTTTAAGTGGGTACCTGGGGCTGATACTCCAATTGCCCACCACTCTTGCTACTGTTGTCAGGATAACAGCTATTAATAATTATAAGGTATTAAGATACTACAGTGATGAAGGCAGCATAGAGAAAGGAAGGTCTAAGGATAAAGTAGCCTTTGTGGCAACTCCCAAAGGTAGAAGACTTCTTCCAAATAACTGGCTCTTCACTCTAAAATACCATAACGTAAAAAACACATTTCTTTATCTAAGTTAGTTACCTGTAATTATTAGAAGTAAAAAAACTCAAAATCCAGTATACTGCCTCTCATCTTTTGTATTTTATTCACATTCTGCATTTCTCGTTGTTTATATAACAAAATTCAGTAAAGTTATATTTATAGTGGCATTTAGTCACACTCTGTAATTGGTTAAAACCACTTTCTTAGGGCTGTAACCTTTAAGCTTTTAAAGAAATGCTTATTTTTTTCTAATAACTTGTTTTGATTTTTTTAAATTGTGGAAGCATTTCTGTTAGTCCTAAAAGCAATTACAAAACATTTAAAGTATGCACCAAATTAAAGCAGAAAAATATTTCACATTTGTTTGTTGACATGATCTCTCACCTTCATTCACTGACAAAAATAATGGAATCATAGAATTGGAAATGACCAATCCCCCAAAATTGCCTTTGGGCTCCAGTGACAGAGAAAGTTATCAAGGTCTCTAACTTTATCCCACCCCACGCTGCAGTACCCACCCTAACTGTATGGGGTCTAGAACCCTGGATCTTTAGGTTAAGAGTATGAGGCCCTATTGATTGAACTATCTAGAAGCAAGAAAAGTCTTTGCAACAGTGTGGGAGAATCCTTTTAAAAGGTATATCTTGCTTTTTAAATGGGTTTTTCATTATAAATATTTCTATATACAGCAATACTGTTATAAGAACCATTATTATTTACACAGTATCACACATGTGTTATGGTTAGGGACCTATCAAGTTCAGGGCAGTTGCCCCCCAATTTTGTGGTCTGAGTGTAGCACCAGGTGCCATTTTTGCAGACCATGGCAGGCCCCCCCATGCCTCTTACTGGCCGAGGGGCACTGGAAGTCCCACACCTCCTCAGAGATTAACGGATGGCCATTTGTCAATTTCTGGCCAAGGGGCCCTGGAAATCCCGCCCCTCCCCAGAGATTGATAGATGGAGATGTGGAAGTGGAAAGCCTTCACGGAGCCCACAGGGCAGCACAGGGAACCTGGGCAGTAGCCTAGCGGGAGCTAGAGACATCCCCCTTCCCATACTTGCAGGAGCAGCGTCAGCCACAGCAGTGGCAGGAAAGTGGCAAGAGCACCATCTGCCATGATTCATCAGTTCCTGCTCACTCAACATAGGCGGGTACACAGGAACTGCTGGTATAACCCAAAATTCAGTGCCAACAAGGAGGAGAGCAGCAGAGATGTTGTGGAAGCCCAACCCTGTGCTGCGCAGAGCTGGGGATGTGACCCCTGATGCTGGTGCCATGGAGGGGAAAGAAGCCTTATCTCAGGTGCTCTCTGGAACCCAGGATGCCAAAAGCCTGCATGCCTGGATCAGCAGCAAAGGCAGCAAAGCCTGGAAGGCACTCTGGGATCTGGAAAAGGAACAGAGCCCTGACCCTCTCTGCATGATGCCCACAAGCCACAGAGGATGAAGAAACTAACTTTGCATCTGGACACATGAATGAGGCTATGGCACTTACCTTCCCCAGAGGGATGGACTCTGATTACTAACTGGGATGTTACCAGGTGAATGTATGTAACAGGGCAGCCATGACCCAGACTGAGGGGAGAGGGAGCTAAGACAAAATTCACTTAAATTCCCAGGAAGACTGGGTTGGCTATTAGCTATAGTTATACTGGGAGCCAGGGCACAATTTGATTTGAAGAACTTTATTTGATGGAAAGCTAATGACTGAGCTGTTGATCAGAACTGTTGGTGCCACCGTTCGTATGAGTGCACCAAAAGCTTCAATTCAGGACTGAGTGTTGCCCACACTGGCTGAAGGATATAGCCCATAGTCCTGAAGTAAGTCACCACTATGGCAAAGCACTATGGCATGTAGAAGAAGTATAAGGGGAGGCAGAGCCCCACACATCACCCTCATACAGGATATATTTCAGTCAGGCCAGACGTAAGTCACGCCGAAAGCCAGGCTGTCTGGACCCAAGGGCCAGTTCCCCTGGGCTTCCTGAGGTTTTCTGTTTTCAGCTCCCTTTTTTTTTCCTGTTTGCTTCCCAATTCCATGCTTTTTCACAGGGACCTACCAATTTCACTGTTTCCATGAAAATCACAAAATTGTGAATTTCGTAGATCCCTAGTTATGGTACTTTAAAAGCCATAGAACAGACAAGATACAAAAATCTCATTATTTATAGGCCCTGCCACTCTGCATGTTCAACTTCCATTAAAATCTATGGTGAATGCAGGTATATGCTGCCTTATAGGAAATAAAATATAAATATATTTATATACATACTTTCCAACATTCTGAACTACAGATGACTTCATCTATGCCTAATAGATACTTTTTGGTCAAAACTGTGAGAGAAGGATCACAATGCAGTAAACTATTGACTTCCTATTCAAAAAGAGTAATTTTGGCACAGCCAGGACCATGGTCTGGTGAGATAAGTAAGCTTAGAAAGTTTGCTGCTTCTAACATTCTGTAGAATATAATTAGCTTCTCAAGAGTCTCATATATCTCTATAAGATTTTTATAGGCTAAATGACAGTCAGGTACTGGGTATGTAATATGACATGGCACTGTTTATTTCCAGCATGATGGAAGCCATGTGTCCCACTTCTTGAGCTCATGGGGCCTGGCACTATACTACAGAAGTGAGAGATTCATATAAATCAAATGGACTGAAGATCACCATTTATGTAAGTGCAAAAAACAGCAGAACCTACCATGGACTATGCCATGCAGGTCTAATACACAGTGTTTAGGTACTGTAGATATATGAAAAATGACATTATCTAGCTCAGTGGTAGCCAACCTTTTTGGCAGGTATTCCACAAAAAAGTCCTACTGAAGTGCCTTTCTGATCTCCCCTCCCCTACCTGATAGAGGTGTACCTGATAGAGTGTGCCCCATGGAGCCAGACTGGAGGCAGAGGAGCTCAAGCCTCCAGCCATGACTATGCAAAAGAGAACAGGGACAGGATTCTGCTGCAAAAGAAAGGAATCACCTCCAAGAGCCAGATCTTGTCAGCAGCTATGGCAATCCCTCAGTCCAAGAATGATTTCTACCATGGCTCACTGATGGGTCTTGAGGTGATTTAGGAGTACAGTCCTTAAGCCACAGATCCATCTGCAGGAAATCCAGGTCTTTCCACAGGGGAGAGTAGACTGTAGGCTGTGATTCCTCTCCTTTTCCTTCCTCCACTTGGTTGAAGTTGCAGCACCACCGGAGTTAGCTGGCAGCCAGTTCCTCCCAACTCTTCACATGGGCATCTATGTCCTTGTAGCAGTTCCTCTGGCCACCTCTAGCATTTCCTCTGATATAAATCCACAACTAAGCCAGGTAAAGAGCACTTATTTTGTGAGTCAGGAGTCATCTCCACACAATGTCTAGTACAGAGAAGCTGGTGCTTCAGGATAACCAACTTAGCTTCAGCATTTGGGCAGTAATCTTCCCACATGATTTGAAGGATTTTATGGAGGCATCATTGCTGATACCACCAGATGATGAGAGCAGGTCAACCACACTTCACATCCGTAGAGGGTGGTGATGATGACTGCATTGAAAACCTGAATCTTGGTGTCTTTGCAGAGATTGCAATCAATAAAGACACACTGAAGCAGTTTTCCAAAGGAGGCATTTGCACACCAGATCTTATGCTAAATCAATGTTCACTCTCTGAGGAGGCTACCAAAGTAGGGGTCATTGGGATTGGTCATATTCATTGCCTGGAGCAGGCTAATAGAGCACTTTAGTCTTCTCAATGTTAAAAGAGAGGCCCATAGTTTGGTAGGCTTCTGTGAAGACATCTAGCATGGTCTGGAAGTTTTCCTCAGTGTGCACAAGGATGGTGCAAGTTGTAAACATTTTGAAGATCAAGGATGATTATTTTGAGTAATTTGGTCTTGAAACAAAAACATCCCATCTTGAAGAGACTTACATCCATTCGGTATTCAACGACAATTGGCAATCCTTAATGAGAACCAAGAGGACTATCAAAAAAATGGAGAACAGAGTTGAGGCAATGATGCATCCTTAATTGATCCCAGTTTGGACAACAAAAGGTTCTGTCTCTGACCCACTACAAAAAATGGCCACAGCCATCTGGTGGTGATGTACCTTGATGTACTTTTCTGGACATCCAAATCTGGCTAGTACTTTCCACAATGCTTTGTGATTGATGAAATCAGAAGTAGGTGTGGCTGGTGAACTCAGACCAGTGGGGCAATGAAGCATCCCACAGGAGCAGGGTTGCAGGCAGCTGGGAGCGGGGTGGAGTTTGCAGCCAGCTGGGAGTTGGGGGGTGGGGAGCTTGCAGGGGGCCGGGCACTCCAGCTGGTGGCAGAGGGCTACAAACCCTCTTGGTCCCAGCTGGCTGCAAGCCCCCCACTCTTCCCCCCACTCCAATGGGACACTCCACTGCCCCACTAGTCTGAGTTCACCAGCCACGCCTGATCAAAAGCCTTAGTGTGATCAGTGAAGGCCATATACAGGTCTCAGTGTTGTTCCCAACACTTTTCTTGGACCTAACAGGCAACAAAGAACTACCCCACAGCATGGTCTGAAACCACACTGAGATTCCAGCAGGATTTCTTCAGCAAGAGGTAGAAGACAGTTCAGGAGCATGTGCAAAAGGATTTTTCCTGCCATGGAAAGGAGAGCAATACCTCAATAATTTCCACACACAGCCTTATCTCCTTCCTTGAATACAGCCATGATGTTGGCATTCCTCAAGTCCACAGGGACTCTTCATTGTTCCAAATTCAAAGAATGAATGTGTGGAGTCTCAATACCAACCAGTTCCTTGCTTGCCAGCCTTGTAGATTTCAGCAGGTATGCCATCCAGTCCAGTATCCCTGTTTTTCTTGGTTTCCCTGATGGCACACCAGACTTCTAGGATAGATGGGTTGGCGAAGGATCTCCTTTCAAGGTGTTGGGAGAAGGGCTTGATGGTAGTATCCATCAAAGTTTATAGAGCTAGGTTTACCTCCTCCCTGGTTCTACAACCATCTCTTTTTATGACAAGTGAAGATCCAAAGCCAGGGAAGGGTTAACTTGGCTCTTGGTAATGACACCTGACACCTTGATCTAGCTCCTTACAACAACTTTGATCTAGCACCTAAAGTCTACCTTTAGGAACCAAACAGGCCAGCCACAGATGACTAAATTTACTTTTTAAAAACAATTATCTACACCTTTCTTTAGGCTTTGATCCCTTCCTTTGACAGTAGCTTGACCACAGCTTTCAACATTAATTTTCAGATGCACACATTTTGAGTTTCATTAAAATAATAAAATCAACAAATGTTACACTCATTAAATTGTTTTTATTTTCAATTTTAAGAAGAACAAAAGTTAAAAGCAAAGTTGGATCCAGTTTCAGTTTCTAAACCACATTTTTTAAACCATAATGTGCATATAGTGGTAGATAGCCATCATCCAGTTGTCAGGAAATATACCCTGAAGATGTCATCTTATGCCTCAAAAATCAGAAGGTTCTATTTATGCTGAACCTCAATAAAAATCAAAGTTTCAGTTCCAAGCCCCTTTTATTGTGTTTACTACTAGGATGTTAACATGAACTAACATTGCAGAATCCAGAAATGGAATCTATAAACTTGATCTATCCTTACATCAGCTAACAAACAAATCAGCCACTTTTCCACTATTATTTTTAAATGGAAATACAATGGTAATACAAACTCACTTCTCAAGTGACCTTTATTTAAGCACAGTCACGCATTTTACTCCTAAAGTTACTCATAGAACAGGCATATTGGGTATGCATATATAGATATAATATTGTTTATTGAAAATTATTCAGATTAGAAATGACAATTTATGAAACTGATCTCTTGGAAAGATCATTTACATGAAAAAAACATCCCAAAGCTTTTACGCTTCTTGCATGAATATTTTTTGTCTCCTCCATTTTGGAACTTCGTCCTACATTTCATCACAAATTGGGCTTTGGCAGCCTGAGAGGCATGGATACAGGAGTTGTTTATGAACTACCTATGAATAATAACTGGCATTTCAAATGATGTAAAATAAGATCATAATACTAAAGTATCCATAATACTTTTATTTTATGCCACTGTTTAATTATATTTTATACATAGGTCTGAGTACGAAACATAAATCTAACCTGCTCCTCTTTTCTCCATCTTTCTTCATACTAAATTTCCTCCTTTGATTTGGGTTTGGCAGCAGGGGTTTAAAAAAAAATGTGAAAGAGGCCTCTTTTTTGGAGAGCACTTTTAATAAGACTCAAGATGAAGGATATCTTATTAGTAAAGCTGTTCTTCAAGATTATCATTGTTAAAGGTAGAATAACGTTCTTGTGAAATTCCTGTTACTTTGAGTTTAGGTCTCAAAGAAATAGATTATGAGATTTTGGGGTCCTTGAACTCATATGTCATCCTGGCCTCAAACCCAGACCTTAGGCAAAACCTTACCTGGATCTAAATCTGGATGCTATCATCACTTCAACCCTGTCCCAAGGAAGGACCACTTTCATGGTTGAGAAGGGACTTCTGGGACTAATATAGAGGTAAGACTGCAGCTAGGGGCAGACATTACATATAAACTGTTTTAAGTGATCAGAAATTGGTTTAAACCTGTAACAGAACATAAGTTCAGTGCACATAAACCAGTTTCAAAATGGCTGAA
>NW_017728943.1:56303391-56311644 GCF_001723895.1 Crocodylus porosus | reverse complement strand
TGCTGAGAGGGGGTGTGTGTGTGTGTGTGTGTGTGTGTGTGTGTGTGTGTGTGTGTGTGTGTGTGTGTGTGTGTGTGTCCAATTTCACTGGGACAGGCACACAGAACTGTGTCCACTTAAGGCTTTTGGAGCTAATCAACAAGTCAGCTGGTAATGTCCCTCCATTCCTTCCTTGGAAAAAGCTGTTTAAGAAGAGCATGACCTAATGACAGAGGCTTTTGTTTTGTTGATGGAATGATAAATGCTGTGTTATCAGCTTCCTGCTGGTTCCCTTGCCTGTCAGGTTTGCAGATAATATGAAGAAGCATGGAGAGGGAGATTGAAAAGCTCAGTATCATCAACAGATGCATGCACTGCACACACACCCTTTGCCTCAGAGTGCTAGCTAGGGGCAGGGGTCTAGCAACACTCCCACCCTTTAAGCAGTTAGCGGGAAAAGCCTGGGACTGTGCAGGCAGGGTAGGGGTTTAAGCCCCTCCCTAATCAGAGTGTCCTGCTGGGGCCTAGCTATGCTCCGCCCACCCCCTTAGCTTAGCACTGTAGAAGGGACGGGAGGGCTGCTCTAGTGCCCCCCCAGCTTCTAGCCTGAGCCACTGCAGGCATGTGCCTGCATTTCCTTAGTCCGTAGGGAATGTCTGTACAGTTGCAAACTAATTCTATCTAGGCAGGTTAGACTAGCCTGGAAAGATTGAATCAATTCAGACTCAGGCTTTTTGAATATCAGTTCCTAGGCTAGGATATCTCGAAGACCTAAAATTTCATTTAAGGTGGTTTCTGTCAGCAGGTTGTTGTACCAAGCTAGAGTCAAACTGAGGTAGGCCTTGTATAGGTGCACCTAGTGAGGAATCAATAAGCCCTACTGCTCTTGTGCAACTCATGTAAGGGCAAGGAATTGTTCCCATAATGGGTCATTTGAAACACACATTGCTTCAACATGGGGCATCGTACCATGCCATCTCATAGGACAATCCAGCCATAACATGGAAAATAGACTAAGTATGTGCACCCATTCCACTTCCCCACACTCTGGGCAGTTATGGCAAGGTTTGTGCATCCATGAAACACAGCAATTCCACCAAACCCTTAGGCAGACTTTAGCCTTAGATTTCCCCTCGCCCTCCCCACATGAAAACAGCATGGTTCTTCACCTCAGGATTGAGCCCACTGTCTAAAAGTCCAATCCATGGGCTAAAGAGTCCAAAGAGATGAATCCATCAGGAAAAACAGCTGACATAAATATACAAGAACACGTAAGTTAAAGCAAATAACCTGTTTTTCAAATTTGCCCCTTCCTATTTCTCATTTGCTCTAATCACACCCCATCCCTTTAGCTGTGTAAGAGCAGATCACGTTAATGCCCTAAAATGAAAAAGGTCTCTAAAAAGTTTTTGCTTTTTGTAATAAGGCTATTTTTATTTGCTGTTCACAGTCATTTATGACATTGTTTGAGGAAGAAATTAAAACAATTTGCTGCAAAATGTGCCTGAAATATCGTGATCCTTTAAGAGGTTAACACAAATTATTTCTTTTTATTTATTTTGTGTTCTAGGCCCACATTCTACTAGCACTTGATAAAAGGCCAAAGAAAAAGCCTCTCAGCCACAAAGAACAACATTTGAAACTCCTATCTCATAGTGTATATGTATAGTATAATAGCTACATCTGGAGACTCAACTGCAACATGTTTTTGACAATACAATTAGAGCCAGTTAATTGTTGTAGTGTAAATGAGATCCTACTGTCTCTCTAAACCAAGCTGCAGACTTAGCTGGAGTTGAGTTGTTTCACAGAATTGGACACACTAAAAATATGGCTAGCTCTATTCATAAAGATAACAGAGCTCAATAAAGCACAATAAAGCTGAATTATTATTTACAGCATGTTAGGGGATTCCTAGATTCCTTGATTTAGTTATTCTGACAGTGTAGATGCATGTTAAAAGGTATGAAATGGAATACAGAAGAACACAATTGCAGTACAAATTAAACACAGGGGCCTCAATTCACCTTTTACCTACCTGGTATAAATCAGGGTTTAGGTGAGAAACACTTTGAAGTCAGCTCTGGTAGAGAGTAGAGCCAGCTCAAGACACAAACATAGCAGGAATATGGGGTGACTTTCTAGTCTTTCCTCATCACTCATAGAAGATGCAACTATTGCAGAATAAATACAAACAAGCAAGAAATGCAGGGAAGTAAATACCAGGTGTGCAGCAGAATTGTGTACCATCATTTCCTTTGTGAGCAAATCAGACTTCTTGGAGAACAGTTGTAATTCACTGAAGTTGTGATCAAAATAGGCATATTTCAGTCTGTACGTACTCGCCCAGCTACAGAAATTAAGCAACACTATTGCTAATCATGCAGTGTGCTATAAATATGCCAGGCAGATGACGCCTCAGGTGTTAATGGAACTTGTTGAGCTCTTGAGTTTATAATCTTCTGCTGCCATTGGCTGTCTGCAGGTATCAGATGGAAACATCATACCACAGCTCAAGTAAAACTGCACCCACTCTTGCACAACAAAGACATTTATGGCTCACAATTTGCATCATGCATGCCCCCTTACAGCGGGAGTCTCTGAATCTTCCTGCATTTACAACCCAACTGTCTTATCTAGAAGTGTGTGCCTTTTGTGGGTCCTGTAAGGCAACCTTAATGCTAGCATTTCTTAACTTCTAAGTGCTTGACTTGGAAAACTTAAGACTATCTTAGGTATTTTAAAAAGCCAGCTGAAAAACACCCAGAAATTATATCCTGTGGTATCGTATTGACACCTATATGGGTTACTAACAGGGCTTGGATCTTTAGAAGCACCACACAGACCTCTGCCACATGAGATAACAGGAGGGGAGTTCCTGGCTTTTACCTGAGAACCATAAAATAAAATGTTTCACTAATCAGATAATTATCTCACTATATCAGATAACTGACAGCAGAGACAGATTGTCATCCACTGTGTGAACAGTAAGCATGTACAACAATTTTGCCACAACATTCACTTATATTTCCTTCCATCGCAGGAAAATAGACTTGAACCCATATCCCATTTTAGAAGAGAGTACCCCAAGCAGCATGCCTTAAAGGATGTTGGGGTTGGGCTTTTGCAATCATTCTTGTTGAACTGTTCTATTTTATATAAGTAATTGAATATACAATGGGCCAGAAAGTGAGAATGACAGTAAAACTAGTGATAAGGACACTTGCTTGGAAGGGAGAAGACCTGAATTCAAACCCCAGTCCCTATACCAACAAGGTCTCTCCTTTCCCAGACAAATTCATAGTTTAAGAATATTTATCAGTCAAGAGCATCAGGAGAAAGTAGGCAGAAGCCAGCTTCAAAATGCTTACTTCAGAGTTGCAGTTGCATGTCTTAAAGCCACGTGCAGAAAATACAAGCCATGCATTGTGGATAAAAGCTCCTTCCTTCACCAAAAAAAGGTGTCCCTGTGGTAGGGGCTGTTTCTGTGTTGCAGTATAATCCCATTCCATCAGACAGATCTTCACAATGAAGTATAACTATTAAACTCTTGGTTGCTGAGCACTTTTGGAAAGCTAGCCTTTATTTAGGCGCCTAAACAGGAAATGTGCTCTTTGGAAATCTGTTCCTGAATAACTTTTAAGATTTAGGCCACATCTTAACCTACTTATAACACATACGTATACACACACAGGTAGGGTACAGTAAAGGGAGATTTTAGATGAATTAGTTAATGAAGGCTGCACAGACATACATAAGGAACATCATTTCAGTGCCAATTAAGCTTTTATATTCAATCACACCATGCTTTTTATATGTCAGATATTTAAATGGAAACAGCCTGTCAATGTATACCCCCGCCCCCTTCCCCTTTATTAGAGAACAGGGCGTTGCAGGGGAGAGGGAATCAGAAAAGTCATGGAGGGGGTTTCGTTGTGGCTGCGGCGGGGGTTGGCTTTATTTGGCATGTCGCCCTTGCAGGAGGAATGACCCAGCGCTGTTGGCATGTCACTAGAAAATGCCCCCTCCCTTCCTGCAGAGGCAGGGGGAAGAGTTTCCCCTGCGAACTTGAATCTGGAAGGCAACTTGGATGCGAAAGTGCCAGTGCTTGCACTACGTGCAGCCCCAAACACACACACGTACCTGGGCTCACTCTTACTTAAGGTACTGCCGCTCACTATATATTAGTGGGAGTTCTTGGGTGCTCAACAGTTCTGAGAAATCAGGCCCTAAATGTCTGCCTCCATCCCTGAACTTAAATGGGCCTTTCCCTTGCTTCCCCTTCACAAGAATGCAAGGGCAAGGCGTTTCTTTGCAACTGTCTCCTCCTCCCACCCCCTGCATTCCCACAGAGCCAGGCACAGTCTGACCTTATGTCTTCATACTACGTTTTGCTGTCTTATCACTGCATTCACAGTACAGACTGTATGTACAGCTGTCAATATGCAGTGCCATAAAAGGCTTGTTTGCGGTGCTTTTTTCTGGAACAAAAAAAAATTGAAGATGACTTGGCTGATTAGTCTGTAGCTATTTTACCTGTAGCTTTGAGCTAATCATTATTTGTTGAGTTTTGTGACACACGTAGAACAGGAAGACAGGAGTGTGCTGAAAGGTATACTCAGCATCAAAAATTGCCCCAGACATGGAATAGCAGGGAACCAGAGATCAAACTAAACAGGATTTTTAAAAATACTTTTGCATTCAACATTAAAAAAAAATTCAGAACACCAGATAATTCTTCTCTTCAAGGCCACCATTTCCATTGGATCCATTTTGCAGCATCTTAATTATATTCTAGTCTTCAGTATTCTGTAATTATTGCATTCCGGCAACTGTTATTATCCATAGCTCCATGAATAGTTCCTTGTGGCTCTCTAATACAGAGCTTACCAAGAGAAATATGATATTGGGACTGAGTAAGAGTCACAAAACTAATACACATTCTGGGATAAAAATTTTCCACCTAATGAGTTTCCCCTTAAAAACTGAGAGACATTTAGCTGACTGGATCTGAACACATCATTTCATAATGGCTTAAAACTTGGGAGGTGCTGAACACAGCTGCAAAATGTTTACCATCCTTAGCATTGCTTACATAATTAGGAATTGAATGGGCTTAACAATCATCTGGATCAGGCCCCAGATACCAGAGTATAAAAAAATGTTGGCACCTTCGAGTCCCTTTGTAAAATATGTAGCTGAGATGAGTTTGGACAGCTTCCTGCTCCTCTCTGATCCTACAGTTCCTATGTACTCTTTGTAGAGATACTTACAGCATCCTTCATTTTTCATATATTCTGGGTGCCTTCTAGCAATGTATTAAGCAATATGATTAAACTAGTACATGTGGTGCACTCTCTCTCTCTTCTTCTGAAGGAATGAATTGCGTGCACAGTGGATTGTTTTATGAGGTAAGAGGTCTTTTCAGGGCAGCTGTGGGACAGAGGGAGTGAAATTCTTCCTCTATGTGTACATGCTGCTGTATTTATATTAGAGAAGAGAAGTACAAAGAAATATACCTAGAACCAGGGTATGTCTATACTGAGCAATACAGTGAGGAGCAAGAATAAATTACCCCAACCAGAGCGCAACACAAACAGTAAAACTGCTCCCAATGCCTAAGTTACCACCTGTAGAGTCCCAGATCCCTCAGCCTTTCCTCATATGGCTTGCCATGCAAGTCTCCAAACATATGGATGGCCCTTTTCAGGACTCTCAAAAGCTTTACCATGTCCTTGGTAAAGTGCAGCACCCAGAACTGGATGCAGTACTCCAACTGTGGTCTCACCAATGCCAAGCAACGTAGGAGAATCACTTCTTTGGTTTTGCTGGAGATGCATCGATTAATGCATGCCAGGGTATTGTTAGCCCTGCTGGCTATGACATTGCACTGCCAGCTCATGTTCATACTGTGGTCTATTATTACCTCCAGGTCCCTTTCATTTGTACTGCTGGTCAGGTAGGCATTGCCAAGCCTGTAGGTGTGCAGGGAGTTGTTTGTCCCCTGGTGGAGCACTTTACATTTCTCAGCATTGAACTTCATCTAGTTCCAGTTGCCCAACTTGCTAGCCTATCTAGGTCTGCCTGTATCTGCAGCCTATCTTCAAGCTTGACCATGTCTTGGTATACCATAACTTGGTATCGTCCGTGAACTTAGCCAGTGAGCTCTTCATCCCCGCATCCAAATCATTGATGAAGTTGTTGAATAGCACTGGACCGAGCACCAACCCCTGAGGGATACCACTAGCCACTTCCCACCAAGAAGACACAGATCCATTCATTAGAACTGTCTGGGTCCTACCCCACAGCCAGTTTCCTACCCATCTGACTGTTTCACAATTAAGCTTGTTTGACAAGATTTAGATACAGAGCCCTCACGGCCATTTTGAATTGCAGGGATGCTGATACATGAGAAGTTCTGGACACTTTAATTAGAGCTGCTCTATTTAAAGCACTCTACCACCCCCACCCCACTCCCTTAGGTATCATTACGCTGTACTACATCACACAGTGCAGACATAACCGAAATGGAAGATGACAACATGTGTCAAGGTCTATGGTGACAAAAGTCATTCTATAACCTTGTTCATCCACAGAAAAAGTGTCTCCCCCTCACAAGGTCCTTTCACATCTGATGAAGTAAGCTAGACTTCATAAAAGCTTATGCTACACACACACACACACACACTTTAGTTAGTCTATAAGGTGCAAATCTGCCCTGTCTTCTACTTTACTTCAGACAAATACAGCTAAGTATGTCCCTCCTTCACAAATAACCATGACCACTATGACAGAAGTTTTAATTGTGCCTAAAAATGTTCTTGCTAATTTTAGTCTTCCTTTAATAATCTGTTATCTCCCACCTGAAGCAAGGAGGTGAGAAGCGGTCTAGATCTATGGCTGTGTGCAGATGTTAAAAAAAAAAAAAAAAGGAGTTTTACCAGAAGAGGCAATGCATTACTTTGACCTGGCTCCACAACATCTGCATAGATCAGGTGCTTCAGTGGGGCCTTTTGGTGCTTTTATCTATAGCTGATTCAATCAGCTATTAATTAAAAGTGCCAAAAACCCCACTGAAGTGCCCAATCTATGCAGACATTGGGTGAGCTGGACCCAAATAAATAAGACACTGCCTCTTCTGGGTATGCACTGGGCTTGGCACAGGAACTCACCAAGTTTAAAGAGCCTTTTTTTTGGTTTTTGGTTTTTTTAACGTCTGCAAGCAACCTATATTTCTAAAATATGCAAAAAGTACAGTGCATTCTCTGGTTGCCAAGACAAGTATCAAAGAAAATGCTCTACTTCATGGGCCAAGTGGAGATGCTACAAGAGATGCAGTATAGTAAGATGTCCTGCATAACTGAAGCTCATTGTTCATTTTATCTATTGCATTTCAGGCATGTCAGTAGTTATGTATGCATCACATATTCAAGCTGCAGTTTATATAGCTGATGAAAATCTCTAAAACAGCAAATTTCCTGCTCCTCCTCTCAAATCATGCCCCCCACCCCCGGACAAGAATCAAAGCTAATCTCAGGCTGAGAGATGCTTTTTGTCCTCCCCTGAGACAGTTTGTACTGCAGCACAGCACTGTATAAGCCTTTCAGACCTCTTATGTAATATCCCTCTTTCACAGCAGAGTGCCTAGGTTCTGAATGTGCACTGAAAACCATGTCAGGCAGGGATGCATAGGAGGAATATTTAAAAAAAGGAACATAGCCTTGACTTGGAAAAAATGCACTGGAGGATTTGTCAGACCACCTTAGAAGTCATTGCTACACAAGGGGCCTGAAGATTGTGTTTTGTGTGCAAGTTTTTACCTCTATGCCAATAGCAAAGAAGAACCAACCGAGCTAGTTGGTATAACAAAACAGTCCACCATAATTTGTGGCATAGGACCCAACAGTTGCATATCAGAGACTCTATAGTGTAGTATCCAATGTTTTTTTTATTAGTAGTACCTGAATCCAAGACAACTTTGGATTTAAGATAGCCCCCTCCCCACAAAAAAGGTTCTATACAAGAAAAATGATACATTTCTTATAGAATCTAATTATTGGAGGGTCTTCTTAAATTCATCCCCCCACCCCCATGCCTGCAGCAGGCAAAGCAGCAGCAGAAAGCCAAGCAATGTGGAGGTAATGGCAAGGAGGACAGACAGACTAACCCTGACCCATTGCCCCCACCTGCATCTTGCCCCTCTGCCCCTTGCTCCTTCCCTCAGTGCCTACCCCTCACCTTACCCTCCCAGTGTCTGTCCCCCACTATTCCCTC
>NW_017728943.1:56291620-56303291 GCF_001723895.1 Crocodylus porosus | reverse complement strand
GTCAATCCCTCTACTTTCCCCTCTGCCACACACTGTACTGCCAAATGGTTCTGCACTGCATCCCTGGCTCTGCTGATTCCCCCGCTGCTCCTTGGCTCAGCAGGAAGCAGCGCAGGATCCAGCAGGTATAGACAACCATGAACGATAGCAAGAACATATTGAGGTAATAGCTGCACAGCGGATATGCAACTCTTTTGGTCCTCAGACTCAAAACAGTTTAGTGGACATATCTTGAGGAAGGTCAATACTGCTTTTTTAGGGGAACTTCTGTCCAGTGAAAGCATAACGGGCTGGTAGGGAGGATTTCACAGCTCTGTTCTTCATGCTTCTACTAGCATTTTGTGTCCATATAAAAAAGGAATAGTCTTAGATTTGAACGTACCTCCTATAATGTTTGCCCCTCTGGGGAATGGACTTATTCCAGGACAAACAGCATAACAGCAGCTGTCAACAGAGAAGGAAAAACCTTTATGGCAGTTCCAGTAATTCCAACAATGCACCCAGCTGCAAGCTTGCTAGGCCTCAGCAAGCAATCTCCAGCATCAGAAGGACCCCTGGCTAGAGCACAGAGACATAGATTGAATTACTCCATGGGCCTGATTGGAAGAGGCAGACTTCTGTGACCACTGAAGTCCACAGAGCCCAGCAAAGGCTCAAAGGTTCAGTCACCAAGATCTGTGACTCAATCATACTCAGATCAGGGATCTGTCATTTTTTATTTTGCTGCAAAAAGCCATGTACCAGACTAATTCACATAAATTGCAGCAGCCGCAGCTAGACAAAAGATTACAGCTAAGCCTAACTCAAAAACCCTTCCAGCAAAACAAACTAATCTATTGCCTTCAGAAGAGAAACAGAGAAGAAATAATAGCTGATACTCATTATTTGACCCTATGAGAGGCTTAGCATTGACCCATTCATCTACTGCAGTAACAAAGGGTGGTGCTCAGCCCCTCAAAGGGTCAAGCTCTTGGAAACATAAAAAACTATTTGCTTTGTTACTATGGCGGAGGGGGGACAAAAGAATCATTAACAGTGAATCGCATCTTTGATGTACAAGCACATACCCGGAACCAGAAGATGAAAAGTGTTAGACTTCAAGGGGTTGATTTATAACAACAACTTCCATCTTTTGTGAGTGGAAGTAGCACCTTTAGACTTTAGGGATCAGATGACCAGATTCTCCAGCCTCACATTTGGGGCCTAGTTTCTAAGGAGGTCCCTAAATCCAGTATCTGGCATCCTCTACTGTGACACTCCCAGCTAAGTAATTCAAAAGAGCTCAGGATCTAACCTACAGAAAGTTTTTAACAAGTTGCCACTTGTTTTAGCACGTATATACATGGGAGCTGAGCTCTTTTTAAAGTCTGGCCACTATCTACCAGGTTTTGCAGCCTAGATAAGACAAGCAAACATCTAAATTCTAAACATTTCAACTAACTAAAATTGAGTGTACAAAACCATAATTAAAAAAAAAAAAGAAGACCAGACAGACAGCTCAATTAAACACTGGAAGTCACAACTTGGAAATCCCCCATATTTTATGTTAAGCAATGTAAGACTCCCTTCTATGTTACTTAAACAGGCATCCTTGACTCTCATTGCATGTTGAAAATAAACACCCGTTACAGGCTGATTTCAAATAATTTTTCCTCTCCTATTCCCCTGCTATTATCCTCCTTGCTCACATTTCAAAACCTTTCCTCACAAATCTTCTAAAGTCATTTGGGAAATTCTGGGCTGGTTTTAAGTGTCCATTTCATATGGGGGAAATCTCCTCCCCTTGCACTCTGCACAAAGAAAGTACATTCTGCTTACCTATATTTCCTCAATGGTTCCCAGGTGAGTATTGTATTCCTTTTCCCACCTTCTCCTCTACCACACTGCCACATTACAATGCACTGTTTAACATCTGCCACATTCCACCCAAAAGGTGGAAGAATTTCACCAAGCAGTCAACAAATGGTTTCAGTTTGTTCAGTGTATTCAGACCCTTCAGTTTGTATGAACATGTAAAATGCACAGCACACAGTATTTTTAAGGAATTATTAAAAAAAAACCAGCAAGTATCTCAGGAAGTTCTTCAATTGTAAAGCTTTTTAAGCTTCCCATTTATTTGAAGATTCTCAGAGATAGAGATTGGTATTATATTGCTCTAAAACCAGTAAACCAAGAAGGCTGGGCATCAATATCCAGGGAAATATTCTCAGCTGGCAGAAAGCAGGAAAGTTCATTGGCCTCAGTGGCACTGTACCAACTTCGTAAGCAGAGGATCTGGCCCAGTGTTTATAGGGAATCACTTATATAGGCAGAGTGTATGGAAAATAATCCCATCTATGGCAGAGGGAAATACTAGTGGACAAATGCCCTGCAGATGTTGAAGCAGCCTGGAGCTGTTTCACTGCCTCTGCTAACCACAAGTGATTTGGCAAACAAATAAATACATCCCCTTTCCCACTCCTCCTCCTCCCTGTTTTCATTCTGGTTTTATAGAGCTTTCCCTGGACTCTCAGAAAGGTGATGTCTTCATAGCTCTTGCAGGAAGCTCAGACCTTTGTCTGACAGCTGCAGCACTTGGGGATCCAAAAGGATTATCATTCCCCCTCAGTACTGATCCAACAATAGTAATGGCGTGGCAGGCACAGCTGGGTTATTTAGGTTGAAAGCCAGTGTCTCTTCTCTTCCAAATACATACATGCACTCGCTGTGTCTCTGAACAACTGGGAAGCTGACATCATTTCCTACATGCTTGTATTTTCCCTCTGATTACAAGACAGTACAATTATCAAACAAACCCACTATGAGATCTATTGTTGGAAAGAGGGAGAACTTCAGTTCTTTCCCAAGCTACTGAACACCTTTTAAATCTCCACAACAGCTTGTATCTCAGGAGTTTGCTGAGGAGACAAATGTTTTAAAAAGCAAAAATGGGTGTTTCACATTATGGATTAAAATCTATTCTTACAGCTACTGCCATCAAGTTTCATTTGAGTCTTCACAGGCAAAGATATTCAAAAGGCAAATTGGTCAAGGATCCATTTTCTTTGTAGATTAACTGTATCCAATATATCCAAACATCCATTTGGAGCATGGGAACAGAAGCAAAGGTGCTTGAAGCAAGCAAGAATATTTTAACACCTGAATACCCCATCTCATAATGGTGTAACTTTAGACTCTGTTAATTAAAACTCTGACTTGTAAACATAATTCTTTGGACTCTGTATTTAATTAATCTGTTGTGTAGTCAGAGGTTCTAGGGATGTGCTTGTCTGAGAGATTACTTTTCACTAAAACATGCATCTTCTGGCTGTTTGTTGAGGCTAGAAATTGAGACAATTGTCATCCCAAAGTCAGGGCAGCTGAAGTCAACTTACAAATACTCTTCCACCCCCTCCATCCCTCTACCAACCCCATTTTCCAAATGGAGAAAGAGTTATGGATTGACCCAGCTCCAGCTGCAACATCTGATATTCAATTTGCATCTTTACCTCAAAGCCCATGCCAAGCTGGGAGGGGGCCGAAGAAAGTTCAAACAGTAGGTCTGTTTTTTCAATGCATTATATCTTGAGCACTTATTAATGACACTGCTGTACTGCAAAGTGAGGGAGAAATGCTCACAAATCCAAACTATAGTATTGTATATAAAGTGATCAACTGTCCCAAATTTTCTGGCACAGTCCCAAATTTCAGGGCCATGTCCTACTAACCTTTAAGTGGGACTTTTGTCCTAAATTTTTTTTAAAAGTGCTCTCAAAGCTGTCTACCCTCCCTCCCCCAAAACATTCGCACAGTCTCAGGCTGAAAGGATAGGGTAGGGTATTGCCTGGTGACATCTAAATGCAGTTATAGCGATTCCAGTTCAGGAGGTAGCCCCCAGCTGAACTGGAAGCTGTATAACTGAATTCAAGTGACACTGCCCCTGGGCAAATTAGATGTCCTTCACAGAAAAGCTAATTAACTTACTTACAAAAAGACACTAAGGCAGCTAAACTAACCAGAACAGTTTGTGAAGGAGGAGGAGGAGCAGGATAAAAGCCCCAGAAATATTTCCTCCATATTTTCTCAGCCCGTTTCTGCAGGAAACCTCACTAGATTCATTCCACCCACTAACTTGCTTTACTTTCCTTCTTCAGAGTGCCAATAGCACTGAGCCCTCAGGTACAATGTGTTTATACCATTATGAGCACAAGTGAGGCTTGAGCATCATTTTCTTCACCTTCCCTTGCTCAACCCAGACTGTCAGTTGGTTTGGATGAAAACCAAAGGAAAGCTGAAATGACTAAAGGCAGCAATGACCGAGACATGCCAAAGGGGCTGAAAGGACAAGTGAGGGAAACACTAGGAGAGAAAAGGAGACAGGGGCTACAGGGAAAAATACAAAGGGAGAAAAAAACAAAGGGCAGGGAGACAACACTGGTAAGAAAGGACACAGTGAAGGGATGCATGATGCCTCATTCTTACCATGCATCATGGCAAAGGACTACCATGATACTGGCCCCAGAGACCTTGATGTATCATGGGAAAGGCAGTTCAACTAGGGAGTATGGCCTATACCCAGGATATCAAAGATAGGATCTGGGGGCTGGATCTGCCCTACAGGGCCGCTCGTCTGGCACACACTACTCCCCATGGGTTAGCCAATATACTACATGTGTTGTACACTGAACTGGCCTTATATGCCATACATGTTATGCACTCTGGCCTGAGCTGGGACATGCCACATGCAACACCTGCATGGGTTGGCCAGTCTATGCATTGTGTGAAAAACCTGTACAAGGCCAGGCCAGTCCATTTTCTGCACATGGTGCCTGCACCAGATCAGGTCAAGCCAGGTTGCTAGATCTGGCATGCGGAGCCAGTCTGAAGACCCAGCCTCACATCATTCAACCAGCCCAAGAGGACTGGCAAGTTTGAAACCCCTGGCCTATACACTGAATCATGAGACACACAAACTAACTTCCATGAGGCACCATGGCCTCATTACAGCAGTGCTGAATTGAAGTACTTGTGGTTTTCAACCAAAACATTTACTGTAGTTTTGGTCCCAGAAGAACAAGTACCAGAAAGGAGAAGGAGACATTCCTCACATACCTCAGTATGTAAAGAATTTATATATTTGCTCCAGGGTCCAAGGGGTTGAAAACAGATTTGTTGAGTGTATCTACATAAATATAAAGGGGGAGGGGTAAAGAACAGCAGAAAACTTATGGTTGGAGTCTAGTACAGAACCTCAAGTCAGGAAGAGGAGATAGATGAGACATTCTTCATATAGCTAACAATAATATGCAAGTGCATGAGTTTGTAATAATTCAGGATTTAGACATCCCCAATATCTGCTGGAAGAAATATATGACAAGAGATAAAACATACAGCACATTTTTAATTAAAACACCTTTCTGTTTGAGAAAGTTGAGGCACCAGTAAGGGGCTTATTCAGGTTCAACATGGTAATGGCCAACAGGCTACAGATGAACTGGCTACAAACATAACAATTTAAGTGGAAGTAATCATGGGCATTCGTACACATGCTGTACAGTCCTGAGAAATGGCCGTGGCATGCTTTTGAACTAAAACGCATCAACAGTGTTTTAGTTCAAAAGCGTACCACCATCATTTTCTCAGTGCTGACATGCATTTCACCATTTATACAAATGTATGTGATGTAGTACCAGGCGCATCAGCTCGCATGTTCCACAGACTCGATTAATTGAATCTGTTCCAACACATCACATCTCTGGCATGTTAGAGCAGACAAATGTATGTGTATAAATGCCCCATGATTCCAAGGCTCCCTCTACACATCACATTAAGGCATAATTGACCAAGTAATCACACCTTAGGTTGTGACCCAGCTACACGTTCAAATAATGGTGTGATAAAACAAGCAATAAGCTACAAAGTTATTTCACAAAAAATGTGCAATAACTTTGTAGCTTGTTCTAATCATGCCATTAATTGAACGTGAAGCCAGGTGATGCCCTATAGCTGAGAGCCCCATCAACTGAGGGGCTCCCATCACAGGGGTGCACCATCTGCTGCAAGTCCCTCAGCTGACAAGGCTTGCAGTGGTGGCAGCATTGTCAGATGCAGGGCTTGCAGCCAAGAGAATGCTGCCCCCCACCACTCCCATGAGCTTTATGATATGCAGGGCTCACAGTGGCAGTAGTAGCGTTCTCCCCTCTGCTGCCACTGCAAGTCCTGTACCTCACAAGGCTCACAGCAGGGGTGATGTTCTCCCTGCTCCCCCACTGCCAAATCTGTGGACCCACAGGAAACCACAAGCCCTACGCATTGGATCTAGTGCCTAACCCCAGCATGCAGGGCCAGGTGGGGACAGTGCCAGGCCCCAGGGCCCAATCAAAGCAAGCAAGACCAGGAGAGAGTGGTACAAAGGCCCTGGGACCCAATCCCAGCATGCAAGGGACAGGAGAGGGCAGCACCGGGCCCTCAGGACCCAATCCTGGCACACAGGCAGGGAGGAAGTATTGGCAAGCCCCAGGACTCAATCCAGTCTGCAGACAGGCCCTGTACCACACATCTGGCCCCTAGAATACCAGTGGGTCAATATTATTTCAGTGCAGAGGAGAAAGAAAGACTGCAACTGATCTCTGTGGTTATACCAGGAGCCTTTCAGCTGTCTGAAGATCAAGAGATTTACATGCAAGCAATGAAAACAACATGTCAGTAAAGAAGTGTACAAAGGAATAACACAAACATGCCAAAACAAAAATCATGAAAGCAAAGGCAAAAAATGGGTCACCAGTGGCAAGAGATGCCATTTAATCACCATTACTGTGCATGATTAACATGTTAATTGGTTCTTGCATTTGTTTTTTTTAACGCATTAATCGTGCATGTGGTTTTAGAGCTCACACCTGGTTTCCATTTCCAGAGGGGCAGCAGTGACAGTGCAGAGGACCACAGGGCAGCGCAGGTGTGGGCTCCAGGCTTCTGCAACAGGAAGCTGGGGGTAGGAGGGCATGTGCACACACACACGCACGCATGCACACGCACATATCAGCTGCAGCATGCAGGCAGGCAGGAACACAGCCCAGTGGTGTGTAGAGCAGCACTCAGCAGATAAGTCTGTGGAGGGGAAGGGGAAGGGGTGGGGAGAGAGGGAAGGGGCAGGGGGACCAGATTAAGACCCCCAAGGTGAGGGAGGAGTGGGGCAGGTGCTGATGTGAACAGGGCCCAGGGACAGGGCAGGTCATGGGACAGAGCCATGAGAGGTGGTTGGGGGTGGGGGTGGGGGTAAGGGTAGGGTGGTGGCAGGGCATGGCTCCCCGCTACTGTGCATACCACAGGGGGAGGCATGGGGGGGCATGTGTCCCCTGGATTTATGCACAGAGTGGAAGAGGGCTGTCTGCTGTGGGCTAGAGCCCTGCGCCCTGCTCCCTTTGCCCTGGGAGCTGCACAATGCCATGTTTAATTAAAGTGACACTGTCGCAGGGCACTAAAAGGTGCCTGCTCCTCTTACAGCAGAGATTGCCTGGGAGGGGAACACAGAGCCAAATAAGAGCCCATATAAACCCTAGGGCTGGAGCCAGGCAGTTCAGTTCCCTGCCAGGAGCTGAAGGGGAAAGAGCCTTCTTGAAGGAAGGGCTCAGAGATGCTATAGCCATTGGATACTTGACCCTTAAGGCTAATGGGGCACCAGGAGCCCATACGGTACTTTTGCCTACAGGCACCCAGTATTAGAGAATAAGTTTTACTCTAAGGGGCAGAGCATGCCCCAACCTTTGTATTACATTATAGCCCTGGGGCTCAGGTTTGATTGCTGTTTGTTTACTGTTGCTGTTTGCTTGCTGTCTGATAACACCGGTGGTTTGGGTGAAGCTATTTGGGGAAAGAGGAAGCTTCATTTGGGGCTCACTACAGCATGGGAACCCCAGTGCCAGAGAGGGCGTGACATTTGGGGCGCACGGAACCCAGCACCAGAGAGGGTGTGGCATTTGGGGTGCACGGACCCTGGTGCCAGACAGGGCGCAGCGATAAGTGTTGCGGAGAGCCCAGGCACCAGAGAGGGCGCAGCAACAGGGACTGCGGAGAGCCCGGGTGCCAGAGAGGGCACAGCAACAAGAGCTGTGGAAAGCCCAGCACCAAGGCAAGACAACGCCAGTGCCATCTGCGAGGCTTGGGGCATGGTAAAGTGGCAGTTGGAGCCATGCATATAGCCCATAAGGCTGAGAGACTCAAGAACCATCCACCGTAGTGTGGGATGCCAAGAAGTCTATGAACCACAGGGTTCCATAAGATCTAGCCAGACTGTGTCTAAACCGAAAGATCAAGGTTAGCATCCCTATATCAATTATTCCAACAAGACATGGCAGACTAGATAGAGGGTGCCTGTACGGTAAGACTGGCATGGTTAAGGAGCCTAGGGGTAACATGGCCACCCCTAGGGACTCCACCCTGCTACAGACACCAGACAACAAACAAAATTAATCTGGGAGGGAGGAACTGAAATTCCAGATATGTAAAGAGTATTACCTGGAAATCTTCAAGAGGAGACTAAACAGTCACCTTGCTGGGGTCACCTGACCCCCAGTTATCATTTCTGCTTAGTGCAGGGGGGTGGACCCAATGATCTTCTGAGCTCCCTTCCAGCCTTACAATCTATGAACTTTGGACAAATTTGAATGAATTTAAGCTGGGAACATCTACAGCAGTTCACCAAAGTATACTGAAAGACTCCAGGAGCTACTTGCAATAATATTTGCATGACAAATAATAATAATTGCTGATAATATTGATGCATGACAAACATCAATACCTAGGAAGCAGACTACTTGATAATATATGAAGGGATGATCACTAGCAGCCATATGAATCTGTCGAGAACAAATCATGCCCAAGTATATCTGGACATTATTAAGTCTTTTGACACAGACCCTTGTGGTGTTCTCATGCCAGTTAAATGTGGGCTGGATAGAATGAATATGAGATGGCTTCCTAACCAACTGAATATCTGTGAAGTATGACTGTTAAAGGATCACTGTCACATAGGCAGGACATTTAAAGCAAGATTCCACAGGTTTGTTTCAGCACTATTTAATATTTTAATAATGAGTTAGATGGTGTATAGGGTCTACGCTGACCAAACCAAATGTGCGAGAGGAGCTGCAAATATTGTGAAGGAAAGGATTAACATTTTTAAAAGGTTTTAATAATTTGAAGAATGGGATTATAGACAACAATATTACATTCAACAGCAGACAAATATAAGGCACCACACTTAAAGAAGCCATACTTACAAAATCCCAAAATACAGAATGGGGAATAACTGCCTAGACAGCAGAACTGCTACGAAAGATCATGGGGTTACAATGGATCATACCCAACATGAACCATCAATGTCAATATTTTCACCAATTTGAAAAAATGTAATTTAAGGTTGCACTGTATTCAAGACATGCAAAGTGTCAGTATTACTTTACTTGCTACTGGTTAGTCCTCAACTGGGAGTACTAAGTCCCATTTGGGGCACTGCATTTTAAAAGGATGCAGAGAAACCCTAGGGAGTGTAGTGAATATTGGGTACAAGGAAGACAATCTGACATTAACGAGAAGAACTAAACAACAGTTTTATTGTGGAGCACTGGGCAAGCCTCTGCAGTCTTTTTTACTGAGGGACAATCTCCCAATTCCCCACTTTTGCAGTCATCTGAATTAGGAAGTGTCTTGATATAATAGCCACTACACGAGGGTGATCCAGGTATGAGCAATGAACATGACAGAGGAGTTGGAATGCAAACATCTTAGGAAATGTTGAAAGAAGTAGGCCTGTTGAGCTTTAAGAAAAGGAGATTAAGGGGAGACACAAAAGCAGTTTTCATATGTTTAAAGGCTGCCATAAAAAAGAGAGAAAATTTATTCTCCTTTGCCACAGAAGCAAGATATGAGGCAATGAGTTCAAATTACATGAAAGCAGGTTTAGATGAAATATCAGGAAACATTTTCTAACTGTAAAACTAGAACAATGGAACAAGTTGCCTAGAGAAGCTTTGGGATCCCTTTCTTTGGAAGTTTTCTAGAACAGCGTGGATAAGCATCTGTTTCAAATAGTTTAAAAATCCATGAACAAATCCAGCATTTGGGGGGAGGGAACAGGGCCTGATGTGGGCAGGGCGGGGAAGGGTTTGGAGGGAATGTTGAAAAGGGTTTGGACTAAGTGACCCTGTAGCCTCTTCCAACCCTGTCATTCGATTAATTTTTATTTTTTGCTAAAAAATTATAATTTTCTATGAGTGAAAAGGTGTACTTTCCAACCAGCTCTATTAACAAGGTCTTGGGACTTTGTTTGTTTCTAGGTATCCACTTCCTTCCTTCTCAGTTTCCTGGAGCCACAGGTAGATCATTCTGATTCCCCTTTCTTTCTGCAGACAACACGGTCAGAGTGCCACTACAACGGAGCCAGATTTGAAAAGCCTAGACTGCTGAAGGCTTGAAAAATGTCAGTGTAATTTTCCATTTTCTGTGGAATCTAACACAAGGCAAGAAAGTACCTATCTGAAGCATACCATGTCGCTACACATGAAACAAGCATAGATGTCCCTAATCAAGTATTATAGGCATGTTCCGTATTATTATATTGATTTCACTAACATAAAATTCAGTATTTCCCTGTGTCTAAATGTGATACTGATTCCCTAGGGGGCAGCACAGTTTAATAGCTAGAGCCCCAGACTTGGGAGACCTTGGTTCTGCCACTCTCCAGTTAGGTGATGTTGAACAAATCACTTCACCTCTACCAGGGTTAGTTTCTCCATCAGTAAAACCAAGATAAAAATCCTAAAATCCTTTGTAAAGTTTTGGAGATCCAAGGATTTTTCAAAAATATTCTATGAGGGCTTAGAGTTACCATATTACATGTTATGCTACAAGTTAGAATGGAATAAACTATTAGATTATTCAGTCTGTTCCCTCCCTACCCCGTGGATTGGTTCCTTTTGTTAAAGTGTGCGGTGTTTTGTCCACTCAATTCCAACAAGCAAAGTTTTCTCCATTCCTCTCCTCCCCACCAAGAAATAATGCCCAAGGAGAAGACGAGGGAGGAGGAAGATTTGGACCGCTAAACCAAGCAGCACTCACAAGTACAGCCCAGCCTAGACCGATGAGCGGAACATATACACAGGTAAGCAACAGGGGCCAGGGCAATGCTGTGATTAGGGGGCCAGTGCACACATCCACAGGAGGCCTCAAATGCCTCTACAGAAATCCCCACACTGGGGCCCAGGGGAAGCACATCTAGGCCAAGGGTCAGTTAGGATCTAGTCAGGAAACTTCTGGAGGGACTGGATGTATTTAAATCAGCTAGTCCAGACGATCTCCACCCCAGAGTGCTGAGGGAATTAACTGAGGTCACTGCAGGACCCCTGGCATGGCTGAATGAGCACTCGTGGTGCTCTGGTGTGGTGCCAAAGGACTGGAAGAGGGCCGAGGTGGTTCCCATCTTCAAAAAAGGGAGGAAGGAGGACCCGGGGGACTATAGGCCAGTTAGTCTTACCTTGATTCTGGGTAAGCTTTTTGGGAGAATTATTCTGGCACATATCCATGAGGGGCCAGCAGGGGAGATTATGCTTAGGGGCAACCAACATGGGTTCATCAGAGGCAGGTCCTGTCAGACCAACCTGGTGGTCTTCTATGACCAGATCATCAAATCCTTAGA
>NW_017728943.1:56286417-56290985 GCF_001723895.1 Crocodylus porosus | reverse complement strand
GAGGGGGGATCTAGTGGCCTGTTACAAACTGGTCAGAGGGGACCAGCAGGCATTGGGGGAGTCCCTGTTCCCCCGAGCACTGCCAGGAGTGACTAGAAAGAACGGTCACAAGCTGGCAGAGGGTAAATTCAGATTAGACATCAGGAGGCGCTACTTCACGGTCAGGATGACTAGGATCTGGAACCAACTTCCAAGCAAAGTGGTGCAGGCTCCTACCCTGGGGGTGTTTAGGACAAGGCTAGACAATCACCTTGCTGGGGTCGTTTGACCCCAGTACTCTTTACTGCTGTGGCAGGGGGTCAGACTTGATGATCTGCTCAGGTCCCTTCTGACCCTACTAACTATGAAACTATACTTCCCACTTGGTGCTTACAGCCACCAAAAACCATTTTTGTGGAGTATTGTGCTGAGGTTCCCCCTTAGGCCAACCAGTTTAATTCCCTGGATCACTTTCAGCACCTTCATTGTTAGCTTATGAATTCTCCTGAGTTAACCTATATTTTTTCTGCTAACATAGGGGCCAGAACTGAATACAATATGACAAGTAAAATAAACAGGCTTAATTATGATCTCCTCTGAACAAGTTTTATGCTCATGGGATTCTAGTTGCTTAAAGTTACCCCCAAAGTACAAAGGAGGTTGTGATGCCTACCCAACAGAGAGATTGCAGGATTCTCCATAAAGCACTTAGGGACCCCTTGGATAAAGAGAAGTATATACATCCAATTATTTTTATTATATATCACACTGGCTGCTATGGAAGCAAGCGTGATATGAGGAATTTGCTATTCTGGACTCTGGCCCCACAATTTTGTAGGCAGAGCAGACAGGCAGTACGGATGTGGAAGAGCAAAGCCATAGAAAATGCTTGCTAGTGCAAAAAAATAGATGTTATAATTAATAGAAGTGGCAAAGAAAAGTATTAAAAGCAGATGCAAGGGAAATTAACCTATGGTTTTAATGAACCTACACTTGAGCATTTTCCTTAGTATGAAAGCTCTCTTTAAGTGCACTCAAGCTTTTTCAGAAACAATGGAACTGTTTCACAGCTTGTAGAATAACCTTTCTCCTGACTTTTCCACCTTCCCATATGCCAGTCTAATTTGACAGAGCTGTGCAGACTACAGCGCTGTTTGAAACGTTAAGAGAAATTCATCTGGGATGAAAGGAGGTTATCCACTGCTTTGTTTCCTGTGCCTTTCTTCCCCACCCCCAGCTTAATATCAAATGTCTGCAGAGTTTTTATGAGGAGATTGGGGGTATGTTATGATTAAACTTTATTATTATTACCTGAATTTCAGCCAAAAGAAATCACTAACTGCAGCGTTCATAAAATGTGGTCACAGGTCCAACTCAAACTGCTCATTGTGGCACTTAAACAAACAAGTTAAAAGTAAAAGGAATATAATATATGTTAATGCACATGAGGTCTCTTTATTGCTTTGTACAGCCCAAGAAGGAATTTCCTGTGTGTGAAGCCAAATGCTGAGTGCTTCAAAACGTCCTCCCAACTTTGCACAGTGCAACAAATAGACCATTCCAGGATACTCATTATTTTTACACTTTGGGAAAAGAAAACCTGCACTTAGGTAGAACAAAGTTAAAGGTGATTATCAGGACAGAAGTCAGACATGAGGATTTGGATAAATGGTCAAACACAGAAACACCTTGAAAAGTCTTTTAAAAGAATATAACACCATTGCTGAAATCCGGAAGGTGAATTTATATAATTTTCTGAAATGCAACTTGATTTGATTGATTGTAATTGACTCTGAACCAGGTAAACCTGTGCTTAGGAACTACATTAAAGGCTATATGGTGTGAGAAGTAGGATTTACTTGAGCCCTTACTACATTATTGGGCACAGATGGACGTGCAGCTCCCTTCTGTAACTGAGAACATTTTGCAGGAAGCGCTCCGAGTTACAACGATCCCCTGGACCAAACAGAAGTTCACTGTTGGTTCCAGGGGGAAGGGAATCGAGCTGCTGGCTGGGAGCCTGCACCCAGTTTCCCCTAGCAACAGCCCCTCATCTTTTCCAGCCTGTCCCTGTTTCAGAATGGGAGGAGGAAAAGGGAGCAGAGGCAGCTTGCTCTAGGGGTACCCCTGCTGGCACCGGAGAGTGGGGTGGGTGAACTGGCACCCCCCTCACAGAAGCTCCAATATAGCTGCGCCACCCTCCAGCAGACCAAACTCCCTGTTCTCCTTTTCCCCACTCCCATTCTGAAACCAGTGACAGACAGGCAGCACAGACAAGTTACAGAAGATGCACTGTTTTGAAATGTCTTCATCTGACCCCTCATGCAATGACAAGACCCTGAGTCTTGTCTCATGCTTGTTTTACACTTGTGTTGCTCCATTGACTTCAACTGAGTTACTGATAATTTACTTCCATGTGCACAAGAAGGAACTGGGCTTCCAATTTCTAAGTATATGAGAGCCCTGGTGGAGAAGTAACATTTGCAACGGCTCAGCTTGTACTTCTGCAGTTTACAAGTTTTCAGACAATTGGGTGGCTGGCATGGCTTTTGATCCCATGGAAACAAGTCCAGGAAGAAAAAGCCTTCCTGTTTTGAAACAGTGATTAGTTTTAATCGAATGTTAACTTCAGAAGAAAAAGTTTTAAATGGGGATGAGGGGAAAGGACATTCTTTTCATTGAAAAATCTTGCCCAGCATTGTTATAAAAGAAACACACATCCTACTTAGTTAGTTGTTCTCAGTGGGTAAAAAAAAGGAAGTGGTGTGTAGGTTTTGTGGAAATCTAGGCTTGGTTCCCAAGTCCGCCACTGACTTGCTTTGACACTTTGGTCACCTTACTTAACACTTCCTTCTCTTTCTCTCTCTCACCTCCTCCCCCCACCCTTTTCTTCACCCCACCTTTTATTTAGTTCCCCCACTCTCAACAGAAACACCAGGATATCGCTTACTTTGTATGAAAGCCCCAGGTATAGAACTGCAAAGTAATTTTGGGAAAAAGTTCCACCAAGTGAAAGAACACTTTGCTATACAATTCCCTGAACAAACACATCAGACTTTAAGGCTAAAGTCCTCATTCATGTTTCAATTTAGCATTTAAATAAGAAAAAAAAACCTTTTGGAGCTTACCCTACAAAACAACTTCAGCGACTGCTGTTTTCATATTAAGAACACCTGGACATCTTGTTATGGTATTTCAAGCAGACCCCTTAAATTGATTATGCAGTAGCCTATGTAGGGGAAGTACATCCAACAGTTTACTGTTCTGTTCAGAGCACCAGGTTCTTCATAGCAGTAATTACTCAAACTGCTAACAAGATAACACCACATGCCCACAACTAGGCATGTTAATTCAGACTATCAGAATGTAAACAGCATATGGCAAGTCCAGCTACCCTGCAGTGTTGCACAAAAAAAAAAATTCCAGTTACAACAGCTAATTATAGAATTAACCTTAATAACGATTTATTCTTTCAAAATCTGCATTCTTGTAATCCTGGTTAGAAAAGTGTGTTACATTTCTGTATATATGTAACTAAATATACACAGTAAATCTTTGCTGTCTTTTTGGCAAGTGCTTGAAGAAGAACAAGACCTTGAGAGTAATAAAACTAATAGCAGGCTGATGAGGATTGCTTGACAACTGTGGCTCCTTCCTGGAAGAAGACCACTGGCCCCTTCTGTGCCTGAAAAGGATGCAACTAAGCTTGAGCTAAGCTACCAGGCTCCCAAACAGCCAAATTCAGGCTTGTAGATATGCAGGTCCTTAGCTCAATCCCTAGTTTTAACCCAGATAGCAGCTATCATATATTGAAGGGACAGGTCAAGAGAAGCCTTCAGATGATATAAGCTAGATGAAATTTTCCAAAGTGGTTGAACACCCTCACCTTCTACTGGCACCACAGACCTAGACCCAACACATCACTGGGGAGTTATGGTAACCATAGGCTCTATTTTCAGAACCACTGAGTACCTGCAACTCTGGCTCAGGTCACTAGGAATTGTGGAAGCCCAGTCCCTCAGAAAAAAGGTCAGAGAAACCAAAAGGTTTCTAACAGTTAAGATTAATGTCCTGAGTAGAATAGGGACACTTGTTTAAACTAGGAAGATACATGATGCTTTAATATAGCTGAATTGTAGTCTTGCCTGCTGGTGGTCTAAGTGTACAGATTAGTTCTAGGACAAGACTGACTACCTCTATGCTAGAAGAAGAAGAAAAAAAGCAACTTAAGAATAAGTTGATTTTTCATACAGTTCCTCCCAGAAAGGAAGCATTTTTCCTCATAAGATCTCAGTAATTTCTTTGGCTGGCACAGCAATTAATCTTGTGATAAATGGTGTGTACAATAAAAAATGGATCTGTGTTTGTCAATGTGTCCCATTTACAACCCATATGATCCTCTGGCACGAATAAGTATCAAAATAGTTTGTCCTGCAGTATAAGGTTAGCCAATGTTGAAAGTTACAGCATGTAAATATGGTTTAGTCCCTAGTAGTAGTTTCATAGTTTCTAGGGTCGGAAGGGACCTGAGCAGATCATCTAGTCTGACCCCCTGCCATGGCAGGAAAGAGTACTGGGGTCAAACGACC
>NW_017728943.1:56259326-56286317 GCF_001723895.1 Crocodylus porosus | reverse complement strand
ACCTGGCTGACTGTTCTTCCCAGCAGATGTCCGGGAAGTTCAGGTCCCCCATGACTACCACTAAGGACTAAGATGTTAAAACAGGGGTCAACCATGCTCACTTTCATGCTCTCTTTTAAAATATAGTATATTTTAATACATTAAACATAACAGGTTGTTATGTTTGGGCAAATCCAAGCTAATAAACTCTTTGGGTCCTTTCCCCATACCCTCTTCTGGGGTTCTTTTTTTTCAAATATTCCAACTCTGCTTTCAAACATCACCTTGACTCAGCCCTCAGTGCTTCCACTCTTTTATCATACATGTCCCTCCTCAACATACACCCTTTACAAAGGATTCATTCACCTTTCCTCCCCTCAAGCCAGAAGAGCAAAACCAGACAACCAAAAATTTTAGCCAAAAACAAAATGCTACAAGGAAATTACAGAATTCAGAGAAACATACTACACTGAAAGTTTTAATCATGTTTCATTTGGGGGTCTCATCTCTAATCTTGCATTTGGATACTGTCAGTTTAGCTTGTAAACTCTTTAGGATAGGGGCCTCTGCATAAAGCTCCATGCATACCAACTGACATGCAAATAAAGCATGACTGTAAGAAGAATAATCTTACCCTTTCACCCTCAGGGTGTCAGACCATGCCTTGAACCTGGGGACCCAACCTACCCACTCATCCCAGTCTGCCCTGTCTGAGCATGCTGGCTGGACACAGGTGGCCAGAAACCTCCACATAGGTCTAGCCACCTACCCACTGTCTGCAACCAGAATGGCTGGCCAGAGTCACCTGACCCTTCACCCCTTCCGATATAAACTCCAGACCTGGAAAAGGAAGTGTCTGGGCAACAGGATTCCACTTGTGCCCAGGCTGCTTTACCCTTGGCTTGTGCCTCTACTGGCTCTCTGACTGATCCCTCGGCCACCTGGCCCAGCTCACCCTCCAATTCTGTGTCCTACCTGACCACTCCACTTCCTAACCTGACTCCTGACCTGGCATGATCGCCTGGATACATAACCTGGGTTGCCCGCTGACTCCTCACTCTGCCTGATCCTTAAGCTCTCTGACTCAGCTATTTGGACTGACCTCCTGGATTCTGGCTTTTTGGCTCCCCAGCACTCAGATTCTGCATACTCCTCCTGGCTCCAGTTGCTCCCAAAGACCCTGAGTGACCCCCCAGACTTGCCTGCCCACAACCCAGACTAGCTAGGAAAAAAATCAGAAACAGAAATAAGTGCATCTGAGGCCATATTTTTTACAAAGGAGCCAAATATTAGAGACCTTGTTTTTCTGCATTGTTAATCTAGAAAATAGCATGGACTTTAGAGTTTTGATCCTCTAGAATATTCCTTCAATATTTTTATTCATCTTTATCCTCCAAGGAAGGATCCTGGATATTTGGTTGTGGACATCATTTCTCCGAATCACTTCAGTCTGGTTCAATGCAAGAAATATTTAATATTGTTTTAATTAACCAGTCATCAATATACATCAGTATCTTGGTCACATATCCCAGAGGCTGCAGAATGGGGTGGGACACCTGGACCATGGTCCAACCAACTTTTAGCATGTTAATTTAGCTAGCTGTACAGTTAAAAAAACAGCTATACAGTTTTAACCGGAATGACAACTGTGCATTTGTAGGTTATATAAATTAACGTGCTAAAAGTTGGTCGGGCCGTGGCCTGGTGGCCCACACGGTTCCATGGCCTATGACATATTCTGTCTAAAAGACAGTTTCTGTCCTTAAAATATTTGTGATCTGAATGGCAGACAAGGTTCTTTGGGTGAATCTGATATCTTTTATTAGACCAACTAAATAGTTGGAGAACAATTTTTAAGCAAGCTTTCAGGTTCAAAAACCCTTTGTCAGGCTAAGGAAGTTTCAGCAGTTGGTGTGTGCTCCTTCTGGATGGAATGAAAAGTAAAGAAGCCAGAGGCTGGGCTGGTCTGCATACAGGACAGGCAGTCGGTGAAAATGTAGATTGAGGAGTCAAAGGGTAAGAGACAGGCTGGGTGTGGGGGAGAGAAGGGGGATGAATAGTGAAGAGGTACCTGGGAAGTCAGCTGTCAGGCAGGTTATAATGTGTCATATGTCCAATGTCTATATTCAGTCCATGATTTTCAGTGTCCAGGAGGTTGATGAACTGGAGTTCATAGGCTTGTCTCTGGAAGTGTTTTCTAAGTTTCCTTTGAGTATCAGGACTGAGAGATTGGAGAGAGAGTGGTTTTCTTGTGAGAAATGTGCCCCCACAGGGAATTGGGTATTCCTGTCTTTGATAGATTTCCAGTGTGCATTTGTTCTGGTGCGCAGGTGTTGTTTGGTCTCTCCTACGTATTTTCCATCGGGGCATTTGGTGCATTGGATGAGATATATTACATTTCTGGAGGTGCAGCTATAAGATCCAGGAATGCTGATGGCTCTGTTGTGTGGTGTACTAATTGTGTGTGGATGGTGGAGATGTGTTGGCAGGTTTTGCATTTCTTGTCATGGCATGGTCTGGATCCATGTGGTGTGTTCTGGGTCTGAGGAAATTTGCTTCTGGTGATGAGGTAAGGTTGGCGAGGTTCGGTGCTTGTTTGAAAGTTAGGATGGGTGGCTCTGGGAAGATCTCTTTAAGAATAGATCTTACAACCTACACCCCTGTGATTTGAATGGGAACTTCTCATATACATCCAGGAATTTCTCCTTCCTGGGTGTGGTATTTTGTTTTTGTTCACCAACAACAGAATTAAAAAAGCATAATGGAAAAAAATTAATTGTATTTCACTACATAACAAAAAATATCGGGCTGTTTTGGGTCGCGTTTCATTTCCACATAAAGAAAAAACGGAATGAATAGTGAATGAGAAAGGCTGCTATAATTGGAATCCTGCTGTTTTATGCAGACCTGAACATCTGGAAGAAGGCAGGAAAAGAGAAACAGAGGAGTGGGGAATGCTGGACAAAGCCATGGAGTCTGGACAGCATACAAGCGGGTTTCTTAAGTTACACTGAAAGTGAACAGTGAGCAAAGAAACAGCTGCACCACTTTCTTCATCACATACCCTTCAAATCAAAACTGACTTCTTCACTGTTAAGTTACCACTCAGTCCCCCATGTTAGCTCTTTTCTATAGGTGCAAGCACTGTACTCCTCCTTCTGCCTGCCCCATGTAACAATATGAGCACTTGTATAGAAAGGTGGCTTTCTTCCAGCCAACCTGCTAGTTAGTTACAGATTAAACAAGAATAGACCAAGTATTATATAGCAGGTCAGAAAGGCAAACACACACTTCACATGTTTGATAATGTACTTTATTTGTTTTGTGTTCAAGAATCTACTGCCATTGAAAAAGTCTTGGAGGTTTGATTAGCAGGTGGCAAATCCCCTCCCTTATCAAGGACCAGGGAGGGCTTAACTCAGTACCACAAATGCAAAAAAGATTTGGAGACCTCACACAAAAGGTCTGTATCCACTGGACTTTGGAGTGCACTTTAACTCTGTACACAAGTAACCTGAAGGGCAAGGCAGAGCTGGTTTATATGCAGATGTGCACTCAATGCCTGTTTTCCCCTATAAACTGGTAACATACCAGCTTTGAGGTTGTAGTTCAGTGTCCGCTCTGTATTCTGGATAGGACCCTTTCCTCCCTTTTATGTACCCCTCTATCCCATAGCCAAGGCACCTGTATAATAAAGTGTAACACAAAGGCAGCAATACCCAGCATGCTGAATGTATGCTGTAGCAGACAACGAACAAGCTGTAAGGCAAGTTAAGCACTGGCAACATGTCGGGGGACACGGGGGAGAATGTGCTTCCTCCCAGATTTCTGCAGGGCATGGGTCAGCAGGCTGCAACCTGGCCAGTGCCAGGGCCTGGCAGCAGTGGGGATGGCAGCAGCGGTGCAATCTCTGTACCAACAGCAAGATGTGGGGCTGCACACTGTTTGGACCCAATGTCTGGCAGCAGGAAGGGTGATGCAGGTAGTGCGGTGTTGTGCCCCCCCACTAAGGCGGCAGTGTGATGTTGTGCCCCTCACTGACAGTAATTACACATTGCCTATGTACATAAGCCGAGTTCCTAAACAAAGAGAGCTACAGTATGTCAAGCATGCAACTAAGGAAGTATCACATACCACAAGCACCATTATTGTTATTATTGCTTACCATTATTTTGTCTACAGGTCTTATAGGTCTTATTCAACATCCCAGCTATACTTTCCATTACAAGGGGTAATTATGTTCAATCTTCAATGTAAAAAAAGCTAAGATAATGTTCAAGTTACATTACAGAAAAAGTACTTCTTAGAAGCTTCTCAACTGAATCATATGCAAGTAAAACATCTAAGAGTTAATTTTTTTGAACAAGACAGAGTCTTAGAAGTAGGTAGAAGTAATTTCCTTCATAGGGGGTCTGTGAAGGCATGCAGCATCATAAGAACAATGGATTGCTTGATTTAAGATATATGAAGAACCAACGTGGCTTGCTGCAATCTGGCTGTAACGGCAGTATAGATCAGGAGTGACCATAATGTTGTCAGCGGGCCAAATGCAACCCAAGCGATGTTATGACAGAGCATCTGGCTTCCCCTCTCTCTAACCCAGGGCTTTTGCCAGCATGGGAGGTTTTCCTTTGTTCTGAACATAAGGTTGCTTGGATCAAAATTGTGGACTGCTGGGATATATACCTAAGGCACGGTAATGGTTAATAAATATCAGACCAGAGGTGGAGGTGAAAAAGGAGTAATATTTATGGAAAGTTTACCAACCATGTTTACTGTATGATTACCACAACTAAAACAATAACCTTAGTATGTGCATTTGCCACCTTGTGGTACATGGCTTCCTGGGAGTTGTAGTATGGAAGGCTAATGCCTTCCTTCTCTCCTGTACTTCAGCCAGGGAGATTGGCCTATATTTCTCAGGAGTCAATACTATTCCCCCTCTGACTAATAGGATGCATCAGGAAAGTCACAGAGGTTGCCTGTACACATGATTATTCATGTTCTAGTTAGAATGCATTGGAGCAGACTCAATTAATCTGCTTTCATCAAGATTAATCGAGTCAGCTCTGTAGTCTGATTAGAACGCTCCAGCATCACCTCTCTATCACATGCATTAAGCCCCGACATGTTTTAAAATGGTTGCAGAGGTGCTTTATCTAAATCTTGTTGAATGAGCTTTAGAAAACCATCCTGTAGCCGTTTTAAAATGCGCAGAGGCTTACCACATGTCGATGAGCTGTTTGAATTTGGGTGGCTGCCCAGGAATTGCTCTAATTGAAATGCCCTGCCCTCCACTCCCAAGCACATGTATAGACAGCCGGAGTTCCTTCTAATTCAGTTTCCATGATCTAAGACTACCAGAACAAACAATAATAGCCTTAACCATAGCATCCCCAAGCCGTACTTCAGTAAGAAAAATGAGCACAAACTATAACCTATTCCAACTAGAAGAAGATTGGTATGTCCCTCAGTCTTCTGGCTGTCAGCTGGGCAAAGTCTAGGCACTCCCTAGGGAACATTAACCTCTTAAAGTAATTTTACCCATCATTAATGCTGTTGAAGAGGCACATTTACCAGTTCGTTACTGCAAGATAACAAAACTAAATATTTTAGGGCTTTGACTTGTTCTCAGATCTATGACATAATTACAAGCCTCTCAAGTTCATTGGTTCAGAAACAGTTGTGACTGCACAGCCCTGCTATTACCACAGTAATATGATTATACTGGACTCAATAAGCCCAGTTTGACACTCATTTTAAATACATGAAGAGGAGATTAGGACAGCCTGGAAATGTGGTGTAGAGGTTGGCTGGGGAGTTTGTCTAGATTCTGGTTTCCTTCCCCTTTGTGATGAATAGTATACTGGATAACAGAATGAACATTCAGATCTGAAAACAAAAATCTGTGATTTGCATTAATGTTTGTGCAGGCAGGACTTCTTAGCTTATCTCAGTGCTCTCTGCATAAAATAGAAAACAACCCTGGTTGGTCAACTAGACAAAACATTCTTTGTGCACTATGTTCCCAAGAACATTACATACAGTAAATATTTGAGGTAAAGGTGTGGGGCTGAAATGCTTGTATCCACTATCACTATTATATCCTGTACATTTTATTAGCTTACAATCAACCACATGGCATATTAAGTCATCCAAACAACTGCTTTCCGAGCTGTTGAGTAATAACTAACCTCCTACATAGCATGGTTATTGTAAAGGATGTTTGTCACCTTGGACGATCCAATGTAGGTTTCCAAGAATACGTAATCCACTACAGTGACTTCAGACCCATACCTACCGATTACAGAATTTCTTGTACCTTCCTGTAAAAGATCTGGTGCTGCTGTCAGATGCAGGACATTGGACAAGCTGGATTACATTATGGCAGTCCTGATATGTACCTGTACCTGGGAGAGAAGTAAGACCCTTTGCTTCCTTCATATTGCCTCTACTAGGGTTACCTCAGTCTGGGCGCATAGAAGCCAGAGGCAGCTGCACAGCTGCTCACCCCGCCACCAGCTACAGCAGATGGATGGGAAGTGAAAGGGAATGAACAGTTTAGGCATGGTACCTATAAATTCTCTTTCCAGTAAGCCAGACAGCAAAGCCAAACCTATGCAGCGAGGGAGAATTATTTACTGTGTTAAGCCTGTAACAAGTCACTGTGGCCCTGAAGTAAGATGCCTAATTAGCTGCATATAGGCATCTCATTCTTTGTCAGGTTCACCCATCCCTAAACTGCCCACTATGACATCCAAAAGGTTGATCAAAGTTGCACATTTAAGTCCCTCCTTTTTCAGTGTGTTTTTTCCTAATTGTTAAAATTAGGAGCATTTACATTTGTAATAAAAAGGTCACAACAGTTCTTCTCCCCATCCCCACCATTACCAGCAACTCTTAGAACCTCACCTGGCTCTATAATTTCTTTGAGTGACTGTTGCATGATCCACATACCAAGCTGTGGGAAGACAAATACCTTTTCAGCATGCTCAACAGGCATTTAATTTTGTTTTGCACCCCCCAGTACCTCTGAGTGTGAGTGAAGAAAATTTACTGACTGTTTATGTCTTTCCTCTAAAGTTAACCAAGACGTCATTTGTGGGGCATGTCTGACGTGCTTGAAAGTAATATTTTATGCTGCTTTCTTCAACTGTAAGCTCTCTAAGGCAGGGAACATGTCTTTCTAAGTATTTGGATATTGCCTAGCAGTATGCAGCCCCAGTCACAACTGAGGGCTCTGAACACTACTGCAACATTAATATTAATTAGTTAAATAGCTCTAAAATGAAGTGTAAGACACCTTGCAATAAAGATATGATCTATAATGCAGACACCAAGATCTTGCGCCCTCCTGACCTTAGCCTGTATATAAAACTTCCCCCAACATTACTGACAACTCCAAACAAAGACCTAGGATGAATCCTGGCACAGAGTAACCTAACAGCCAATCTATCTGGTTCCCTCAAAAAGAAAGTGAGCTAGAAGAATGAGTATCAGTCTCAGTAAAGACATTGGAAGCTCCAGTCCCTGTTCTTTCACTGTGATTTGTTGTGCCACTGAGTGACTTACAGTCTTGATCATATTACAATTAAACATCCCAAGAGTGTTGTATAAAAAGCATCCTGCAAGCATGAAGGATTACTGCTGTTGTAGGAGAAGCATGGTGACTACTCAGGCACCAGAATACACTGCTACTTCCCCAAACTGGCTTCTAGATAAAGATTACATTTTATTTCTAGAGTACATGAGATACCAATGGCCCACAGGGAGTTCCATCTGTTACAGGAGTATAATCGCAGAAAGTCAGGTACACAGAGAACCAGGCAGTTCTCAGGTAGAAACATTAGCCATACAGAAAGGCTTCATGTTATTAATATAGTGTAATACAGACTCTATTCATCTGTGGACGTGTCAGTCCGTCTCCTGCGCTGGCACTGTCCCACTAGGTTCCCTGGCAATGTAGAGTACTCACTCAGGGCTGCACACATCCAACTCACCTGCCACGACTTTGATGATTCTCCAGTTCAGTGTATTGTCCGACGCTTGCACGTCCAAAAATGAGACCTCAAGCTGCGCAGGGTCCATCGCTCTGAGGGCTCCTCCACCCCTACACCCCCACCTGGGCCTCCGTGTGAGTCCACCACTTGTGAACCACTTCAATCCTCCAACTCTCCCCTTTTCGGGGAACACAATGGTTAACTAAAACAATAACAAAAGTAGAACCCCAAATACCGCTCCCGTCCGGAGCTGTGGACTTTGGGCTCTGGTGTTTGCTCTTATCAGAGTCAGCCTTTCTCGCTGGGTGCTCCTTTTTCCTTCTCTTAGAAGGGGGACTCCTGCCCCACCTGGGGCCTCGTCCCTTCCAGGACTTCCCGGTTCCTCACCGCTAAGGCCGTGCTAACCAGTCCAACTGTGCCCCCTTTGCCCTGCTGAGGCCAGCCGCTCCTGGCCCTATCCGTCCGGTTTTTTTAGTGTCTGGGGTCGCAGCCCCAACTCGCACAGTCTCTCAGGGCCTTACCCCTGCCCCAGAACGTATGTGCGCAGTGAGTGTCAGCATGCATCCACCGCTCCCAGCTCTCCCTGGCATCTGGCTCCCGTCCTGGCTCTTCCGGTTCCATGCCCCTGCTCCTTGGTTCCAGCGTTTCCTTTATACCACCCATGTCATTCCCCCACCTGTAACAGGTAAGTGAGTGCCCGGCCTTCCGGGGCCACGGGCGGCCTGTTACTGTGGGTGTTCCCGCCTCACGCGTCTCGGGGCTCGTCAGCTCCTCTGCTCCCGCACATCATCCCACAGCACAATCATATTTCATCCTTTGGGAATGTTCAAATTGTAACAAAGGTGGAACTGTCAAGGGACCTAAGGCATGCAATATGGTTACTGTTAGCAATCTTACAGTATCCCCTCTACTTAAAATCATAGAAAATTAGGGTTGGAAGGGACCTCATGAAGGCATCTAGTCCAACCCTCTGCTCAAAGCAGGGCCATCCCCAACTAGATCATCCCAGCCAGAGCTTTGTTGACCCGGGTCTTAAAAACCTCCAAGGACAGAGAATCCACCACCCCTCTAGGTCAGTGGGTCTTTTTAAATCACAGACCAGCAAACCATGGACCGGTAGTGACAGTGGACCAGCAAACTGCAGACCAGCATACTGCAGTCTGGAAGTGACTGGCATACTGCTGACGGGCAGCCGACCCTCTTTTATACTTGGTATAAATAAGGGTCAGCTGCTGGTCCACAGTATGCCAGTTACTTCTAGACTTCCAGTCCAGCAGCCAACCCTCCTATGAACCAGCAGCCAACCCTTTGTGGTCCAGAATTGGGCTGTGGCCCAGGGATTAGGAACCTCTACTCTAGGTAATTTGTTCAAGTGCTACACCACCCTCCTAGTGAGAAAGTTTTTCCTAATATCCAACCTAAACTTCCCTTGCTGCAATTTGAGAAACATCCCTACTGCTCAGAGCCTTGTCACAATGGCAGCAGAACATGAAAACATTAAAGGCCCCAATGCCATTTGCTAAGTAGTACAGATTTTTTTTAATATATAATCCATGTTGCAGAATTATCATCATAACCACCTTCAGTCAGGTTTCCCCACAGCTAGTGTGTTGGGCACTGCCCATTAAGAAGAGAATGTTGTATATTTGGTATCTATTTCTTTTATTTTTATCGGAGGCAGCTGATCTGTTTCTGTTTGGATAAATCCCTGAATCAATGGGTACATACAAGTGTTACGTTTAGATGGCCCTAACCAAGCTTAAGATGATCTAAATGTCTGGGTGTGCAAGTGTTCACAGAACTTAGTGTGGCAGGGCACTTGATGTGCCTGCCACTTGAAGAGGTTAGGCAGCCTACTGAGCCACCAACAGGTGGGGGGGTCAAGGCTACATGCAGTCAGCTGACCCGGGGCACCAGCAGATGAGGCTAGGCCTGATCAAGGGAGTCACCTGATTGGAGGGCTGCGTTTAGACAGGGTATAAGCCGGGAGATTCTGGAGTCTTGACTGGCCTAAGGCAGGGCCAGGGCCTAGGAGAGGCCGAAGGTCCTTGTGTGGCAACAGCCGAGAGGAAAGGGTCAAGAGGCGTGCAGCTCAGGATTATGATGGATGGTGCTACAACATCTGAGGAGGATGGATCAAGGGCAGAGGTCTGAGAATGAGCTGGGGGCCAGAGATGAAGGACTCAGATGGGAGATAGGGCCAGGGCCAGGGAGCCCAGTGGCTGGCAGCCCAGGAGGGGCATAGGACATCTGGGGGGAACCCAGAGAGACACAAGTAAGTTCAGGAAGGCCTGAAGACTGGTTAGACCTGAAACTCCATCCTCCTGGGACTGAGTAGCATGGTAGAGCTGCCTGTGGCAGGGCAGCCAGCATGAAATGCTATTGACGGGCCACTCCAGGGAAAGGCAAGGATGGGGAGCCGGAAAGCCTCAGCTCTCACTGCCTTGTGGGTCACCTGTGGAGGGGGAAGGCTAGGGGAGCACACCCCAACAGAAAAGCACTTGTCCAGGGAAGAACTGGGACCAGATGGGTCCAGTGGCCCAGAAAAGGGCCAAGGAAGACCAAGACCACTGGACTAGAACTGAGCTCTGGGCTCATCTCCCAGCTCTGACACTTTCCACGTGTTACATGGGCAGTCGTTTAATCCCTGTGCATTAGTTCCCCATCTTTAAAAGGGATATAAGAGTGTTCCCTTTTCCCCACCTTTTGTCCATCTTGTCCATTTAGATTACCAATTTTTGGGGGACAATAACTTTTACAGTGGACATCATCATCCTGCATGCAAAGATGCAGCTCGTGTGGATACACCCTAGTTAGCTTTCAACTAACTAACTCAGCCACATATAGCACAGTTGCCAAAGCTAGTTGAAAGCTAGCTGGGCTAAGTCTACAAGAGCTGCAGCCACAACTGTGTGTATGTACAATGCCCCGCACAATGGGGCCCTGATCTCAGCTGGCCCCTCCACACAATACTGTCACACAGGTAATAGTACCTGCTGATCCAGAACAAAATTAATTTAAATAGCAAAAGATACAGACAGTGCAGTCTATAAGAGTTCATATAAGTTATCTAGTAAGGATAACTATATATTTTTTAGTCTGCCAGCCTTATAACTAGCCTTTTAATGAGGAAAGAAAAATGAAGAAATGCTGCAGGCTTTAATAAAGCCAGCTTTATTGTTTAGGACATATTTTTATTAAAGCTATAAAATAAAATAATTTTGCAGCAACATTTGGGAAGAAAGTAATGAACATCTAAAGGTGCTAGCAGCTGAGGGAGTTGGTGAAACATAAGCAGTTGACACTATTTGGGTAGCCTGACTGTACGCTAGAAAAAAGAAACAGAGGTTAACAGACAAAGGCTATTAAAACTTTTGCCTAAACCCTCAAGCTGATATGAATCAGCTATGCCGGTTTATGCTCATGGAGAATTTGGCCCTTCCATAAAATAACCTGATGCTGAGCTATCTACAATCTTTTCTCATCTTCTGTACACAAACAGCATGAAAGGAAGCATCCCATGTATGACATGCCAAAATCCACATAATATATCTCATCACACTTCCACATCACATCCCCACTGCCTATGACCTATGGCCCCTTTCTTCCATAATTCTCTACTGTCCCCACAGCCCCACTGCATAAGCATGGTTACCTATTTCCTTCAGAAACAAACTTTGCCTGGTAACCATGGACATAGTTTACCTAGTCAAGAAAACATACAAACCAACTGTCCACTGTGAAAAAACGAGAATTCTTCTGTTCCCACCCACTGGCCCATCCCCCTTGACACCAGAGTGGTGATTTTTATCTGAGGAAATGTGACCATATGTGAGAAAATTACTGCCTAGAATATTGCACTCACAGTGGGCAATGGCTTTTTCTCCTTCTTCTGTAATCACACTATTGAAAGATCAATCTGACAGGATATTATTGACATACACTTCTTATAGCTCCAATTAAAAGGTCCCCAGGCACCCATTCAGCTTCTTGGATGGCTCATTTGGAAGAGCATTTAGTACAAAGGAACTGCTAAATCAAGGACAGTGAAAGATCTCAAGAGAGCATGGGTCACTATCCATATTAGCCAGATAGATCATATGAATACCAGAAAATTACCAAAAGAAAATGGGCAAATAGTAAATGCCTTAGCATGTATACAGGGCAAGATGTCTCAGAATCAATAGCACCAAGGAAGGTTGTGTGAGCCTGGCAAATACAGAAGAATCTCTGCACAAAAACGGCGGTAGTTTTCCAAAGAGAGAAATAGCAACTAAGACTTATGTTATTTTCCTGACAAATGTCACTGACTTTTTGTATGACATAAAAAGGAATGTTACACACTGAAATGTGGCTTCTTTACATGTCTAAAGAGAAGTGGCCTGCTTTACAGAACTGCTGAATAGTGAATACCCACAATCCCACTGATGCCAAACAGACATGTTCTAGTGTAAAAGTTAGAGAGAGAAAAGTTCATATTTTTCTGACCTTCCTTTACATATATCATGGGAAATCCAGGAGGAAAAACAGAGAACCTTACCATTTCCCTCCTTCATTAAAAGAAAAGCTGTTCTTACCATTAAGGGACACAGAAGACAGAGATTCAGCTTTATTCTGCATAATCTTTGGCAGATCTCTTCTTAGCTCATTTCCTCATCTTTAAAATGGAGATAAATCCTTTGTCTTGCCAAATTAGACTGGGAGTTCTTGTATTGCTTACTATGTGCACATATACACTAACCCTAAGAAAGTGTTTATATCCATATGGGAAAAGATTTATTCTGCCTCCTGAGGAATTTGGCACCACAAAAGAAGGCTGTGAGCTCAGCTTACTTACTATGATACAAATAGTCTATTTAGATGTGCTTTGAGATCTCTAGATGAAGACTACAGCAAAAGATTGCAACAGTTATTAGTTGCAGCAACTCAAATAGCCCCCCATTTCCAGAACTTCTAAAACATCCAGTTTCTGAGGCTGACATTTTCTATGCTTGGTCTGGAAGGGTAAATAAAAATACCTTTCTGAAAATGCGAACAAAATCCCTACAGCTGTTTTTGTGCTATGGAACAGTGAAAAACAAACATATACACACATTTCTCCCATTGTAATAAAATTTTAACCACACTTGTTTTTGACCAGGGCAACAGCTAAAACAGCTGAAGTTTGAAATGTGAAACTTGGCACAGACATTGTCCTTAATAAGGAGTACATGGTGTGCTGTGTTTGGGGAAGGCAGATTTTTATTTTTTTTAATTATAATTGATTAAAAAAAAATCCTCTCTCACCATGCTTGGTAGCATCTGCTATGGTTTTAAACAGAGCTTAATGAAGCTGTCCCTTTATGACATCACTGTACTTTCTCTCTCTGCCCAGACTGATGGGCCCAGGGGATTCAGCTCTCAGGCTACTGCTGACACAATTTGCATGAGGGAGATTTTCAGTGAGATATTTCCACACACAGCCTTCACACCATTGTGTTCGGTACTGCCAACAGACACAGTATTTGTAGCAACACAGTGAACACCTGACTGCCGTGGGAGATGAGGGTTTGTACCACTTGCAGGACTGGCCCCACTGTACAGAGGTGAAGAGTGATATGTATTAACTAGATGCCTTTAAAATATCACTGTTTCTTACTAGGTGCTGCTAGTTTTAATGGCAATCTTTTTTCCCTTTAATAATATTTCAAAGCCATGCAAATAAGGCCGCTAATACCTATCTCTCAGGTAGTCTGGCTAGCATTGTTCTTAGAGAAAAAACTGCCATTATTGTTTGGAGAAGCCAGGTTAATAACAATCGGCTGTGAACACACAGTAAGTAGCACTCTTCCAACGGCAAGGAAACTCTTCACACTTTGAATGTTTTCCTGAACATTGTTCAGACTCTCGTTGATCTGTAAAATGGGTCTGGAAGCACAGCAAGAAGAGAAACTCTTTATTAAAAGTCTAGCCTTTCCTCTTTCCGGTCAGGCTGCCTGTACTGCACAAACAGCTACTACATAGGGTTGTGCGAAGCTTTGGTAGCCAACTCGATTCGGAGGAGACTCGGCCTGATTCAAGACCCGAATATCCAAATCCAAATCGAATTGGGATACCCATTAATCTCTCCAAATCGAATCAAACGCCTCTGAATTGATTCAGAGAGATTCGGCCACAGACTGTACAGGCAGGGACTAGGCAGTGCCAGCAGGAGCAACTGGGGGAGCAGCCGGACAAGCCCCGGCTTGAGGTGGCAGCCCTGGGAGAAGCCACGGCTCATCCAGGCTGCTCCCCCAGTTGCCTCCCCGCCGGGGCAAGGCAGGCAGTGCTGGCAGCCCTGGGAGGAGCCACAGGGGCTAGGGGGAATGACCAGGGAGCTGAGGGAATGATTAAGAGCTGAGGTATTGAACCAGGAACTGGGGAATCAAACCAGGAGCTGAAGGAGATAATTGGGGGCCTTCTCCCAGCTCCCAATTCGATTCCCTAGTTCCTGGTTTGATCCCCCAGCTCCCTGATCATTCCCCTCCAGCCCCCGTGGCTTCCGGCTCAAGTCACAGCTTGTCCAGCTGCTCCCCTGGCTGCCCCCCTGCCAGGGCAAGACAGGCAGTATTGGCAGGCCTGGGAGAAGCTGTGGGGAATCATTGGTAGCTGCAGAATCGAACCTGGAACTGGGTAAGAGAACCCGGAGCTGGGAGGAATGATCGAGGGCTCAGGGAACGAACAGGGGCTTCCCCCTAACTCCCAGTTTGATTCCCCAGCTCCTGGTTTGATCCCCTAGCTTCCCAATCATTCCTTCCACACACCCCCGTGGCTTCTCCTAGGGCTGCCAGCACTGCCTACCTTGCGCTGGTGGGAGAGCAGCTGGACAAGCTGTGGATTTTCCTGGGGCTGCCAGCTCAAGCTGAGGCTTGTCCGGCTGCTCCCACCAGCACTGACTGCCTATATAGTTTATGGCTGAATAAGATTCAGCACTGAATATCTTCAGATTCAGCCAAATCAAATCAGAACAGTGATTTGAATCACTAAATTGAATCACTGTCCCACTGAATCGAAATACAAAGCAAATACTTTCTGCTTTGCACAGGCCTACTACTCAGTCCCAATGAGAGCCAGTAAGTGCTGAGCTCTGAAATAATAATAACCAAGAAAAAAGAAAGTCAGCAAAACACTTCTGAGGCATAAGCACTTGACCAACTGTATTTGCCCATGGCTCCTGGATACACCCAGATGCTGACCTTTCCTTGGATTATTTAGCACAGGCGATTCTTTCAGCCATTTGTGCACTGACCGGTACATCACTGGAAGCTACTGTCCAGGTACATGTATGACCCTACAATTGACATCACCAAATCCCCTGCTTTAAGAGGAAGAGGACTAAAGATTGCTTCTTGTATTACTGTAAGTACAACTGGGCTTGAACTAACAATTTCTAGGTTTCCTTTCCAGGTTGCAATATTACAATTCATACCCTCCCATTCCAACAATTTTTCCTAATAACTACAAGCATTACAAATCAAATTTGAGGAGCACAAGGTCATAAAATGGAAGCAAAGGTCAAAATTTCACCAAAAAGCAAACTCCCCTCCACATTTTTCATTCTCTCTAAAACATCCCACACAAGCAAAGAAGGCTTCATGGAAGAGAGGGTGCTCTTACCAAAATGGGCAACCATGCTATATTGCTACAGTCTGGTTCAAAAAGCAAATCCAGCATGTGCCTATTTATCACTTGATACAATCCTACTCTTGGCATGATGAACAAAAGGCGATGAACCAAAGGGACTGCTGATCTCAGTAGCACTGGTACAAGGACACCAAAGACAATTATCAGATTCCAAATGTACATGATTTTAACTGAGATAATGGTCTAGCCCAGCCAACAGGCAGCCCATGGGCCACAAGCAGCCCACAAGGGGTTAAAACGTGGGTTGAGGTTCCCACGCAGCCACCACAGTCATCTCTTCCCCAGCTGCAGTAGCAGCCAGGGTCTTGAGGGTCTCACTTCCACCCCCACCTCCCACCTTCTCCTAGGTGCTCCTGCCCCAGAGGGCAGAGGGGTGTAATGCAGCACAGCCCATGGTGCTGGGGGAGCTGGCAGCCCAGAGCACCCATGTGGCATAGTGCCACAGGGGAGCCTGCAGTAAGCTAAAGCTGAGGCAGGGTGCCACACCATGCAAGAGAGCACAGCGGAGTAGGGGAGTGAACTACAGTGTGATGCCTGGGGGGCCTGTAACCCCTGCTGGCATTGCCCCCACAGTGTACAGCCCTCACTAGTGCAGCCTGTGGGGCATTGGGTCCCCAGCCAATTTGAAGTTGGACAGCCTTGGTCTAAACCATCTCTAACTTCAAATTATTCAAAACTAACCTGACATATCAAACAATCTCGCTATATAATTGTAAGACGGTTGCAGCCCCCACACCTGGCTTTCTTATTACCACTTTTTTAGTAGAAGGTTGGGCAGACTGGTACCTTAGAAACTAACTGGTTCAGAGAGGAGAGGCATGAATGTTTGTAGGCAACAACCTACCTGGTCAAATGCTATCACTTTTCTTGTAGCAACATTAGCATCTCTATGAGGGAATCAGACAACTTGCCAATAATACCACTAAAATAATATGCTTGTGAGCTTGGACCATGAATTACACCAAAGATGAATGTGTTTGAACATGGTAGCCTGATTGTGGCCTTTTGAGTATTAGAGGATAGGTCAAGGTGGGGGAAATATGGCCTGCCAGGCGATTTCATCCGGCCAGTAGGCACCCACCAATTAATTGTACCCTGCCCAGTCCACATGCTTCATTCTCACCCTCATGCATGGCAGGGCTCCAGCCCTGGCCAGCACACAGCTTCCAGGAAGAGCTGCTGCTGCCACTGCTGCAGCCAACAGGGGACCTGCTCAGCTTCCCTGGCTTCCAACACCTCCTCCTCATGTCCCTACAGCAGAAGATAGCGAAGCTGGAGCTGGGTGGGAGCTCAGAGCTCAGGTGGGCAGGGGATGGGTGTGTAGGGTTTGTGGGGTGTGAGGAACGGTTGGGCAGGTTGGGAACCCCACACAAGTCCCCCCCATGGCACACAGCCCCCACCAGCAGCAGCAGTAGGCCCTTGGGGTGCTCATGGCCCACTCAGGCATAGGCACAGTCACTTGACGACACATTACTCTAGCCAGTTGCAGGAGCTACACAAGGTAGCAAGGAGCGGAGCTAAGCCAGCCCACCTCTATTGTATGGGGCTCCCTGTATCTCAAGTGCAGCTCCTGGGACTGGCATACCACCACAGGGAAGCCCTGTATGATGGAGCCAGTTGCCTTCTCTGCTCCCTGCCACCACATGCACCTCCTAGAACTCCAGTGGGAAGCAGGGAGTGGGGCTCCCCACCATGATGGAGTCCCATAAAGTGCATGTGGCAGGAGGGAGCAGGGAAGGCAGCCAGCTCCATTGTGTGGACCTTCCCCCGGTGGCGCACGAGTCCCAGAAGCTGCATGTGAGCCCTGTGCAATAGAGGTGGGCAGACCTGGCTCTGCTCCTTGCCACCATGTGTAGTTCCCAAAAGTGTTTGGAGCCATGCACTGCCAGTTGGGTGCACCTGAGCAGGCTGTGAGCACTCCAAAATCTCACTGCCTGCTGCTGCTGCCAGCAGTGGTGGAAGCTGTGCTCCATGGAGGGGGTCTCCACACCCCACAAACCCCATACACCCACACCCTTCCCACACATACCCCCACCACCACTGCATATAGACATACCCACACTCCCCAACATACCCTACATCCCCCACATACACAGTTACACCCCCTCACAAACCCCATACTCCCCCCACATACCACCATACACAGGCACATACCCAACCACACCCCACTCACTCCCCCACACACAATATACAAGAATAAGTTTTTATTTTTAGCTATTACATAATCACCTCTATATACACTGTGCAAGTGCACATAAATCAGGACAAAAGTATTTTCTGAAGTAAAATTAAAATACGTCATAGTAAATTTTGGATTTTTAGTATATGATTTGTATTTTTTTTCACGTTTCAAGATGGCAACTTCCCCTTCCCCCCCCCCCGAAGTACTTCTGGGGCAAGGGAGAGACTTCTGGTGGCAAAGGGCAGGGGTTAGGGGGCAGGGCAGGGTCCCAAGATGGCAACCAGGGGGCAGGGCACCTGTCAAGGAATGCGGCTACCATTGTGGCCCTCAACAACTCACCAAAACTCATTAAGCAGCCCTCCTGCCAAAATAATTGCTCATCCCTGGGATAGTTACTACTCTAAGGAAGTAGAAGTAGAAATAATTGGAAATGCCAGCTCTTGTATTACACTTCAAATTTGTCTCTTCTCATAAAATAAGATAAGCTATCTCCTCCATCACAGTGAACACCTTGGGCCGGACCCGTAGCAGGCAGAACTGCATGTTTTCATTTTACACCACCTGAGGACTGGTTTTGTTTGCTTTGGAATGAGAATAGAGTTAAAAATTAATTTGATATCCTCTTCTCAGGAGGCATTTTTCCAGCAGGAGACAGCTATTTCTGTTTGGAAGTCTAACTTCATCAGACTCCTTGGAAAGAACCTTATTACTGATGCCCATTTGACCACAGCCCTTGGCTCATGCAGTAGAAACTGTGGAGGGTATTATGGAACTTGCAGACTGTTGCAAGAATTTTATTTTGGAAGGAAAATAGCTCAGGTTGACACAAGTTTAAAAAAATAACTAGACCAGTACAAAGTGATGTTTACAGTATGTTATTTCCTTTTTGAATAAGAATCCAGACCTTGTTTCTGTTATTAAAATACCAGTATGTACTTAATCTAGGTTATCATTGCATCAACAAGTACTGCAGATACCACCCATCGAACTCTGGAAGCATCCCAAAAAGGAGAAAGCTTCAAAAGAAGGGGAAAAAAACATTTCAGCTCTAGAAAGTTGTTAAAGATTCCCTTTTATCTGACATTCAATTTTCCTGAAACTCACTGAGACAAGATCAGTCTTCTTTTATTGGTGCTCGTTTTTCACCTCCTCTTTATATGCTTCTGACAGCACAATGTACTGCAGTGCAGAGACCTAGCCTCACAGTCTTTACAAGTCTCCCACTGCCAAAAAGAGTGAAACTTAAACGCATGGTCAAAGTGCTGGTCTGAGAAATGGCCATGCATGTAATGTAGCACCTCATACATTACTAACCTATTCAGAACTAATCTGTCCTCTAGAATTTGTCTCCTTGATGCAATTCTGCCACTAGAGAGGGTGGAAAAACCTGGCAACACCAGCCTCTGCTACCATGAAAAGATGCTGGAAAACCTGAAGGCTAGGGGTTAAATTTATCACTGGTCTAAGTCTCCAATGAAGTATCTAAAGTGTCACAAACACTTTATATGTGTTACACTAGTGAACTGGTGTATACCCATACCACTAGCTACTGATTTCACTCCTCTCCTTTAGACTGGTATAGTGTCATGCCCAACCCCATTTAGTAACAAGTAGTTTATCGTATCTGATATATCACATCCAACCCATTAAGCCTGGAGCAATGTCAGCGAAGCTAATAAAATTACACCAGTGGTTAAAACAGGTGTGAGACCAAAATCATGCCTCATATCTGAGCAAGTTAGAAGCAGTAAAGTAAGAACTTACACTTAATTGCCAAGGACCATACCACACAGGAAGGAAAAGAAAGGATAATGTGTTAAAACAGGAAAAAATACTGTGGGTCACAGCGTGGCCTCTATAACATCTTCCTTTTCCTCTGACCTACTGGAGGAACCCCTTCTTCCGGACTGGGAAGGCCATCAAGAGGCAAAGGGTGGGGTGCTTCCCCTTATGTATGAAATCCCACTAGCATTATGTGATAAAACAGTCTTTAGAAAGACCCATCTGTTTCTGATTTGGCACATTCAGAATGGTAGCTTGTTATTTTTACATGTATCTGTAAAGTTCCAAGAAAAACAAAGCCTTGTGCAAAGAGAGAAAGAGGAAAAAAAGAGAGACAGTATTTGCTAAACTATCACATTCATGCTGTACAGGTACAGCAACCATTCCCTGAAACTGCTTCAGCCTATTCTGTTCAGAACTGTCAGATTTCCTTGCTTGTGGAAAAGTGATACTTGTTTCATCCCTTTTCTACAAAAGGCATTTAAAAAATCTACCTCTCCTAACCCAGACTCAAGTGTCCCTTGCTGCAAGTCATAATGAAATGCTTCCCTCAACTGCTGTATTACAGACATCAGGTTCCTTCAGTTTGACTCATAAGATGTCCCTGAGGGAATTTAAGCCTTCAGCAGGAGGTAGATATGGTGGAGTCAAGTCAGCATAAACCTGGGGAAGCAATCTGGATATTTTGTTGTTTGTTGGTTGGGTTTGGTAGATCATCATTCTACCAAATGACCATCATCAGGCAAAATTTTATATATATATATATACATATACATATAGGGAGAGCATATATACACATATACAGTATGTGCATGCATACACACGTACACAACTTCAAAACAAAAGAAAATACTTATACTTTACTTCCAGCATGCTATATAAAGATCAAAAAATATCTTTACAATTTCTTGCAGGGAAGAGCATTCCAAGTATACAAAGTTTTCCTGAATGTCTTGAGCATGAAACTGAGTATCAGCATTGTTTTTCTCCCTTAAGTTATGAACATTTTTCCAGTCACGACCATGGATAGGGAGGTCATTCAAGATCTCGAGATTCTATTTTACAGTAATGATGAATAAGTGAACTGTATTCATCCTATTAATCAATTTAGTGGCTCTTTCTGGTATCAGCTTAAGTAAAAATGAAGTCCTGAAACATGCTATGCACCTGATTCAGCAAGGTACTTAATTTCATAGTAATTCTAAAGATGTGACCTCTCTTTGTGAGGATCACGGATTTTGAAAAGGGAGGTGCAGATGGTGTGGTCCATCATACATAACACAATGCATTCTTCTCCAGTTAAAAAAAGCTAGAAGCTCTACCAATATGCTAAGGGCCTAGTGTGATATTATTCAGTGTATGATCAAACCAAAAACAAAAATAACTTTATTGGACTTTGCTAGATAATAAATTGAGTTTAAAAAACACAACTAAGCCAAAAAAGGTCAAAAGATATTGTCTTTAGTCCTGTAAACATTATAGTTAAATTTAATAAAACAAATAAGTGTCATAAAACAATATCTAGCTTCTTAATATACTGAATCCTTCATAGTAGGTCATTTCCACATGAGTTAATGTTCACCAGAATTCGGGTTTTTAGCTAGTTGGTAGGACTCTGAAAGAGAAGAGAGATGTTACGAGAAATGACTAATAGCAGAATTACAGAAGAAAGGATACCTTGAATAACAGAACATCAAAATACTATAAAGCAGAGAAGGTCGTTAACACCTGTTGGATAAAGATAGATTAACAGGAACTAGATGAGGCAACTGTTTCAGCTGGAGGGCCACTTAAATGAGTTTTGGTGAGCTGTCAGGGGCTGCAAGGGTAGCCCCCACCTTGACTGGTGCCCCACCCCCTGGTCACCCTCTTGGGGCCAGAAGTCCCACCCCAACCCCCAATGTTTGCCAACAGAATTCTCTACCTTTGCCCTGAGAAATACTCCTTTTGGGGGAGGGAGTTTGCCATCTTGGAACTAGGAAAAAAACAAATTATATACTAAAAACCAAGTATCTACAAAAACATATTTTAATTTTGTTTCAAAAAATATTTTTCCCTGATTTATCTGTGTTTGTATAGCGTATATAAAGGTAATTGCATAATAGCTGAAAATGAAGTCTTACTCTTGTATATTGTGGGGGGCATGGGGTTTGTGGGGGGTTGTGAGGTATGTGTATGGGTGTGTGTGTATGTGGTGTGTGGGGGAGGGTGTGGGGGTATGTGGGAGGTGTGCATAGGTGTTGGGGGTGTGAGCAGGTGGGTATGGGGTTCATGGGAGCTGTGGGGGTGTGGATGTGAGGGGGTGGGAGCCACTGGGTATGGGGGTGTTTGTGGAGGGGGTTGCTTGTGGGGATGAATGGAGATGTGGGTGGGTATGGGGCTTGTGGGGGGCTATAAGTGTGTGGGAGGGGGAGGAGGGGGGCAGTGTGTGTGTGTGCAGGGGGTGTGGGTATATGTATGTGGTGGGCTGTGTGTGGGGCGCCTCCCACAGGATTGCACACAGCTCCTGCAGCAGCAGCAACAGTAAGCAGAGTCCCCTGGTGATGTGCAGTCCCTGCAAGCCCCAGGATGGCACATGGCTGGGCTGTCAGCTCCATCACACTGGGTGTACATGCCCAAGCCTGATGCCACCAGCGGGACCTGAGCGTGATGAAGCTGTTGGTGCAGGTCATGGAGCTTTGCTGGGCAGCAAGGAGAAGGGCAGCACTGGCCCAACTCCATAGCATGGAGCTCCCCACCAATCGCCATGACCTGCATGTAGTAGTGAGTGGGGCCAGGCTGCTGGCTCTACCACATGGGGCTCCCACCAGAGGTGCACAGCTCAGGTAGACAACCCAAGACCTGCATGCAAGCCCCATATAATGGAGACCCTCTGCCCCCACCAACCCAAGCTCCATGGCTCTGCTGCCCCAGCCCCAGGGCACTGGTGCAGGCCCCGCACTCCAACACAGATGCCACTTTGCTCCCACCCATCTGCCACCACCACCACCACCACTCCCTCCCCCTACCACCACCATTTCTTCCCCCCCATCCACCGCCACTGCCGCCATTTCCCTGCCACTTGCCTAACTTCCTGCCCACCTGCCATCACCACCACTCCCCACCATCACTGCCTACCAAAGCCACCATTTTTCCACCCACCGCCACTTCCCTACATGCAGGGCTGGGGTCAGGTCCATCCTACAAGTGAGGGTGGCAGTGCAACATGTGCTTCCCCCACAGTAATAAGTAGGGCTTAGTATTATGAAAACACAGCTGGGGTAGTTCATGGGCCAGTCTGCATAGAGAAAATTGGTAGGTAACCACCCATGGGCCAAAAGAAATTGCCTGACAGGCCAAATCCAGCCCACAAGCCATATTTTGCTCACCCCTAAACTAGACAGATTATACTAGACTCCCTTAGTGCTACTTGAATAGAAATGTAGCTCTTCCTCTCAGGCAGTTGGTTTTAAAGTTTGGTGGAGAAGAAATCAAAGGGGTGAGAGATGGAGATGGTGTAATTGTACCACTGGATCTGAATCCTGTATTTCTCCCACTGACTCAGTATTACTCACATGTTTAATTAAGTAGATGCTTAAGTATCTTGCTGAATCAAGGCTGGAGCAGTTAGCACCCTGATCAAGCCACAAGGATCATTCTAAAACTGTGGATATGGGGATCTTATTTCTCAATACAGCAGGTATTTGGATACTGCAGCTAAACTCCTAGATTAAGTACAGTCATTCAAAAAGCCCAAGGTAGAATCCATCTACATGGTTATATGGTTTCCTCTAAGCAGCCTAAACTAGACTGGCAGAGAACAATATATGCATTCACCTTTTGGTGGAGGGGGCAAACAGGCTTTCTGCAGTGGCCAAGTCCTGCATGCCTCCCAGTGTGCCCCACCTGCCAGAGACTGCTGAGCACAATGGAGTGACCAAACCACCTCTGTTTGACCACCAGAAACATGCAAGCATGCCCTTGCACCACCCACCCCACCACTACTTTAGGACCCTGTAGCTGTGGGCCAAAAAGACTTACAGCACCCATGGCCCATGAACCTGCCTGCACTGGCTGAGCTGCAGAGGTCACAAGGTTGCCTCCATGCAGACTCAGTCCTGATGTTTTGCCCCCTGCCATCTCAACCCACTGGAGGCAAGGGTGTGGGGTCCATGCTGGGGTCCAGGTGGCACGGCTCTGCTGTCTCTGGCCTCTGAGATATGGTGTGTGGGAGCCAATTAGGTTCCTTGAGGCTGTGCCAAAGCATGGGACCATGGGGGTCCCTGGCTGGGTGTGTGGGAGCCAGAGTGAAGCTCTATGAGGTTGTGTCCAAGCAGAGGGTCACGGAGCATCTCTGGCTGGGTGTGAACCCAGGGTCAGTCTCCATGGGGCTTTGGCTGAGCATAGGGGGATGGGGTTCCCTGGTTGAGTATGCAGGAGCCAGGGTCAGGCTCTGTGGGGCTGTGCCTGAGCATGAAGGTTCTCCCCGGCTCAGTGTCATGCTTGTGTGTACATTGAGGGGTGCTTCATGACAGGGTCCAGGGGTACAGCATGGCGACATGGGTGCCCAGGTCCTGGGGCTCATGCAGTAAACACAGACAGTCGGGAAGGCCAAGGCAGAGATGGAACTGGGACTAGTTACCTGGATCAAGGACAACAAGAAGTTCTTTTTTAAATACATAGGGGGCAAAAAGAAAGTACCAGGTAACGTGGGGCCCCTGCAAGGCATGCTAGGAAATTTGGTCGTCACACCAGACGACAAAACTAACCTATTTAACGACTTCTTTGCCTCCATTTTCCTGAGCAGGGACCAGATCAGCACCCCCACTGGACCCCCCTCAGGCCTCAGGGGAGGTGCACCTAGGCCAAAGGTCAGTGAGGCTCTAGTCAGGGAACTTCTGGAGAGACTGGATGTATTTAAATCAGCTAGTCTGGACGATCTCCACCCCAGAGTGCTGAGGGAATTAGCTGAGGTCCAACCCTACTAACTATGAAACTATCAAACTATGAAACCCTCTGTTGCCTGCTTGTGGCTCACAGATTGCAAGAGGCAGCAGGTGGAGGTGGGTGGAGGGTCTGTGCCGGCTGAACTCTGGGAGAACTTGGAGGTGGGCCTGAGTGTTAGCACACTCCCCAGCAAGGGAGGTGCGCGGAGCAGCAAAGGAGGCTGGGATGCTGAAAGACAGTGATCTAACTTGAATCGATAAGGGATTTGGTAGTTCAAATAAATGGTCTAACCTAAACTAATTAGATTTGAGTGCACATCAAACTAGGTCTATCTTAGTTCAGATTCCACCATTTTTAGACCAGTCTAGACACAGACAGAAATGTAGCTCCCAAGTCTAAGTCATGACACTTCACAGAAAGTGCCATGGGTTAGACTGATCTCCCCCACAACAGACATTAGCTGTTGGGTCGGGAGGATGGGAGATTGATCTCCAATTCAGAGCCCATCCAGGGAGTAAGGCTGCTGCATCTCTGCAGCTTCTTCCCCTTGTTCCGCCTCCCCTCTCCCAGCTCCTGTGCTGACTCAAGGTGGGAGAGGAAGAAGGCAGGGGAGGGAGGCCTATTCTGGGGTTTCCCCAGCTACACTGGAGTGTGGAGGGGAGTGGGGTGTGGATTGGAGCACCCCCCCCTTGAGGGTGTTCCTATCTACCTGCCCCACCCTCCAGCACCAGCTGGGTAACCCCCAGAACAAGCTCCCTCCGTTCTTTTCCTCCCTCCCATTCTGAAAACTGCACCAAGAGCAGTGCTGGGCTGTGTCAGGTGTTCCACTTTGGACCAACTTCATCTGAACCTTCATGTAATGAGGGAGGGTTCAGATTTTCCCAGGATTGGGTCCTTTAAAGCGCTCTGCAGCCATACACTTGTGTTTGGCCACAGCTGTAAAGCATTTTCAGGGACCAGAATGGAAAAAAATTGTTACTTCTGTCTGTGCCTTATGTACACCTAATTTCTGTACAGTCACAGGTTTAGATTGATTTCCAATCACTTAGACTGGTTTATGTGTAATGTCTGTACCTGGCCCTAGAGATCATAACATGAGTTGGTATTGTAAGGAATTCTTTCAAAGGAGGATAGTTCACAAATTACTATGTCCGTGAGTCACTCATTTATTTAGGAGCTATTCTGAATACAGCTGGAGCAGAAGCAGCTGCCAGACAGTTCGTTATAAATAGGGCCAAGAATATAAACACAATCAATCAAGTCTACTAACTACCATGCAATCACCTATTTTTAAATTGCTGTACAATAGTGCACAAAGAATCAATCTCTCTGTTTTGTTAAAAACAATAAACATTATATTTACCCACATGGCGCTACAAAAAAACTGAGATAGAAGTGAAATACAAACTGATAAAGTGATATCTGCCTGAGTTTGCAGACACACCAAATTGGTGTTAGAGGTGTTAGATTCCTTTACTGAGCACATCAACTTGATGGTTCTGCTCATCTGTGTGTGTTAGCATAATGCAGGCATTAGCAAAGGGGCAGCAGGGCAGCTATTGTTAAGAATTGCCAGTGGGAGGTTCAAATAATTCAAACTACTTTCCCTACAGATTTAAAGTCACCTCTGTCCCTGCTGAAAAGGAAGTTTCAGAAAAAGTCTCCTCCAGTGTCCTAAGCCTCATCTATCCCACAGATTCCACACACTACAGCCACTACCACAAGCCTGCTGCTCCCTACTCAGCTGCCGGAAACTCCCCACACAGCTTCTGCAACCCGCCATCAACCCAAAGATGTTGAGTAGCATGATGGAAACTTAGGATTTGTGCTAATATAAAATAGATTGCACTGAACATCAGAAACAGTGCAGAATGAAGTGGACTGCAAGAGGATGAAGTCCCACACAGGACACTTGGCCTTAGTAGTAAACAGCTGGTCAAGCAGTCCACTGCCTGGGTCTCTACTGGCAGTATCCTCATAGAGGCTGGGGAGATCTGGGTTGATGATATTCATCAAAGATCAAAACTCTATTAAATCAAAGGCTGAACCTGATTCTCCCTCTCATTTCCATGAGCTTTCAAACCTTGTAACTCTGTGGGCTACAAGAGCTAGTGCCTAGTCGAACTCCCATGAAGTCTGTCCTTCCATGGAAGTTCAGCTCAGCCCTGATGTTGGTATAACCAAGGGCAGAATCAAATCTAATGCCTTTAGTATTTTGGGCAGGGAGTGCTGCAAGTGTCAATAGTTGAGAAATGAAATGTCATGAAGCGCCCTCTCGGTTAAGAAAGGTGCTGCTCAGAAGGGTAACACCCATAATGTGAAGTCTCTAGAGTGCAGAAATATCCTACAGTGTCTTAGGAACTTTATTTTGCTAACTTCTTTCCTCTTTGTTGGTAAACCAGAAGAAAAGTCACATCAGGCCTGCCAGCTGACCCCCTTGCCCTTGGTTTTTGTTTTTTT
>NW_017728943.1:56166814-56259226 GCF_001723895.1 Crocodylus porosus | reverse complement strand
GGGGGGTTGCCTGTTCTATCTACTGGGAAAGAATACTATACTCCTGTTAAAGCATACAACAGCCAAGTTGAAGACTGCTGAGAAGTAAGGCAATATATCTAAGCAATCCTTTCATCAAAACCTTGTATTAATCTCTATCACTGAAGTGGGCATTTGCCCAGCCCATTTTGTACTGATATTACTTTGTCTTTTACTGTAAGCTGCCCTGAGCATTTTTTGGGAAGGGCAGTATATAAATCTAATACAAGAAATAAATAAAACAATATAAACTCATTTTTACTGTAGCAAGACTATTATTTCTTCCACCACTACCCATCAAAAAGAAGTGTAGAAAAAATAATGTCTGGATTCATTGGTTATCAACTGGGGTTCCAACTCAACTGTTCTAAGCCTTGAAGAGTCATGAAAACATCTATTCCCACAACATTTTCACTTAAAAATATATTGGCATAACCATCCCATGAAAATAGTATTTGTTCCTGTAAAACCTTTCTGGTTTTGATTGTGTTCTAAAATCAAAAGCATGGTTTTGGATTTCAAGTTAGAAAGTCATGCTCGCATCCCCCACTTACATTCAGAAGATGTCAGATTCAAAATTCCAGATTTAGTCAAGCTCTAAATAACATTATGATATAACACAATATTGAGTCCCCTGATTTGAAAGAGGCATTACTGTAACATTAGAATGTCAGGCAATAGTATCAGGCAATTACCCATGTTTATTTTTATAGGGTGATTCACTTCTGTGAACAAAATAAGAGGTTTGTCATGGGAAATATTTTTCATTCTGCTTTACATATAATAATCTCACAAAAACAATGTATTAGAATACATTCCTAGAATCAAACATACGTATGTGTTTTCTTGTTTTCACGGATGTGCTAAAAAATAGTGGCATGTATCTTCAGCAGTATGGACTTGAAACAAATTCTGAAATTGTATCCACTGTTAGTGGATACAATCCCTTTCCCTACTAAACCAATCCCTACTAAACCAATCCCTTTGATTCATTTAACTTTTTTAAAATTATGCTTTAAAATATATCAAACCACAAAACTAAGATTTTTCCTAATGTAACAAAAATTTCACTACTTTCGGAATACGAAGGATAAGAAGATGCAATATAAAAAAAATGTTCAAGTGTATTTTACTCACTACTTAGCAAGGAGAAATGGAGTCATGATCCTGCTGGAACCAAGAGCAAAAAAAGTCTCATGTTCACTGATATTTATAGACTATTTTGAGACTTATGGACTCCTCACGCAAATCCTCTTCTCTCAGCGGTTGGAGTCAGGAGTAAGTTCATTAAGACAATGGAATTTGTAGCAGGTTCATCATCACTGCTTCAATTTCCCCTGTGGTGCTTTATTGGTTTTCAGCCTGCAGAGCATCTTCTTTTAGTGATGGCAGAAAATGTGTGCTTTTTCCTACCCTGAAAAAACAACAGAAGCACCCAAACATGACAATCCTTCAGCCTCAGTGAGGTTGAGTTAATTAATAATTCCTTCTTCTAGGGCTACAATTTTCATCCCATTGACACAAGAACAGATAAGAGAGTATCAGTTTGCCTTTAACACGTTAAGTACTTTTTTCCATGATCCATGACCCTTCTCAATGCATACAGCTCATTCTTTCCAGGGGCCCTGCTTTAGTCTTCCCAACACTCACATAACCACTGAGAGGCCTTTCTCTAATAATTCCATCAAGCCCTAGTCACATGACCCCAAAACAAGTAGCTAGCACTCCATTATGACCAAAATCTTCAATAATGTAGTCACTTAGCTTCTCTCTTTTCACCACCTGCACCCCACCAGGATTATTATATTCCTGCTTGTTGTTAGGACTCTTCCCAAGCCCTCAATCTCATGGATGACGTTTGGCACAACTTCAACCTCCCTGGGATTTTTTGCTGCTTATCTTGAAATGTTTTGCACATGAGTGTGGACCTTTGTTTCCCTGGGGACAAGAAGGAGCTTCACATCCTGTGCCGCTGCTATTGTCCCCAGTGAACGCCTGTGCCACGTGCCCTCTGGCACATGGCAGGTTACCCTGGGTGGGGTAGGGGAGGCTGGGGCCAGCACTGGGCTGGCCCCAGAAACTTTACCTGGGATCCTGGTGGCCTCCTGGGGCTGCAGCAGTGGTGATTCTGCCACTTGGAGCCTAGCCAGCAACCAGAGCACAGCTCCAGACAGCCAGGATCCAGTTTTGAGTAGCACACGCTGCCCCGACATGCTCCACCCTGCTTTTTTTTTTTTTTTTTTGAGTGGGTTTTTTTGACCTTGGGACCTCCTGGGATCAAAACACACCCCCGCACCGATTCATTACAGTGTGGAAAACAGCTGACTGTGCAGTATGTGGTACCACAGCTGTATTTGCAGTCATCTGGATGCCACTTAATAATCCCAGTCCACAGTGGTTACTTAACTACACCTCCTATCAGTCCCTCAAGAATACAACTGCTATCTGCTACTCAGGAGCAGGCAAGTGCGTCACTAGCCAAAGATTTTAGCAACATTAGACTTGTGTTGAACCTCCGTTAGGAATAAGAAAACAAACCCAATGTATTATGTTATTAACTTTGAGCATACATGATATCTAGATGATATATGGTGATAATTAGTTGTGTAGCAACTGTGAATCCACAAACTATTTTGCACATTACTATTTTGTTTATATGGATAGGAGATAAAAATCATACCATAGGCAACAAAAGCAAGGAGAGCCTGATTGTCACAATACTCTTACAATGACCTGATTGTGCCAATACATACAGAGCATGACCCAAAGTTCATGCTTCCCAATAAGCCAGTAAGAAGGCTGTTTATCAACATTAGAAGAAGAACTGTGAAAAAAGAGCTATAAGGAAGCAGAAATCCCAGGGAAGTTCAAATTTTTGCCAACCTTGTCCAGGACATAGAAATATTGGGAACAGTCCAAAGCAGTCATGTCAAGTCCACAAAAGCAAGGAGAGTCCAATTGCCATCATATCTGACAATGACACTAGGCTACAAACAGATGTTGCATTTGTCCATGTATAAATTGTGCCTGTGTTCATCCCAGAACAAAAAATATCCTGGGATTTGTGTGTATACACATCACCCTTTTCACCCGGGTTTACTGAACAGCTAAATGCAGTACTGCTTTTCTGACACTGATTTAATGATGCAATTCTGGGATAACTTTGCAATACAGCCATACTTTGCAAAATCCCAGGATAAACTGGTCCTACTTTTTACCTGGGAAACTTTTTAGGATTAATCCTTGGACAATGGATATGGTCATCTGTTCAACCGCATTTTTCCCAGGAAAGTATGGTTTATCCCAGTATAACTGTAACATCTGTTTGCAGCCTTATTGTGCCAATGCATGCAGAGCATGACCCAAGGCTTGTGCTTCCCAAAAAAGCAGTAAGTAGGAAATTTTACCTTTGTTTGTTTTTTCCATAAAGTACTCAAAGCTTGGCTTTAGCAATAGCCAAAAAATTTTAGCAAAACATTTTCCCCCCAAATTTAAATTCAATGAAACCCAAACTATTCATAGGATACAATTAGTTTCAATATGCTTTCTACCTAAGAAAAGTCTTAACATTCATGAAACAACCTCTTTCAGCATTTTCACAGCAAAAAGTTTGGTTTATTCTGATTTATTTGGTTTAAATCAACTTTTCACCTTGAAAGATAACATCATTTAGAGTAATACTATGTTTAAACAGGCTGATACCACATGAAACATTTTAAAATTATTTAAATGAATTATTTCAGTCCAAAATCATGTTTTCTATCATTTTGGGGGGGGGTTCCTGGTTCAGAAACATTTTTGATATTTTAACTTGCTCCTTCTCTGCCCTCCCCCCCCCATTCAAGACTGCAAATAGTTTTCTTGTCCAACTAGGATTTTTAAAATTTTAAACCAGATTTTTCAGTTTTTTCCACCACCACAAAATTTTGGCAGCAGTGGGTGCTTCTGCACAAGACTCCATATTACAGGTACTAAATTTAATGCACCATAATTACAGTGTATTAATGCACATGTAGATGTGCCCACAGACATGTAAATTAGGAGTGTGAAAAAACACAAAAATATCCCCCCCACCAATCTTGATTTTTATTTCACTGAACTAAAAATTACACTTTGGGCATGCTTGGTGCATGAATTTTATAGTAAGGCAATGAAATGAACCAGTAAGGAAGGCTGCAGAATATATATTTTTGTGGCTGTGTACTACAAGATCGGAAGTGTCAACAGTTCTTTAGGAACGCACACTCAAATGATGCGTATTCTGTTTGTGTGCAAGACAGCATCTGTGTGAAATGCTTTAGAAGATTTGGCACTTGGGAGGGGGGAACTTAGGAAGGGAACACATCATGTTAGTAAAACTAGATAGTGTCTGTACAGTGTACCATGTACTCTACCTTATATGTACCCTGCAATGTTTTCAAAATACGATTACAACTGGAAACACAAATTTTATTACAAAACAGTAGATGGCCTATTTTGGTTTATTTATTATGTTTATACTAATAAAGTTATAAATCCACAGATTTTAAAGCCAAAAAGGACCATTAGATCATCTAAACTGACCTACTAAATAACACAGGCCCTAGAACACTGCTGACCTACCAGTAAACTGAGCCCAATATTTCATTTTGGCTAAAATATCTTCCAGTAAAACAACCAGTCTTCATCTGAAGACATAAAGAAACAGATTGTCCTCCGCTTCCCTTGCAAGCGTGTTTCAGTGGTTAACCACTTTGACTGTAAGATATTAATGAGAATACTATTAATCAGAAATGACACCATTTTATAAGAATAGCAAATTGGTAAACACGTGATAGCAAGAATTCAGTCAGGAATAACTGTAAATCTTTATATTTTGATGTTTTGGATAATAGCTATATTTACAAATGCCTTTCTCTCCAGTTTTATGTGTCATAACAACAGCGGTAACTTTTAGACGTAGGTTTTCTTTTTTTCCTCTTTTTTTGTAAGCATTCTTTTTGCATACTGTTGTACATTTGTTTGTCATCACTTGGATCTTTAGAAGCCTATAAAGTTTGGAGGTAAATCCCTGTTCTGGTTTTCATCTCTTGCAGACTCACAGTGCTGTCAAACAATGACTTCAGTGCTTTCTTCTCATCTGTTCCATAAGTTTCATGCCACCCCCTCTCCTGATAGAGGGGAAGGTTTCTTCTCAAACTGAAATCATTCCCAGCTGGATGTATTGCTAACAAAATCATGGGAACTCTTGCACATGCACAATAAAAGGCATCAAAACTGCAACATAAGCAGTTCTGTAATTCCTAGGATGCCATTAAGTGCATTTCCAGACACAAGGATAGTACTTATATAACATTTTACAGCTTCAAAGCACTAAGGTATTATTCAGTAGTGAAGATTAATAATAATATACATTATAAACATTACCTTAAAAATGCTCAGATATCACAGAGATAGACACAGCAAAAATATCTGCATAGATAAAATAGAAAATTGTACGACGCTTAAATACAGAAAGGACTAAGACTATTTATGAGGTAGGGCAATGTTGTGGTTACTGGAATTCACTTAGCCAGAACCAGCTTTGGGGCACTAAATACGTCACTTTCTGCCTCTGCTCTCTAATTCTAAAGACAGAATAAATAAACAGGTTTGTCAAAAATAATTTTAACAAAAATGACTTTTTGACCAAAACACAGATTTTTATAGATTTTGTTTTCATTTAGGACATATTGCTGAATTCAAAAAAGAACACTGGGGGGTGACTCCCCCCCCCCCAACAAAAAATCTTTAAAAATGGAAGGGTTCTTGTAGTTATTTGCTTGTTTTGAAAAAATAATACACCTTGTAAAAAAATTAAAACGTGGGTATGTGCGCATGCGTGTGTGTGTGTATTACGTGTTTTTCCAAACTTTTGAACAAAAAAAGATTATAATTGGCATGTTACTGCCAGTTCAGTTTTTTTGCTTACACAGATATAAGTAACATCTGTGTTTGGAGCAGCTTTACAAAGGTATTACTAGTAGCCCATTAGCATCAAGTGCATGGGTATTATGGGATGGAAGCAAACATATAACACCTACACCAGTATAAATTACACCGAGGTAGCTTTATGCCTGGTTTTTCCCAAGATAACTCTAGACTGGATTGTAGTAAATTATACTGGAGTAGAGCTACATGTTGTGCGTCCACAACTTGTTTACACCAGTCCAAGAGCAGGTTGCACTATAGGAAATAATTTAACAATGAAAAAAATGGAAAAAAGTAAGGACTTGCAAAAAAGAATGTGCATTTATTTCTATGGGCATGAAAAATACTTAGTAAAATGAGGCACCAGTCTCAGTTGCAGCATCTTGGTATGAATGTAATAAAATAATTCCTTGGCAGTCTCACTGTGTGCAGCTTTATCTTAAAAGGTACCTAAGCCTTTCATTGGAAGATGTAGCTCCTCAACAGCTCCCAAAATCAGCTTCTATTGTAACACTCATTGCCAGGCCTAACAGCAAAAACAGGCCCTGTCCCTTTGTTCATGTAAGTTATCCCTTGCCCAGTAACTGTTCCCACTGAAGATCAGTATCAATGCCCACATGGACTAGAAGCCTGGGTCTGCATCTCCTCTGTGTTTGGGACAGTAAAGTCAAGACTTAACAAACAAACAGTAATATTAAACAACAGTGCTGTAGCAATGAAGTTCAGCACCCAGGGCAAAGCCCACAGCAGCAGCCCGCCCTCACCCTGAACATGGATCTTAGGGTACACCCCCCTATGCTTGCCCAGGAGTGTTAAACAATATCAAGAAAGCCGCCAATAGCTTTACATTTCCCTCCCATATCTTGATAGCACTGTCTTGTCAGAAAAAAATAGTTTATCTAATTAGATTAGACTAAACAAGATGAGTCATTCATGACTAATTTTAGGCCAAAGAGATACAAACAAACAACTGATAATTCACGAGCAGAAAATTATTCATTTAAATTTAGTTCTAACCCTTGGACTCTTTTGCTATTAATGTGCATACTATGTAGGTATACAATATTTTCTAACGTCTGTATGATTCTCCCTTGTACTTCCTAGGAGTTTAGACATCTATCAAAGATCAGCTTAACATTTTTCTGAACTAAAACGTTGACGTGTTATTTGTTATCAGCAAGATCCTGGACATATCCAACCCAAACTGGCTTTTGGAGACAGAGTTACTCTAAACCACTTGCTTACAGACTGACTGCAAGCAGAGAAAGATTTCTGGCACAGTATTTTATTTCTGACTTGTGGCATATGACTTTTTTAACCCAATATTAAAAACAGAAACTGTAATATTCCAAATGCAGACTGCATTTTTTTTTGAAAGCTGATACCAAACATAACAGTAAATGAACCCCTCTGAAAGGTTAGAGTTGCTTTCATATAAAACATTTTCTACCAGGAAATGGAAGTGGAATGTTGAACTAAGCATTTAACTTGAAACAACTGTGCACAGACTCCAATGGTTGCATTATTCCTTAAAACAAAAAAAGCAAAGGTTTTTATAAGAGTGGGTAGCTCTAGTTTCATAGAAAGAATATTATGGTGACATGGTAAAATGAATCCAAGCCCAGGGTTTGGGTACTTTTCTTAACCCTTTAATAATGTTGTGCCACAGCAATCTTAGTGAAGAAGCCATTCCAAGTAATGAAAATTCAGATCATTATTATTATTTTGTTTATTACTTGTATCACAATAGTGAATTGAAGATTGTGTACTAGGTAATGGCCTAGTGGCTAGTGAGAGAAAGTCTCTGTTCCATGCAAAGAGAGACAAAACAGATACAGAATAGGTAAGTCAGAGGCATCAGGTGACATGACTTGTCTAAAGTCACAAAACAGTTTAGTGTGAAAAGCAAAATTTGGAACCCTTAGCTGAGTGCAACACTCTCTCTACTAGACCATGCGTTTTCCTACTTACTTAAAAGGATTCCCTGTTTTCTAGAAACATTTGCATTGCTTGTTAGTACTGAGAGAGTTACTTTATATAGGCTTCTGTGCTCAACCTAATTATTTTAATTCAGAATGTAAAAAAAAAAAGTCATAAAAATGAACTTGACACACAGTGCTATTTGCTGATATGCCTGATTCCAAGTCCAGTGTCATTAAGTGTGACACAGCATTATTATTAAACCTCTTGCATATCAAATCAGAGGTGATTTAATCTGGCCTTCTGCAATCCCACTTGCTGTCATGTTGACACCGTGTAAATAAAGCATCACTTTGTGGGCAGACTATTATTGCGCCACTTGCTGAGAGAAAAAGACAACACATGGTATTATTAGCCACATCGCAGGCACCTTGGAAATGTGTGAGATGAACATCAACATTAATTCAAACATGCTGTGATCTCCAGCTCCAAAATACTTCATTAGGCTGAAAAGAAATCCACATTTCCACAGTGATTAGAAACAGAGATTGATGATTTACATCTCACACCCCTTAAATGTCAGCCTTCTAATTAAGGGTGTTGGCTAATAACAAAATTTGGAGATTGACACAAAGAACTTTAAACATCAGAAGGATTTTCCACCAGTTCAGTTGTTCAAAAAAAGAGTCACAGTTTTAGAGGGAACTGGTAGACCAACCAAAACAAAATCACAACTCAAACCTGCAAAATTTCAACTATTTAATTAAAATCAGTCATTGCCTTCCCTGCTAACTTTACACTAGCTAGTCTACTGTTCTGATCGTGTAGGGATATAAATCTACTGATGTCACCAGGGCACGCTCATTAAACCAAAGTGAAATTGTGGTTTCAACTGGGGAACACTGCAAAATGAAGATAGTGCAGCTGATCTGTGTCACCTACTTCTTACGCAACTTGTCTTTTTCATCTAAATGTCACAAGCCCATAAGTTAGAGGAAAACAGGCTGCAATATCTTATACATTCTGTTTTTCATAGCACCCTCAACAGGATTATGTTTTTATCTAACTCAACGGATCTCAACCACAGGTTCGTGTACTGCTACTTCAGAATCTCGTGACTGGTATTGTAGCTACTATGTAGAGGAAGTGGCTGACATGAGGCACATTTTGCCTTTCCATCAGGCACAGCCACAGAAATCCTGCTCTTCTCTCTCCTGCTAAGAAGTGCTGCTACGTGATGTAGCAGCTCAACACCAGCAACCTTGGCTTTTCCATCCAAAAGCAATGGATGCAAAATTGGGAAATAGAAAATAAAAATAACCAGGTTAATGAAAAGATAAATAGGAGTTCTAAGGTTCAAGGCTTGAAAAAGTTGTTGTAAGCCCACCGACCCCCCGACCCCCACCAGCTGTACAAAATGTCTACATTAGGATGTAAAGTTTCCTATTCTAGACAAGTTTTCACTGTATAATTTTGATAGCCATCCTTTGAATTCACAAAGCTTTAAATGAGGAAATCACTTTCCTAAAACTTCTAAACTTTGCATACAAATAATCCTTTTTTAAAAAGAATCAGCATTTTCAATTCTAACTCCTCTGCCCCAAACAAACACTTTGGATAAATCAAAGAGAAAGGAAGCTTCTTTTCCATCTTCCCAGAGACAGTTGATTTTAAAGACAGCAAATACAGATTTAGTTTTATTGATGCAAAAAGATGAAGACATGGAAGAATATTTCTAAACTCACCCAATCATAAAAAATGATCTACATTTTGAATGCCCCAAGAGAATGCTATACTGTTTTATCCATTAAAAAGACTGGGGCTCTTGTGCTTCTTTCCAAGGGATCTTATTTGTAAATAATCTTTCCTAGGATACTTTATTCATAATAAGTAATTTAGCAAAGGAAAGAATATTAGACCCATGTCCCAGTTACTTAACTAAACCTTTTCTCATTCTACTTCCTTCCAGGATGGAAGCTTAACTCTCTGCACCTCTGTAATTACACACACATATATGTCAAGTTCTTTCCTGATCAGAAAAGAGTTGCAACAACCTAAGTACAAAGGAAGAAAGAGACCATTGCTCTGCAATGAGAGTAGGTAGAAGGAACATTTCTATCTGGAGGGCTGAAGCACTGCACCCCACCAGGAATCACAAGACCTGAGTTCTAGTCTCAGTTCTGCCACTAAAAAAAAGTCACTCTACCATTCTGTCTAATTTCCCCTCCCACCCTTTGTTTGCCCTTTCTACATAGACTGTAAAAAGGAACTAACTCTTGCTTGATCTTTGCCAGAAGAAAATAAGGTCCTGCACTAGGAAAAAAAATGAATGAATGTTAAATACCGAGGGTACACATAACAATCTGTAGCTCTGGCATGTATTTCCGAATCAGGCTAACACATCTTACAACTAAATTGCCTTCTCTGTACTAAGATTTTAACTATGGCTTAACATATGTTTATACTACAACACATCTTTCCTCCTAGTTTAATTATAGCCAATGCATCCTGCAGTACACAGCACAGTGGAAAACCAGTCCCTCAGCTGTAGCTTCTAGACACTACTGTAATACAAATCAATAGCAGTAGTGAATAGGAAGTTACATAAGAAGAAAAACAAACTTTGTGAGGGAATACATTTTGCATGGTCCTCATGTGACTTTGGATTTCACAATCTCAATAGTTTGCCCCTGCACTGGAAATTCCAGGGGGGAAGTCAGATGTTTTCTGTACGTGGAGCTGCAAAGAGTGGGTACTGGAGGAAGGATGGTGGCTAAGATCTAGAAAGGGGGAAATATACCATAGTAGACATGTGGGTAAAATGTGAAAAGTTAACAAGAAGTTATGATGTGGTATGACAAAGGTAATGAAGTGTGCTCACCGCAAGTAAAAATGTGAGCATTAAAACAGGAATGTCAAATGTATTTGGAGCCTTTTACAAGGTCCTTTCAAAACTTCACTACAGCATGCCTTTCTCCCCAGCTCGTCAATGGAAGTTCTGTAAGCACATTAGCTTCAGAGCATTCCCTGAATTACCTGTTGCTGGACATACAATCGCACGTTCAGAAGTAGATGAATCATTGCAACCAAGTTCAACACTAGATAAGTCAAACATAAAAACAGTACAACATACGAAGTCTTATGGACCTTCAAAAGAAGCCAGCTCAGAAGGCATCAATACTAACTTATGGACTTATGTGAGGGACCCCATTACATGATGGCTGGCCTTAACTATTTTCAGCACCACAGTGTCAGGTATATTTCATATCTAGTGTCTGGATGTTATGACAAACAAGTGTTACTAACTAGAGCAAGACCAATATCTGGAGAAACTTGAGCAGCTAACACTGGCAATGAGTCTCTTTTAAGAAGAAATGCTGCCCTGGTGGTTTCTTTTATCTGAAAAAAATGGGGGGCTCAGCCACTCTCAGAGGTAAATACTTTGAGCTTTTAAGCTTTCTTGAGATATGGGGGGAGGCAGTTTGTTTTGTTCTATTTTTAACATGTTTATCTACAAAGTAAAGTTTGCAGGAATTTCCTAGAATCAAGTACAAGGAGCAGTGAGGAAAAGGTTATAAAGGCAATAGGAAGAAAAGTGTGATCTGTTTCCAGTGGTGGTTGAGAAAAGCAGTCTGAGGAACGAGGAGCTAGATGCCTGGCAAGAGAAATGTCTCCAGTACTTTGCCTGTGGTACAGAGTGGCTGTAGTGCAATATAATGTGTATGTATCTGAATGAAAGAGCAGAGTAATACTTTCCACACCTTTGCTTTTAAGGTTGTATGTTAGGTAGGTTTCTTAACCATTATGCTAAATAATATTTCTGTGTATGAATAAATGTTGTATAGTAGAAGGCAGGGTAGATTTGTGCTTTATACACTAACCCAAGTAGATTATATATATAAAAATACAGGGCAGATCCAGGGAGGTACAGTGTTGCAGTTGCATCCCCCTTTGATTCCTGGTCCACCCAAAGTTTAAAACCAACTGTCTGGTTTCATGTCTCAGTATAATCTACCTAGTTCCTGCTAATTTCTCTTTACTTCACAGGCCCTCTCTCCTTTTTAATTGTCTTGATGTCCCACCAATTAAGCTACCTTTCATTCTGTCATTCTGTTGTCTGCTAGTGTCTCCTGGTAACAATGCTCAGCTGGATACGGCCCAGGAGGTTTTGCCTTCCTCTTTAGCAAGGGCATGGCCCTCTACCCAGGACCTCTTGAGCATATATTAACAACATTTTATGTTGGCTGCAGTGGTTCCCCTGCTTTACCTGTGGCAAGTAAGGGTGTTATGTTGTGTCAGGTTTGATGTTAGTCTTATGTGGAGTTTAGATTACAGTTTCAGCACAAACCTCACATTGCATTTGCTCAGGCTTCTGGGAGCATGTATTTCTTACCAAATCTGCTCACAGGTTGGACATAAATATCGTCAGGCACTCTCACACCACATCTTCTCACTTTCAGAATCTGATGCTAGTATCTTGCTAATACATCCTTACAGTGACAAAACTGGCACTTACATTTTGTCAGTAACTCTGCAGCAGGGGTATCAAACTTATCCCAGGCCCTGGGCTGATTCTGGACCATAGGGGTTCCTCTGGGCCAGATCTGTGGGGCCACACTCAGGTAGCAGCATGGGGCTGAGACTGAGTGGCTACAGGGAGCTGTGTTTGGGCACTGCAGAGCATGCATCAGCAAGGAGCCAGGGACATGCAGCAGTGCAGAATTCAGGCTGAGCAACAACACAGAGCCATGCTGGAGCAGCCGCACAGAGATGGAGCTAGGGGTATGCAGTAGTGCAGCTATGGACATGACTATGGGCGGCAGCCCCCAGGCTCCACACTGCTGCCCAAATATGGCTCTATGCTGCTGTATGCCTTTGACTTCTTGCTGTCACCTGAATGCGACTCCATGCAGCCGCACACCCCAAGCTCTGTGCTGCTGCCCGATAGCATGCATCTTTGGAGAGACTGTAGCATGGGCCCACAGTCATACAGCACCACACATTTGGGTGGCTGCATGGAGCCAGGGGTTTGCCACTGTGGTCCAGGGACCTCAAATTCTCCTCAGCTGCACTGCCAGTCACCCACCATCAGTGGACAGTTCTATGGACCAGATCCAGCCTGCAGGCCAGATGTTTGACACCCCTGTTCTACAGCATTTGGTGTCCCAAGAGTACTAGTCCCAAAAGTACAACATACATTATCTTAATTAAATTTCCCATATTCCAAGCCAAATTAGCCTAAACAAATTCCAAATCTGTGAATCCTTCTAGAACCATAAGTGGCCCTACTACCGGCAGACATCCTCCACCCCAATCTGGGGCTTCAGATGTTTCCAAAACCTATGGCACGCATCCTACTTGCAGGCCCAACACTGGAGGCTTGGGGTTCAGATGCCCCCAAGTTTTGTTTGCCCTGAGCCATAAGGCCCCAGGAGCAAGCTTAAGAAGGAGTCTCCCTTTTCCTTACAGTGGGCATAAAGCCAAGACCTTTTCACTCCAGCAGCTAAGTGGGAGGTTTACTATACATTACCTTCCTTGGCAGGTACTATCCCTGTGCCAGGAGAACGGTCTTCCCCAGGAGCGACTAGGAAGACCACCTCAGTAGTCATGGTGTTTCCCTTGTCAGGCAAGCACAGGACTAAACTTGATCTGAGCCTGCAAGAGGCCAAGAAGCACCCTCAAAATACATACGATCATTACACCAGATCACTTCACCCATCCCAGACTAACTCAGCCAGCCAAAGTGATTGAATTTATTCCTGTTAGAGCTACTCAATGACAGTTACTTTATTATATCAGGCATGCTGTAGCCAGAGAGTAGATAACTTGCACAAAATTCAGAATTGACCTGTCTTTGACAATTTTTTTTTATATTTCTCAGTCAAATTACCATTTTGGCTAGATTGCCTGAGCTGTAAACTATTTAACCATTGCACATTCTTTCTGAAGCGATATATTTTAGAGTCATCTCCTTGTCTCAAATCAATGTGACATCAGCTGGATCCTATCACCATGCGTGGTTTACCAAATTCTCTTTTTCTCTAACACTATCAGATTAACATGTGCGATGGTTCCTTCTTTAAAGAAAGGAAGTCTAATCCTGCAAAGCTACTAGAGCCACGTTATATATACATGCATATTTATTACAACAGCCTGTACTACTGTGGCACTCCCTAGTAATTGTAGCAGTTTTGATGATCACAGTACCAACCTTGTGACAGAAAAAATGTGGAACTTGTGAATAGTCTGGATTGTTTTTGGAAGGGGGTAGAGGAATTGTCTTTTTGAAGTGGAGGCTGAGATTCAGGGAACAGCAATCCTCCAGTTCAAAAGTCTCCTTGAGACTATAGAAATTCCTTATGGCTCCTCAGTCACTCTTATCCAAGGCAATACATATAATCATTCACTGGGCAAGCACATTATATTCAGGTCATTTAGCAACAAAGAAAGTAGTACTCGTTGCTGTCAAGAAATGAGTCTATACCTTTAGTCTTAAAAAGAAAATCTGTCTTGCTGGAATTTCTATGGTTGTTCTTAGATCTTCTCTTTATAATGTTACTGAACTTTTTCCATTTGTTACACATCTAATCCCCTACCTAAAGCCTAGTTCTGCAGATCTTGGTAGGAACAGACACAGCTGCTCTTCAGTGGCTTGATTCTTTTCTCTCAGAAAGATCTCAACATGCAAGCAATGGCTGCTCTTCTAGAAGAGTTCTCAAATGTGGTGCTGAGCAGAGGACTAACCTGACACCATTCCTGCCCAAAATGTTTGTGGGGCCATAAAGAGCCTTAGGGTTTTGACGTTTTTAATAATGCTGATGACATTTAACAGCCTCCATCTCATTCAATTCAAATTATACCATTCAGTGCTTCAGTCAGTATTTGGTATCTGGGCATAGTTCAAAGGTGAGCCAGCTTAAGCTCAGTTCAGACCAAACTGGCATTGGGTTGGGGAAGCAACCAAAGATGGCGTTGCTAATATCAGCTCTTTTGACTAACAGACCACATTTGTCATTACTTACCAGTCTACCACTGTCCTGGATATAGACTAGGGGTGTCAAACTCACCTGAGTTTCTGGGCTACGTCTGGACTGTTGGGCTACTTGTGGGCAGGACAACTGACTTCCAGATGCAGGCCGTGCCACTGCCAATTCATACACTGAACAGTGATCAAAAAACAGAAATATAGCAACAGGTAAAGGGCAGGCCAGCATTGATTCTGCAACAGCCACAGCAAGAAGCCCCACAGGCCCCATCCACAGAGGAGCTGTTCAACTAGAAAAAAGAAAGACAGGCCAGATCCAGCCCTCAACCCACGTTTGATCCCCTGATTCAGACCTCTAGCCACTGTTGGACAGTCACGTTAAGCAGCAATCTAAGTCTGCACTTTACCATCTGCATCTAGCAAGAAAACTGCAAGCTTCAGTTTCAGATGTGACTTTCCCCATGTCGTTCCTTGATTTTTTTTGTCACCTAGAAAACAGAATGCTGCAATGCATGTAAAACCACTGAGAAACAGAACTGGTGCAGAATGCAGCAGATCACTTACAAAGCAGGACATCTCCTTGGAGCATAACACAGGTTGCAGGAACTGCACCTGAAACCTACTGGTCTCCAAATGAGATGTAGGCCACAACCTAGAAAGCACCTAATGGTCTAGAACCAGCCAGCTGGAGGGATCACTTCTCTCCTTGTGTCCAGCTAAATCCTTCTGGATACAACAGAAAACAGATGTCATAGCATGTTCCTTCTGAGGATGCCACATTATGGGACTTGCTGCCCCAAGTTCAAAAGAAGCTGGCCAGACGTACTGGCATTTTGAGCATGCTGCTAAAGCCACTCAGAAGCAAAGGCTTACAGAAAGGGGGGGCTGAAGGGACCTCAGAAGGTCATCTTTTCCAACTGCAAGATCACCCCTGTCTAAACCATTTTTGACTTATTTGATAGTGTTTTGCAGAAGGCTGATGATGTGTTCCTGGAACAATGAAGGGAAAGAAAGTTGTTTTCTCCCATTTTTTTCAGTTGAACTGAATTGAATGTTTTATACCCCTCTGAATATTAGCTTCATAATGCTGCTGGGACAGATCAAGTTCTGACCTTAAGTAGCAGGAGACTGGGGACCTTATTTAAATTTAAATAATACATTTATAAAATTGCTGTCATTACCAAGATAGGATTGATGTAAAGGAGAAGCAGGGAGAGGATATAACTTGGAGTCTACCTAAATGATGGGACTTACCAATTTTCATGGGCTGATCAAGGCATAAAGTTCTAATTCTGTGGTCATTTCACGGCAACGCCGCCCCTTGGCACTAATTGGTGGAGAGGCCCCAGGGGGAAGGAGGGCTGGGGGAGGATTAACTGATTTTTCAGATTTCATGGACAATCCCGGATTTCATGGTTTCCACAAAATCGCAAATTAAGTTGGTCCCTAGATATAACTCACTGACAATAATACTTCAAATTAATATAGTACTTATTTATGGGTGGGGTTTTTAGGCTTTACCACTTACATCAATGGTAAAACTCCCACTGAAATCAATGAAAATAGGTTTAGGCCAACATGAGTTGCTTTTAAAAACCCTGCCTTGTATCTTTAAAATACTGAGCAAGCAAACATTAATGTCAAAAGTATTACCACCATTTTCTTAATGGGGAAACTGAAGATTACAGAGATTAAGTGATTTACTCTGCACCAGCATTGTCCAGACTCGATCTCAGAGAGCTCCTGTCCTCCACACTTTCTTTGCTTCAGCTATGCTTCTTTTCTAGTCCAATTCTTCTGTTTTGCCAAACAGAGAAGTAGAAGTATCTTCACATTGATATTAAAAAACCTGCTGGGAGGAAATGACACCATCTGTAGGTTAAAGTTGTTTAAGATGCTTATAAAGAAAAAAGTGGATGTGGTGTCACTCTCAGCTCTGCAATTTTCACTTCCTCACTGCAGAGATGTGAGGCAAAACCCCACTGGAAACAGGCATTTGTGTTTTATCAAGCCAGATTTCAGTCTGTCAACACCCTGTTAAGTAGAGACTATAACAGGGGTGCTCAAGCCCCAGCCCACAGGCCAGATTTGGCTCACGGACCAGAGTCATCCAGCTTGCAAGGCTCCCTACAGTTCTGAAAGGTTGGTGGCTGGAGAGCGATGGCAGCAGTAACTGCTGATCCCCCGATGCCAGATTTTGAGACCTGTGGAGAGCAATGTGGACAGACAATGTGGGCCTCCATGCTAGATCAGGAGCACAGGGCTGGGGCAACAGAGGGCCTTATCCAGGTGAACAGGGCTCAGAGTGACACAACACAGGGCCTGGATGCACAGGTAGCACAAGGTAGGATTCAGGCAGCATGAGGTAGATTCAGACATGTGGGACTGGATCCCACTGGAATCTAATAATTGTAAAAGATCTAATGCCAGTTTCATAGATTTCATGGACATTAGGGCTGGAAGGGACCTCACAATATCATCATGTCCAGCTCCCTGCCCCAAGGGCAGGCAGTCAGCAGGTGATCCCAGCAAGATAGGCATCCAAGTGTTTTTTTAAAGTATCCAGAGTAGGTGCTTGCCTCTATTTCAGGCCCTGAGGACTTGGGCAGTAAAGCAGTTTTTCCTTATGTCTTAAAACAGTCTTCCAGGAGTTTGTGACCTTTGGACCTTGTCTTCCCATGGGGTGTCCTGGTGAACAGATGTTCTCCCAGTTCCTGATGCACACCTCTTATGTACTTATAGGCTGCCACCAAGTCACCCCTGTGCCTATGCTTTTCCAAGCTGAAGAGTCCCATGTCTCTCAGCCTGTCCTCATAAGTCATGCTCTCTTGTCCTCTAATCATGCATGTGGCTTTCCTCTGGACTCTCTCAAGATTCTCCACATCCTTTCTGAATTGCAGAGCCCAGAACTGGATACAGTATTCCAGCTGTGGTCTCACAAAGGCCAAATAAAGTGGGAAGATGACTTCCTGGTCTTCCTTGAGATGCATTAGTAGATGCAAGCCAGAGTTTTGTTTGCTTTGCTGGCTGTGGCATCGTATTGGTGGCTCATGTTCATCTTGTGGTCAATGATGACCCCCAAGCCTTTTTCGGTCATGGTGCTAGTGAGTATAGCACTGCTGAACCTATAAGTGTGGTGTGGGTTTTTCCACCCAAGGTGGAGCACCTGGCATCTCTCAGTGTTGAATGCCATCAGGTTTTGATCCACCCACCTTGTAAGCCTGTTGTGGTCGGCCTGGATTGCCAGCCTATCCTCTAGGGTGACTGCACTTCCCCATAGGTTGGTGTCATCAGCGAACTTAGCCAGTCCACTTCTGACACCAGAGTCCAGCTCGTTTATCAATGATCATTTCATCAGATCCTCTTCTATTGTTTCATCAGATCCTTTCATTAGATCCTCTTCTATTGTACTGGGCAAACTTGATAAAATTAAATAAAATAGATACTGTAGAGCGGTGAAGTGAACTCAAGGCTTCTTTTCTCCTTCTTCCCATAGAAATGAAGGCAACAAACTGATTTGTCTTCCATTCTCTCCATAATATCCAGAGCACATGAAACTACATAGCTGCATTTTGGCATGTGTCCTCCAATAAATTTCAGCTCTCTTAGCAAAGAGAACAGTGATGTCTGAAAAGCAGAAATTAGACAGGGACAAACAAGCCTGTGTTGCAGCAGATTCCAGGAAATACATTTTCTTTTCCACTGAACCATTCCAAAATATTTTTAAAACAGAGATATTAGAAACAGATCTCCACACAATTCTTAATCTGTTCATTTTTTTGCATCTCTTTTGCAGTAGCCACTGGGGTTAGTGGATCCTGACCTTTACCATGGGCCAGGAAACATTTATAACCTGGACTTAATGGCATGTGAAAAGAGTCAGGTAATAAAGACAAGCATCTCATTCACTTCCTATGAGTTATACTTTTAATACACCCCTACTAATACAGTAGTACTTAGTCTTTCACTAGGGAAGGACAGAGTTCCATTGCTCTATTTTCTGATAGGTACAATAATGCAACAGTAGTAATGCATAGTTATGTTTATCCGTATATCTCAAAGCATGTTAGCATTACCTCCTTTTTTTTATAAATCAAGGCACAGAAGAGTAGAGTAACATTCCTGAGTTCACCCCACAAGCTAGTCATTACTACCCACAGGCTAGCAGGGTGGGAACAGTCTCATGACTTCCAGCTTAGGGTGCTATCTACTGGGTCACAATGAGCAACTCCTTGAACTGCAAAAGCCAGAACGTAAATGGCTGGTGAATAAAAAATTGAAAGCATTGTGCATCAGTGAGATAAGTGCTTAGAACGTTTTCAAAAGGGTTGTTTATAGAAAGGTTTTACCTTATCCAAAATACAAGTTTGATGGAAAAAAATAAAAACTATATGATTTTACTTTCATAAGCAACAAAGATGCAAAGTTAAAACATTTAGAAATGGCCTGACCATTAAGGGGTCAAAGGAGGGACCAAAAAGATCCACCACCACCGCAGCTTCAATAAAAGACCAACGTGATTTCACTGAATGGCAAGAGCCATATTCTAAAAGGGTTTCTCAACATGTGCCTGTCAGACTTACATAACACTTACTCATTTGGCAGCATGAAGGCTGCTGTAAATTCAGCTCCCTATTTTGTATGGAAAAATGGAAAAAATGATCATTCATGGGCAGAACTTCATAGCAAATTTTAGTGAAACAAATAAGAGGATCGTTAGGCTTTATTGTGAAACCAGATTGATACATACAAATTCAACATTGGATGTATCTATTGTCTGAACCAGCATTGTCTTCTGAGCAGGACATGTTTGACACCACAGAAATAGCAACTCACATGCTCAACTCAAACATTTGCTAAAACACTACAAGTGGGCAAAATTTTCAGGAAGTACTATCATTGCTTTTGAAAGCCATGCATTTTAGGAAGGACTAAAACTAGTCACCAACTTTAGATGAAAAAATCAGGGAAAACAATCAAAAAAATCTGCACATTTACATTTCAAATTTGACTAAAAAAAAGTAAAAATAAAGGGCTAAATAATCTGCCAATGAAACATTTAATTTTGGGTTGAATAAAACATTCCAAGTCCCTTATTCATACAGCTCGAATTATAGCTATTAAAATGCCTGCTTTCTCAAACTTATTCTCTGCATGTTGAGATAAGAAGACACAATTGCAATCAAAACCAAAGGAAGAAGGGCTCGTTGCAGCAGACATGCAGCAAATAATACTCAACTCTCTCCATTATAAATAGGTTCAAAGAATACCATGCAACACAAAGTAACAAAGAGCAAGTGTACCTACAATAAATGCCATAGACAAGTATTTTGCAATCAGCTTCTTACCTTGGAAGGGCTATGTACTCAACTTCAAAAACTAATTTTACAATTGTGTTTTTTAAAATTTAGAATAGAAGTTTGAGAAGCAGAAAAAGCACACACTAACTTCATGGTGCATCTGTGAAATAATCCCATATTAGCAAATTACAGCATCAGAACCACAAATTTGGAATTGAGGAAGATCCAGCCCATCCATTTCATGTGCATCCCACTAAGAAATTCATACAAACTTTACATAGTACAAAACTAACACCACAGTGTCCATACTAGAAGGCACGTTTGTCCATTCTAATACAAGAATGATCTGCCATCCAGGGTTAGCATAACATAGTTCTTATAATAACATATGGCCTGCTAGGTTTTATGTTTTCTTTTGAACCACCATTTACCAACAAACGTTTCTCCATCACAACTCACTAACAGCTTTAAAATAACATGCTGGGTGCCTGACCAGTGTTATTCCTGTATGGGAGAAAGGTCTGGAACCATCAAATGTGTAACAGTTTTGCCAAAAGAAAATAAAGACTTAATTTTATGGAAAACCACAATAAGCAACAGGGAAAAATGGAAGTGGTAAGTTTAGTTCAGTGACTATTACAACAGGTAAAAAAGGGGCAGAAGAGGATTAAATGCATAGCCTGTTTTTGATGCGTGCACCTGATTAAATTGAGGTATAGAGTTTCTTTATGGGAAAGCAGGTGAGTCCTTAAATAATTTGCAGGCCTGAGATATTGTTGCTAACCACAAACAGCAAAGTACAAATAAGTGGGAAGTATTCTGGGAAATGCACTATAAAGGCACAAATCAGGAAAACACCAGCAGATGGAAGGGGAAAGGGATAATAAGTACTCGGGCTGTCCAAGCTACAGAAAAAATACCTGGTTGCTGCAACAGCTACCAACAATGCAGCTGCACTGGGGATACCAACAATGCCATCCACTGTGTGACATGAGTCAGGCATTCTAACTACTGCATCATGCTCAGAGAAAGGAAAAATGCTTGCGCTTTGTCTGCACTAACAGCTTAGCACTGGGATAAATGCATCATTGATGGCTGTTGCTGTAATGGATAGTGTTTTATCCAAAACAGGCAAACAAAGTGAAGGAAGATGGGGAAAGAACAAAGAATTTCAACTAATTCTGAAAAGGTGGATTATAGAAGGCCCCAAAGGGCATCACCTCAGCTTTTGCTCTGCGTATAACAAGAGCAGCAGTGGCTGGCGAGACAGGGGAGAATGTGAAATGTCACAGGGAGTGAGGGGAGAGCCCAAGATGGAAGAACAGGAGATGGTGAATTGTAGTGGATGTCTTGATGGAGGAGATGAAACAGAAGAAGGAAAGGGGAAGGAAATAAGGTTTTCTTTAATACAGCTTCTAAGAGGAACAAGACTATAAGCAGGGTTTGAGTTACACTCTGACTCTTGGGGGATGTGGGGGGTCTGCAGCAGTGGCAGCTGGAAGCCGGAAGGAGTCACCACCACCACCGCAGGACAGCCCAGAGGCTCTGGTCTCTTATGGGGGGCTCTCATCTCTTATGAGCCCCCGCCTCAAGCCCCACCGTATTTCAAACCCTGACTATAAGGAAAGACCTAGATGGACTAGAGAAGCCAAACTGGTAACTTAAAGATTGCTCCTGAAATGCAGATTTGAGTGCAGAGTGGTGTTTGAGAAAGGTAACAGGAGAGAACCAGTGGAATTCAAAGGAGCAGAAATTGAAAATGAGGTCAGTATATGCTGTACACCTTAAACAGTTAGGATTCAACTATCATGACACAGAGAGACAGCCAATTCTGACTTTCTAATGGGACAGTCAGTGCATCACTGGGAGCTTTCAAAGAGAACATTCCTTGCATGAGACAAATCACGTCCCTCAGATCTTTGTGGCTAGTACTTCTGATTCAGACCAGCCGGGACCCAGACCAGTCAGCTCCTTGCTGCATTTCTGCTAAAGCAGCTGAATGGATGGAGTCTTGCTCTTTGCATCAGACTGTCATTAGCACCAGCCTCCACTATAAACATTCAGTGGTTGGAGTACGGGGCCAGCAACTTTTCAAGCAAGTTTGTCACAGAAAAGGCTTTTTGTTTCATTGGCTGGTTTGGGGTTTTCAGCATGAGAGAAACTGGCTTGGCAATCAGATTTATACTGTTCTTGTCACTATTATTTTGGTCTGCTGTTGCAGTTAGTGCCAGTGATAGTCTGCAGCCTGGAATCTCTTAATGTACACGCGACACTTATTTAAAATCTGCAAAGTTACAGCTGACCAATGTCTAAAATGCATGGATTCAATCCCATTTGGCATTTTAATATCTCTATTTAAGGTATCATCTCAGAAATATCATTTTCCTTTTTGTTGAAATAATCCACTCCAGAAAGAAAAACATTTTGGAAGTCTCTTCTCATGGAAGTCCCTTCCTCATTCCTCCAACCACACTCCCAGTGAAAGAAGCCACGGGTTCTCGCTTTGTAACCAGCAGATCCGCCAAGACCTGGGGGGGAGCAGAGGGCATCTACATCTCTATGCCTTGCCTTTCTTCTGACTGCTGAACCAATTGACTATCACAGCAACCTAGGTTGTCTTTGGAAAAATGCAAAAGGAGCAAAACAGTGAAGAAGTAAAAAGCAGAAATGAAAGCAGAAATGATGTCTATACTAACTGTTTTCTTAAAAAGTACTGAATTTCATTCTACCCTAACCTGCACTTCTTTCCTTCATAAAACATTAGTGAAGGGAGCATGCTGGAATATACATCTGTCCTCCATTAAACCCCTGGAGACAGAATCTCACCTTTCCAGGGAGCACCAAAGTGTTGGACCCAGTCTGTAGAAGCAGACCTTCCCTACTCGCTAGTCAAGAGGCTTCCCCATTGTTCCTGGCTAGGAGGAGAAAACATGAAGCCATTTTCACATGTGGCCACTGCATACTCTGGACCAAAAACTGAAATGCAAGGGTTTAGTTGGCACAACAGGAAAGAACAGCCTTGAAGACCTGCATTGAAATTGTGCCTCAAACCACATCTGAAAACAAACACTGTGGTGAAAAAAATAATCATCCCTGCCTTTAAAGAGTATTTGTCTGTATCACAGTAGCCTGACCCCCCTATTCAAAAGGGATTTATCCCACCAAGGGCATCAATAGTAGATCAGGGTTGAACTGCATTAAAAGAAGCATATGAACAAGCATGTATTCCACTCTGCTCTGGCTGCCACCTTTTTCAGTAGTCTGGTATCAAATGTATATGCCAATACAATTCTGAAAGCTTGGAAACAAAAAACAACAACAAAGGATGTTCGTTCAAAGGGTGTATAAATACATCTCTGAGCACATGCTGGGGGAAGGAACGATGCAGAGAATAATGTATAAGAGGGTTTTATGATGGCCAGGATTAAGGAAGCTGGGACAACTGCCCTGTGTAAACTGATCTAAGATAAAAAAAGGAAATGGTCCCCTTTGATGAAACATTAAGGCAGGGGTTAGAATAGGTCCAGCTGCATTGTGCAGGAACAGGAACTCTGCTAATAAAAGCATTTTGATGTGGTGTTTACCCCAAAGCACAAGTGAATACAAATAAATACGTGAACACAGAGCAAGCCAGTAATTCAATGAAGCTATTCCTGGTGCGAATTTGAACAGCTTTACAGAACCATGCAAGATTGCAGGCTTACTGGAAACTGTTTTCATTAGAATTCTAGTGAGTTTTTAGGTTCACTGCAAACCAGATGGACAGGCATTTCACATCTTCCACGTAGTCATGTATAACACAACCAGGATCATGAATAGCACAACGAGGAGGCCAAACTGTGGGACTATGGAATGTCATACATTATGAAGCAGTCATTTAAAGAAAATTAGAGCCCTGAACCAGTATCCATATCACATACATTCTTTGTCGAGTTTGTGTCTTTTGCTTATTAATGCTCTTTGTATGGGCTGTTACTGTCCTAAAGTCACACACGCTGAAGTCCTCTTGTTCTTACTCATTTGGGATACTTTTTCCAGTCCAGTACAGCTGTCAGTCAGGGTGCAATCTCTTTGAGAGTAACAAATGAGCCAGATGCATAGTTCAATAGCCAGACACTTCAAGTCATAACAAGCTACTGAAGCGAGGTAATTCTGCTTGCAAAAGAATTAGCCTTTATTAGCCACTAATACCAGTTTTACCCTGCATAGCCCTTTAACCAGCTGCAGCTCCATTGACTTCACATATTGTAAAGATTACTAGTGGCACATCTAGTTATGGAGAGCTTAGAGGGTTTTCTAGAGGAGCTACCTTATTAGGCTAGGAAAGTAATGGAGTAAATGAAGTGACCACAATTTAGACACCCATGTGTGACAATATTTGTGACTAAAGTGCCAAAGGTATTTAGTCATGGGCTTAACTTTACGTATATCTAAAATTCACTGAGGCCTGAGATGTGGGGAACTTGCATACAACAAGGCATGTTCTATGGTTTATACATCTAGTTCTTGAACTGGTGAGAATACTGCATAATAAATTGCATTCTTACATCATATCAGCTTTTAAAGAATTGAGAAGACAGCAAGCCCCCTTGGCAGGTGATGGCCCAGTTGCTCTTAATAGGTTTTTCTTTCAGCTACAATTTATATGAATTAGATCATTAGATAGCTTCATTGAAGTCACTGCATATTTCCACCAGCTACACTGGCTCCAGGATTTCACATTATTGGTTTATAATTCTATACCGGAACTTCTGGGTGGTATATTATAGCATATTAAAGGTCTGCAAACATGCTACTGCTACAGACAGTTAGATAAGAGTTCAAATTAATTTTAATACTATATGTGGTAGTATTTTACTACTCTGACAGGGCACTCAAGATGCTTTTAACATCCTCAACAACTGAGACCGAATATATTTCAAATATGTGGGATTAAACTTCCCCTCAGATGAAAAGATTTGGGAGCTTCTGTTGTACTTTGGAGACTGAAAAAAAAGAAACCTCAATAAAAGGAGACCATTTGTAGGAGGAGAATGGATGAAAGAGGGAAGAAAAAAATTCTAATGAGAAAATGAATAGAGTACATAATGCCACATACAAAAACACTCATTCCAACCGATCTTGGGATAGATTCTATTTCTAACAAGCAGTGCCAGCTTTCCTTTATGTTTTCGTGATTTGGTAGTTTAATTGGTTCCAGTTATTAGTGGCTGCCACCAAAAACACCAATGCAATTTGCACTATGGCTGAGACCAAAGCACAAGGAGTGCAGACTAAGGTGTACGTGTACATGTGTGTTGGGGGAAATGAAATAACCCACATTCACTGGGAAAAGAAGGGTAGTTATATTGTCACTGTCTCTATGATGACTATTCTGTGAAGAGAACCTTAGATGTTGGGACTGCCAATCTTGCGCTTTCACAAATATTCATGTACTAGCAAAATGCCATCATGAATGATGGAGGGAGACCCACATCCAGCCCCATGCCCTCCCCCTGCCACTTTTGGTCCAGCCCCACTCCCCGTCCTCCCACCACCACTCTAGGTCCTGCCCCACTCCCCCCCTCCACTGCCACTCCAGATCCTGTCCCACTCCCCATGCCCCTGCTGCTGCTCTGGGTCATGCCTCACTCCCCCTGCCACTCTGGGTCAAGCCCTGCTCCACCCTTTCCCCATGCTGGATGGGGGTGAGCACAGCCACAGGGCATGGCACGGGAGCGGCCACAGTGCAGGGAGCACTTGCTGGCTGCATGGTGTGGGGAGCAGCCCAGGGAGTGGGCATAGGGGGGCATGCTGCAGCCAGCAGGCGATCCCCGCACCCAACACACCTCGCCCCCCCCAACACACCCCGCAGCTAAATATTGCAGCTGGTGGGCACTTCCCGCCCGCCCCCATGCTGGCTCCCTATGCCCCCTCTCCACACCCTGCAAGGCCTGCAGCCACAGCCACCAGGCAGTCCCCATACAGGGGTGTGTGACTTGTGGCCATGTGAGGAGGGTGTAGTGCAGAGCTGCGGGATGCACACCATGATCCCCACCATGTGCTGTAGCTGGCAGATGCCACCATGTGCAGCAGCTGGCAGATGCCCTGTGTGCCCCCTGGCTGCAGCCGGTGGGCGATCCCCACACAGGGGAACATGGCACACAGCTTCATGGGGTGGGGCGTGGTACACATGGGAGCATGGTGCGCAGCAGCAGAGTGCTGCACAGGGAGCAGGCACGGGGTGCATGCCCCACCCCATGGCCACATACTGCAGCCAGTGGTCTCTGCCCATGCACTGCACACCCTCTCCCTGCATGGCACCCTCCGGCCACGCGCCAGGCTCTCCCCCACACCACGTGGCACACACCCCCTCCCCTCGCCTCCTCACCCCACTGCACAACAGAGCACACCCTGGCCCCCACCACCTCTGCCTGTGTGTCTGTCTGTCCATAAGGCTCCAGGTGGCACATGCACAGTTGGTCCAGAGCATTACAGACAAACAGACACACAGCCAGAACTGCTACGGCTTTTATTATATTAGAATGAACGGGGGGGGGGAAACAGCTCTTCCATGAGCAGTCTCCTGAAGGTCAGGAGAGACTTTCTGTGACTACTAGAGAGAAGGTAATGAATTGAGGGGCCCAAACCTGCCCACCTCAGGAATTCACATGCAGGATGCCCTCTCAAGCCCTGGGAGCACCTGACCAGCTTTCCCTTGTTACAGAGACATGCCCCAGACATTGTCCAAGGCAAATCTCTGTAAGCAGAAAAACCCAGGGTTTCCCACTTGCAGACATGGGCCCTGGGGAATCTCTGAACTGTATCTCTTCAAGCAGGGAAAAATGCTTCCCATTGTCTCACAGGATTGGGCCCCTGCCCAATGCAGGACAATGGGCAATGTGAATCACCCAATAAGATGCATCAGCTATGATGGGACACATCCTGCAATAGCTGATCTGTGTCATTTGGCGATGCCAAATGTTTATGCCCTTAGTGATCTGGAAGTTTGTCCACAGTAGCAGCGGTACTGGAGCTGCACTGATACCTCTGTAATGATGGGCCATCAGATTCCATTTGCAATGAATAGCAGCCGTTACAAGTACCAACAAAAAAGACTTTTGAAGACTCTACATCTGCTACAGAACAGCACAAACAAAGATTCCTGAAACATGATTTCACTGAAATCAATGGATATAGCCTTCAGTGGAGCTGGAGCAAATTAAACAAGAAAATCTCACTCAGTGAAGATAAATCTTATTGCAATTAGAAACCAAGGCAAAAGTGAACCAATTCCAGCCCCAATTCTTGTGCCTTCACAACACATCTACTTTAGGGGCTTGTAGCACTGTTTCATAGAGTAACTACATGGGTAGAACTATCCCTGATACCAACAGGCCCTGATTCTAGGTTGCCATTTATTACAGTTAAAAGTATGATCTCCATTGTGCAATGTGGCCAGGGATAATGACAGTATCAGCAAGTTTCTGGATTTGATACATCGGGGATAGGGTTGCTTTTGACCCACAGGGAAAGAGCAAACCTGAAAGAGGGATTAGGAGCTGCACAGAACAGTTTCATAGATTCATAGATTGTAAGGCTGGAAGGGACCTCAAAAGATCATTGGGCCCAGCCCCCCCACATGAAGCAGGAAAGACACCTGGGGGTCAGGTAACCCCAGCAAAGTAACCATCCAGTCTCCTCTTGAAGATTTCCAGGGTAGGCAATTGTACCACCTCTGGAGGGAGCTTATTCCACAGTCTGGACACCCTAGTTGTGAAGTAGTTTTTCCTAATGTTGAGCCTCAAATGGTATTCCAAATGTTTGTGACCATTACTCCCAGTTTTCCCCAAGGGTGCCCTTGTGAACAGCTGTTCACTGAGCTCTTGATGTACACCTCTGATGGAGCAGTAAGCTGCTACCAAGTCCCCTCTCAGCCTTCTCTTTTTTGAGCTGAAGAGTCCCAGATCCCTCAGTCTTTCCTTGTATGGCCTGCCGTGCAAGTCTCCGATCATACGGGTGACACTTCTCTGGACTCTCTCAAGCTCTACCACATCCCTGTTAAAGTGTGGCACCCAGACCTTTATATCGATGCAATAGTGAAAAACAAGATCAGAATTATGTTTATATTTCCCCCCCCCCCCCCCAACATAGGACTCTCCCTTAAACAGCGGAGAACAAAGTCAGACTTTTGACAGAGATTCAACAGTATATGAAAAGGAGATGCCTCCCTATTTTGTCCTTATTTTTTGTGTGTAAGGGCTTTTTTAGAACAAACAAAAACTTTCCTGGCATATGTGTGATCTTCTGCTAGAAGAGTCAGAACTTTTTTTTAATATATTAGGTTAGGGAAAGTGTTTTGTTTAGGAACAATGTGAGCAATTGATTCTGAAATAAGCAACAAGAAAAGAGTTTTTGAAAATTATTTTTGAAAATTTAAACAGGGACTGTAGGGACTGTTTCTCCCCTTCGGAGGATAATCACTATTTGGAATTCTTTGCCTCAGATGATACTGCAGAATCACTTGCCAACTCTTACTAGTCATATTTTAGGGTGTAATTAAGATTCTAAAGTTGAGTATGTTGATTCATCGTCCAATATCCACTCTATTCACCACATTTTGGGTAAGGGATAAATTGTCCCTTGCAGTATACTCACTGGATACTTTGGAGGGCTAGATGCATGTACTGTGGCATACTAGGGGTGTATCTACTGTTCTGGATTACTTGCACTTGTACATGGGGTTCATCAATGGTGATCCCCTCTGTTCCTCCCAGCTTTTTCACTGTAGCCCACATGCAGAGGCATTTACACTGCACTCATCACCACGTTATCCCACTATCTACAGGACCCAGGATCTTTCATAAACTGTTTACTAAGAGATACTTGCATTTTACAAAGTTCCTTGTTTATAGCCCCTCCTGCCTTTTTTGGCCCTATCCAACCATACTCCACAGCTATTAATAGTCTGCTTTCCTCCAGCTGTGAGAGCATGCTGTGCAGTCTGTTTTTAAGCTATTGTTGCATGTTTAACAATCAAGTCTGGGCAATTTCTGCTTTATTTATTCTTCTTGAATCCAAAGTTTAATTATTTAAAAGGACCAAGTCAGAGCACACCTGGCTCTAAAAATTAGTATTTACAAAAGCTTAGACCTACAGAAAGATTTTTCATGCCTTTTTTTTTAACAGCAATGCTTTTTAAACAAACATACTCCTGCAACCTAATCGATGTAGCTGTTACCACATAAGAAATTAAGAGTGAAGTTAATTCAAAACTGATTGTGCTGGTAGCTCCCACACTTGTTCATACTGTGGCTCACTGTTAAAGGTAAAAATCTGCCCCCTTCCTGCTCCAGGTCAGGTCCACTTATACTGGGAACACCCAGATAGATGCAGTTTGCAGGGGGAAATTGCCCCTGTAAGCAACTGGAATATGGACAAGCCTGGAAATATCATTACCACCGCACCCTGTGCATGAGAGGATAAACTGATAATCCAGCTAAAAATACACAATGGTTCTCTCTCAGAGGACTGCCAAAGGAGGCACTAAACTGATGCATCTCCTGCTCGCCTGGCCCTACTCCATTCTAATTTAGCCCTATCCCAATTGCTACCCAGACCCAAGTCCTAATGGAACAAAATCAAAGTCAGCTTGAATCACAGCTTCCCAGCCCTGGGTATATTTTTTTATCATGGGCCCAAAGCCTGAAGGCCAAGACTTTCAAAAGTGATTCTGGCTGCCTCTACTTTCTGAGTAGGAAAATGGAGATTCAGGGGGGGAAAAATATATATTTTCAGAGGATGGATACTTTTAAAATGATTCTCTTTTGAAGCATCTCCAGTTTGGACACCTCCAAATTGAGGCACCCAATACAACTAACCCCTTTTAAAAATACTGGCCTTTGTCCCACCAGCAAGTGAATCTAGTTATCTGCACCAGCCCTTTCCAAGGTTAACTACTGTGTTTATTTACATGAAAATATAGTGCTAGGACCCTAAAAATGAGCAAGTAAAACACACATAGTGAAATAGCAGAGGGAACAACCATTTGGCTTCACCCCCTATGATTCATGTTTGTATTGTGGTGTCATCTATGAATCCCATACATGGACCCAGCATAGGAACTCATTGTGCTAGGTTCTGTACGAACACAGAACAGAAGACAGCCCCTACCCTAAAACAGTTGACAAGGTAAGCAATCTATGTCATATCTGTGCTGTTTATTTCCTCTCCCTTTATGGTATGGTTTATATGTAGTGGACAACATTTTCCTTTTTTCCTTCCCTTTATAGCCCCTTTTCTATTTCAGTTTTCAGTCAGTTTCTATCCCGGTATATTTTTCCTATTTTCCACACTTGACTTTAGGCAGCAAACAGTGAAGGAGGAACTGTTGCAGCTGTACTGGAGGCAGACACTTACTTAATATTCTATTTGATTTTAGCATAGTCAGTCAAAAAGTCTGAAAGTATGGCAACACACAATAAAAAGTGTTAGTGCTTGAACTCTAATATTGCTGTGACAGAAGATTTGCACATCTTCAGTGGTCTGCAGAGCATAGTATCATAACCACCAGATTAATCTACTTTTGCTGTCCAGCCCAAAAGAACCACCAAAATTACTATTAGAGGATGCTCCAACATTTAAATATTTATTTTTATCCTGAATCAGAACAAAAAACTAAAAAAAACCACATTAAAAAAGTATTGTTTTGCAGGTTTTTGTTGAAAAGAAAGTTAGTATTCCCACACCCAAGTGCTTTGTTTCAGTCACTTAAAATGTCTTTTCCTATTGCACTGCAGTTTTTTTCAGTAAGTAAGTTGGATGATTTGATAGCCCTATTTTCTTCTATTGCAGAAAGACTGCCATGATGAATGATACTCTAAGGTTGAAGGAGATTGTTTAGCATCATGGAAAATGTAGTTCAGCTAGGAAATGCGTAATAAAAATGGGGACACGTGGAACCCCACTTTCCAGCCGCTGTGAGGCACTACACCCATTGCTCCAGGGTTGGCCATTTTAGACTACTTCCTATTTTCTCCCCACGGCATCATCAATTACCATTTTTCCCTCAAAGGAAGCACCACATACATTTTTGTTAGGGTTGATGATTTTGTTAACCCTAACCCCATGGCATCATCAATTACCATTTTTCCCTATATGTATAGAGAAAAAAGAATAAAATTCCCCCTCTACCAATCTGTGCTCAATTCCATACATGGGTTTTGAAGCTGCTGCTTTGTTGCGAAAAACAATATTTTCTCATAGCTAAAAAACAATCTCTCTCCCTGTTGGTCTCCCACATGCTCCACTAATTAATAAGTGAAAGCAGCACAATAGAGTCACCAAACAAGAAGACAGCAGGGTTTATTGGTTAGCATGAGGGAAGTGGAGTTTGGTCTTCCGGGTTCTATTCTTAGCTCCTAAGAATAGGAGCCACCCCGTAACCTTGGAGAAGTCACTATGGCTGTACTTAAAAATACTAATAGAATATCTATGTCAAATGGAGTTGGTGAGGCATAATTAATATTTGCACAGTGCTTTGAGATCTTTGCACAAAAGGGACTAGAGACTTGAAAATGTAAACAAATATAACAAATAGGTATTTGATTCTGTACCCTAGCCCACTGTTTGCTTAAATAACACACCTTTCCTCTGGCTATAGTATTGCATGTTCCTATAGGGGTTCTATTACATCTTAATTGCTTTTTTCCAGTGAGTATTAACAATATTTTGTTTTTAGGGTGATGTTTTTACAGAGGAGTTTTAAGCAAACTCATAAGTGCAGCTTTCAAAACAAGTATTCCTCTTGGATTTCCTCTTTCTTTCCATTTCATGCAGTGCAGGTTTAGTACAGTTCCACTTTTATCCCGAGCACAGGAATAAGATATATGGGACAAGAGAGGAAGTTAGCTTCAACCCACTGTAATACCATCTGTTTTCTCAAGCTGTCTGCGGGCCTCCCTGGCCAGTGACAGAGTTATAGAGAAGTTGGGCTGGAAGGGGCCTCCAGAGCTCATTTAGTCCAACCCCCTTCTTGAGGCAGCATTATCCCTATGCAAATCATCCTATACAAATAATAACCTTAACTCTGCATAAGACTGCCATCAACCCTAACATAACACAGACCTAAGACCCTGACCTGCCTCATGTAAAGAAGGGAAATCATTGTAAAGCCAACGTTCTGCTTCTATATGTTGTCAATACATGCTCAAGAGGCCCTGGGTAGAAGGCCACACCCCTGCTACAGAGGAAGGCAAAAACCTGCACACTCCATACCAATCTGACCTTGGGGTAAAATTCCTTCCTGACCCCAAATATGGTGATTGGTCTGACCCTAAGCAGAGGGGCAAGACCCATCAGCCAGAAACCTCTGGCTTTGGTCCCAGCAGGAGCACTGGCACACCCCAGTCAAAATCCCCAGCCAAAAACCAATGCCTCTAGGAAGGCTTAAAAATACCCTAGTACACGTAGCAGAAAAAGTTAGGGGTACCAGCAAAGCCAAGAACCATTGGAAATACCCATGGTAGTACATAAGCACAGCTATGGCCTGATCATCCCCAACCAGAGGTTGTTCAACCTTTTCTTAAACACCACCAGTGAGGAAGAATCCACAACTTCCTAGGCAGTCTATTCTCATAGTGAAGAAGTTTTTCCCAATATCCAATCTAAACTTACTTTGCTGCAGCTTCCAGTGACTGGTCTGAATCCTCCTCTCTGCAGCAAAAGAGAAAAGGTTCTTTCTTTCTTTATGGCAGCCCTTCAAGTATATCAGAGCTACACTAATTTACACTTTGGGAAAGTTGCCCCTTAAAGTCTACATAGAAAAAAAAATAGCCATTTTTGTAAATATCTGGTTTTCATCTCAGCTACACCAGGCTAAAAGTCAATATGGTTGCACTGGCACAAAACCAGTGTGAAAGGAGAATCTGAAAGAGATAAGCATTGATTAACATTAGAGACAGTCTCAGTGATCCAAGTGATATGACAAGAGCAGGACTTGACCCTTTCTACAATATAATAATTTCAGAACGCATCAGTTTCTGGTTTTCTTCGGTCATCTGTGGCTCTGTCCTGCTCCACAGACTGATCCAAAGTACAGCGAAATTCAATGGAGTCTTTCCAGCAACTTCAAAGTGTTTTAGATAAGATCCTCATGAAAAAAAGATATAAACATTGTCATAAATTTTATTAGGCATAAAAGGGGGTTGTGAAAAGTGACCAACTGAATGAAAAAAATTGATTTTCTCTTCATGATATAAAAAGAAGGCCCCGAGCCATTTTTTCTGCTTGCTTTTTATCTCTGGAGTATCATGAACTTTGCTAGAGAACTTGGGTGGGTACTTCTGAGCCCTAAATCAGAGAAAGAACTGTGCTGACTACTTCAGAAACAACTTTCCTTCCCACACCTTTTCAAGATTCCAGACGAATAAGGATGCATGAAAACAAAAAATGTTAAAAGTCCATATGAAGTTCCACTCAGCTGTTTCCTGCTTCTGCCCCCTCACACTTTCCAAAAAGACAGGGACACCCTGTAGCATGTCGGGATGCCCCTGGTGGCTCCGTTATCATGCCCCACCTGCTCCAGCCCTGGGGTGCCTTCCCTTCTCATCTGCCATGCCTTGATGGAATAATAATAATAGGGAGGCTGCCCACAGGCCTATGAGTGGCCTCAGCCCAACTGGACCCCTACTAGGGTTCCTCAGAACCTAGCTGGTCTCTACTGCTCCCAGGCCCCTCACCAGGCCTCTCTGGTCGACTGTGTACTTCAGGGCACCTAAAGCCTTAGGGGCTAATTGTGTAGCTCCATTCTTCCCCTACACCACACCCCAAACCTCATGGGTGGTATTGTAATGTTGATCTCTTGTTGGGCTTTGGCCTCCTCAGCCACCACCCTTTCCTCTCAGCTAGACTTTCTAACCTAGGCTTGCTGTATCCGACCTTGCTTTGAGGCACCAGCCCCAATTTGGCCCTTTCAGACACCAGGCCCCTGGTCCCTGTCTGGCTCTGTGGCCTCACTCTCTGCCCACTCCAGGTTCCACAGTTGCTTGACCCTTGTGCCTGCCTGGCGGGGCTCAAGGCAACTGCATGCCCTACAGGCACCAAATGAGACAACAACTTTTAAAAAGTAAATATAAGAATCACCAAGTTAAAAATGCAACTGATATTTCTCATGGGAAATACCCCTCCCTACAGTTGGCACTCCTCAACAAGCAGTACCTCTAGAAAGGGGAAATGATACAACCCCTTGCTTGACTCTAGTCTTGAATCCATACAGCTAAAGTACTTATTACCTCTTTGTATTTCATGACCAGAAGAAATATAACATAGTCCTGTAAAACCCACCTAACAGGGAGCAGCAACTCAAACCAGAGACGGTCTGTTCAGTGACTGATAGTTTTACAGATACAATTGCTTTTATTATATTATTTACCAGGAATGAGGTTTAGGAGACAATGCTCAAAGAAGGAGCCCATGGTATCACTACTCTAGGTACTGTGCTTTTGTCAATGGACAAAAGGACGCAGAGACAATGGATAACAATGTAGAAACATGGGCTTTTTGGATAGTGTCCTTATGACTAGTTAACCTCTGGGTTTTGCAAATTTAGATGGCTGGAGCTTAAGCTACTCCTGCAGCAGCCAAGGACAGAAGCCAAGGAGCTTCCCCTTTCTTTATGCAAAAGGACTTGCAACAAAGAACATAAGATCCTGCTTGCACTGCACAAAGAAGAGTTGCGTATGACTACAGAACAGGATTGGGAATGTTTTTCAGAAGTACTATTACTTCTACCGCTGTGACTGTGGAACATTTGTTACATAACAGAGATCACTTTGGACAAGTCATGGGATCTGTCTTTTTTTAAATGTGTCATTTATAGAACTAATTTTTTCAATGACTGCAAAGGTTCATCATGAGCCATAGCTAATCACTAGAACTGTGTTGGAAACAGTTTTCCCCACCCAGTGAAAGTTTTTAAGATGTCAAACGTTTCCGCATTATGCATCAGCACAAAACCAAAGTTTTTCAAAGTGGAGAAAGACAGAGGCAGACCCTAATGTGGGTCCTCATCAGCTTTTAAATAACTCAAAATAGCTAAGTGCTTAGGGCAAGATCAAGGTTCCTGCACACCTGATACAAAATATGGACTAAAACCAGGATCTCTCGCATCCCAGATGAATGTCTTAACCACTGAGATCTTGCTTTTTCTGTGGATGGAACCCTTTCCTCTCACTTTGACCAGAAATTCCATCCTTGTCAAAACTGTTACACAAATCCCTAGATTTGACAAATCAGCATTTTCAGATTTAAAAAAAATATTCTCCAGCCAGCTCTACTGAACATCTTAACCACCTTTACAAACAATAAAAGCACTGACCTAGATTCAGATGCAATCTAAATTATCTTCTACCAATATGTACCATGGCTCAGGGCTCCAGGTGAAAGAAAGCACATAGGACTAAGAGCTTGAGTGGCAGAGTTTACTCCCAAGTTACCACTCTTCATGGGGTTCACAAGGGCTACCATATTTGAAGGAGGGGTTGAAATTGCCTGGAAAGAAGCTACCAAAACAGGATACACAGATTTACCACATCTAATGGGCAGCTTTTACTGAAGTCCTCATATGGAGCTTTTGATTGCTACAGAAAGCAGCATGCCACTTCAGAAACCCTGCCTGAAGGCAAAGTAAGTTAGTTCAAGTTGAAGCATGGAGAAATAAAGCCCCTCTGCTATATTTAAATGTGAAATTCTGGCCCCTTTTGCCACCCCGCTTCCCTCCCCAACCCCCCTTTCAATTGATTCTAGCTTCTGTAATCCTTCCAAAATCAACGGGATTGCATGGGTATAAGTAGGGTTACCATATTTCCAGTTTCATAAAAGAGGACACCTGTTGTGGGGGGGGGAGGTAATATGACTGTGGGGAGGGGGCAGTGATATGCCCATGCACATGCCTTGCCCCAGCCCTTCCCAGCCTTGCTCCTGCCCTTCATTCCCAACCCACAGTCCCCCACCACCCCAGACCATGTTGGTGTCCTTCACTCCCAAACCACAGCCTGCCCCCCCATCCCTGCTGATGACCCTCATGCCCAAACAACAGCCCCCTGGCACTGCCTGTTCCCTGTGCTCCTGACCCACAGTCCCCAACCCCCGATGCCCTTCACTCCCAAACTACAGCACCCCCAGCTCTCATCCTGCCCCAGTCCTGCAGGTGCCCCTCACTCCCGACACGCAGCCCCATGCCCCCTGCTTCCTCAGGCCCTACAAGTGTCTCCTGGATGCCCCAGCCCTGCAAGCACAGGCACTGGCCAACAACGCCCTGCTGCCCCTCTCCTGTTCCCTTCTCCCACTGGAGGAGCAGGCACCTCCCCTACTCTGCTGCACCCCAGTGCCAGGGAAAACCTCTGTGCTGAGCAGAGCAAAATCCCAAATCCTGGACATTTGTTGATATCTAAATAAAATGCCCGGACAGAGATGGGAGGGCCCAAAAAGAGGATGCATCTGGGAAAACCTGAACATATTGTAACCCCAGTATAAGTGAAGGCAGGATTTGACCTGTCTGTCTTCTTAAACCAAACAACAGAGAAGTGCTTAATAGGTAATCCGAGGCAAATTTCTGTTTGTTTTATTTCACAGGAGGAATAGTCTTCACTAGTTCTACTCATGTCAGCACAGAAAGCAGTATCTTGTCCAAAAGCTTTGGGTGAATCCCTGGTCCCAGTGAAATCAGCAGGAATTTTGCCACCGACTTCAGATATACCAGAAGTTCACGTTTCATTTATAGTACACTGTTTCCACATAAAAGGGAGAAAAACTGACCTTCCCTGTTTTGGAGAGTTTGGTAAAGGACTTGCTTCAAGGTTGGTGACTAGATGAAATGTGATCTGTATGAAATGTTCCAAAGTATTAATGATTGTGTTTTTATAACTTCCAATGTCTTACAGCTTTGGCTGGAATCAATAGACATTTGCAGGCAAAAGAGGAAAAAGAAATCTGTGAATTTACAAGGATTTAGGCTCTTCTTACTGACACCCCACAGATTTTGCTGTGTTCTCTGAAATACCAGGTTCCACTTAAAACAAGCACGTTTCCAGACCATCTGGGTTTGCAGAAGCAGAATGTAAACAGATGTGCTATTGCCTTATTTTAGAATGTGTAGCAAGCTGGATTCAAACAATAGCACTAAGAAATGTAAACTGCTCCCATTCCTCTCAGCAGGGTGGGTGTTAACTTTGAAGACTCATTGTGACTTCTTTAATGCCAACATGTTAACTATTGCCTTGCTGGCAGCCTACCTGAAATCCCAAGGTATTGAACTTATCTAGTGTACCCATTTGTATTCACTCGTTTGTGATGTTGCATTCATTTGAAAAGGGCATTGCATTACAATAAAGCCACTTGGAATATTCTCTCCCTTAATCAGGCAGTTGAATTGTTTCTACTGTCTTTCAAAATTAGGGTTAAAGGAAAGTCGGGGTGAAAGGTTAGCTTAATCATTGCTACTCTCTACTGTGCAACTTGCAGGATGTTATGGTTTTTGCCATTAACTTGGATCACTGCATGCATGGATGGCAACTCATTTCAATCAGCTGACAAATATCTTTCAGTGAAGCTCCTCAGAATACCCAGAACTTAAATATAACAGCAAGGCAAAGTAGAGAACAAAATCAAACTAAAGCTGACCACAGAAGCTTCATACTTTCGAAGCAACTATGAATTTGAAGGGAAAAGAGACCATATGTTTTCAAAAGTGGCTGGCAATATTGTCAACCTTCACTTTTGGGTATCTGGGGTAGGGCACTCTGAAGTGGCCTGATTTTCACAGTGTGAGTGCTTGTTACCTTCTGAAAATCAAGACATTTTAAGGCGTCTCAAGTTGAGTCCTCCAAATCACTGGTCACTTCCGAAAAATTAAACCAAGGAATAGATTTATCCTGTAATATTTGGAAGGGGATGAACCATAAAGGCTCAGCAACACTCTCCAGAGCCTTCTGGAACTAGTTTGCTCATGCCTGAAAACTCAACCTCATCTACCTCACATTTCTTTACATAAAGGGAAAAAATAAGATTTTTTTTCTTTTTAAGGAAAATTTTTCATGTTGCAAGCCAAATCAGCCAAACCAATTCCAAATCCATGAGTCATTCAAGAACCATATGCAACCCTACTACCAGCAAACATCCTCCACCCCCACCTGGGGCTTCAGATGCTTCCTGATCCTTTGGCAGGCATCCTACGTGCAGGCCCAAGCCTGGAGGCTTGGGGTTCGGATGCCCCTGAGTTTCACTTGCCCTCAGGCATATGGCCACAGAAGCAAGCTAGGGAGGAGTCTCCCATTTCCACAAAGTGGGTGTAAAGCCATGATCTTCCCACTGGAAATTGAAGTGGGAGGTTAACTATATGTTACCTCTTCCCGGGTACCAAACAGCATGGTCAATTTTGATCACTCAAGGGATGCTTCCAGCTACAGAAGCACTGGTATGAGAAGTCATAATTACTTGGGCACTGGCAAAGAGGCAGAGAAGAATGGTCTGCAGTTTGCTTGCTTCATGCTGTAGGCAGTTCTGTTAAGCCTTGTCCACACTACAGCTTTTAGTTGCATTTCTATCTGCAAAGTTAACTCAAAACATGGTTTGTGAGCACTGCCTACATGGTTAACATACAATTAACCAACTGCCTCAGCATGCCAGGTGTTTAGTTGCTATACTCAGGACACCCTCACCCTGCCTATGTAACATGCCTCCTTGCTCCTAGCTCTCAGCTGGGTCTACACTCAGAAATGTGTTATCCATCTCCTTGTTTTGCCACACCATTTATACAGCTCCACTGGGTTTTAATAGCAGGCGGATGAGAGTACTGCTCTGTCCGGAACATTTTTACTACAGTGTTATGTCACCTTGCTCATAACAGATCTATAAGGCATAGTGCTATAACCTCAGCTAGTCCACAGTGCCACTCCCACAACTGCACCACACCTAAAGCAATGACAGGAGAATATTTTCAGTGTAGCTAGGGCAATGGGATCAGATGATGATTTGTTCAGGTGAAACTTAAGAGTGGCATAATTAATTGAGATCTATGAAAAAGCTATTTTCCATTTACCCAGGCTATATAGTCAATTAATTTATTTCCCTTTGTGTTTGCATGCATCTTTTGGAGCAGCAAGAAAGAAAGAATGGCTATGATGTGCCTTCCCATCACTAGCAACACCTTCCAAAATCCCATCCTTATATAAAGAACAGGTACAAATTTAGTCATTGCAAATATGTACACACAGTTCACTTCCCTCCTGTGAGGAGTCCCACTAAGCTAGTGGTCTCTCTAGGCCCTACACATTATGCTTGCACAACAGGTTTTGCCTATATGGGGAAGATTTTTCAGCATGAGCTAAAATATTAATTTAAACCACTATAGCTACAACAGTATTGATCCCTATGTGGACATACCTCCTCTAGGATAAACATGCCTTAGTTGCTATAATTTATGTTGCTTGGGAAGGGGTTCTAGTAGAAGAGAGGAACAAAATCTTCTTTCTTATACCTGAACAAGACTTTCCACATGGGAAGGCAGGGGTGAAGAAGAGGGGCTGTACTTATATGTAATTCTTTTAGAGCAACTGCTAAAACTTTGCAGTGTATAAAGGGTTTGTGTATGTCCAAGAACAGGGCCCTAACTCACTCAGTTCGTTAACTTCAGCAAGAAGAAACAAAAGCTCTGAAGTTGGTGTCTGTTGCTTACAAACCTCATAATCATTCCGTATCTAACTTCCATTTGAAGCTGCAGTTAGGGTGCATGTTGCCTTCATCAGCTAGAATGACAAGCTCCAGTCATTCCAAAAAGTTTCCAGTATCAAATATTAATTTTTCCTGGATCTAGGACTATACAACACCACAACAACATATTCATGAAAACTCACGATAGAAAATTAGGCTTAAAGCAGTAAACATCTGTTTTTATTTTAAAATTCACAGAAATTGGCTTCATATGCAGAGCCCAATAAAGCAGAATAATCAAGATCCTCAGTGTCTATTGATTGCCAGTCAGTTAAAAGGTGTTCAGTGTTTTGCTACACACCTCATGAGACACTCCTACATGTCTGTGCATTGTTGAACATCTTTGGCAAATGCCTAGAGGTTCATAACAAAGGCAGCTGAACATAGATTTGTTAGGTTTACAGTTTTGTTTTATTGCTAGATTCAATTCCCATTTCAGCATCAACAAGGCACCACATGCTTGTTACTGAAGGGATAAACAGCATTAAAAACCTACTAGAACCCACCTTTTGCTTTTCCTTGTATCTGCCTCTGTTAACATAAAGTGAAAAATAAAAACCCTGACAGCTGGATGTGTATTAATTTAGAAGCCCTTGCCTAGGGTGTCATAATCTGAAGTTATGTTGCAGGCATGAGCATGTAGTACCCTGGAATGCTGACGTTAGCAAGGCTGTCACTGGGTTTACTTAACACTCATTTCTCTCAGTCTGCTTCAGACTAGAAATGCAGGCAATGAAAACCAATTCAACCTTTGACAACCTCAGTTGTAGCACGATAAAGATTCTTGTTAGCAGAGCTCTGTCTTTGCAGCTACATGAAAGAGGCATTCAGGACATACTTTTATTCAAAAGACACGGAAAGATAGCCCCAAAATGTCTCTGGTTACCTTTTATTTACAAGAAGAGTAGGGAAAAGTTTCAGAACAAACCAAACCAAGCTTTCTTAGCATCCACCATTCAACTGCAAAACAAATGATCTGTGATTTCAAACCAAAAGAAGCCTTTTTAAATGTCTTTGATGTAGGTAATGCATTAGAGTCAACAGGATCAAAAATGCTTTTTAACCTATTTATCCTACACTACAGTAGCTGGGAGGAAAAAGATACATAATGATTTAACATGATTTCTCAGTCAGAAATACTGGCAGGGAACAGCATGCACCTAGGAAAGGGCAGTTTATTAATAAGCATCCAATAACATTTGAAATAAAATATGCACATCTTGATAATGTTTGGACAAATATGCTGCCATTGAGTCATGATGTTCTAACAATAAACATTCCTTTGATACCATTTTAAGGAAGTTGAATTCTGATCAAAATAAACTCATATATTAAAAACTATACAAAAAACTATTTAAAAACTAACATTTCTAAACCAAATCCTCTTTAATACATGCATCTACATTTATGTTTTGTGTATAAAGATGAATACAGTTGCTTTAAACTGCACATCTTCACCATGAAAATCTATTTTGTATAAAGCGTTTAACTATTTTGCAAAGAAGTTAAATCATATGATCTATACACCAGATGTAATGGACATACAGACTAGTGCCCTTATCCTAGTGAGCCTCATTCAGGGTCTGTACATCTGGACTGTATTATAAATGAAGAAGGATGAACTGGTAATGGGGCCCTAGCCAGGGACTTGAAAGACACAGGTTCAAAATCCATGTTCTTCACAGATTTTGTGTGACCTTAGGTTGGTCACTTGGTCTATTTCTCAATTCTACATTTAATACCATACTTCAAACTCACAAGAATGTTGAAAGTTGGTCAGGTGCTCACATACTATGGCCACAGGGACCATAAATGTGCTTTAGCTAGAAGGTCAAGAAAAGTGCATGTATGTCTTTCACAATGAATTTAGTAGTTTATAAAATGCAGCTGTGTGGTCAACAGATTACTTCGGCCAGGAAAAGAGAACAAACAAATAATCATAATGCTTTTTTAATATAGTACTTCATAAAGTCCTGCTTATTTTTTTCATTGTGTTGTACAGACATTCATTAATTAATCTTAACACTTCTTTATGACAAATACCCAAAGCTCTGGCCTATTGAGCAAGTACAAAAATCTAGTAAATCATGACCTTAATCTGCCCTTTATCAAAGATTCCCTGACATGTTTAGATACTGAGACAAAGATTTGCAATTATGTAGACACCTTTATAGAAAACTCAGGGTCCCTTGTAAAATTAAGTGCATTTGGGGCTTCCTTGATGTTTTTATGTTTTATGTTGTTATATTTTAAAATTGTACAGGGTCCAATGTACCGCAAGTACCTTCTGGTTTTGTTGGGTTTTTTTACAAGATATAACTCTATGCAGAAAAGTCTGCACCATGCACATACATTTATTAAAGTGCACACATTTGCCTTCTGGCCAGTCATTTTTGTTGTAGAGCACTGATCTGGACCACTACACACTAAGCTCACATCCTTGGTGTGGTATGAAATACATCTAGGATTAAGAATTTATTTAGAATGCATTTGGTAATACTGTACAAAATACTGCCAGATTATCTAGTTTGTATAGATAAAATACAAATTAGGGCATGACTAACTAGGCTGCAGTACCATAGAAAAGGACCTGGGGGGTGTAGTGGACCACAAGCTGAATATGAGTCTACAATGTGTTCGTGTAGCATACTGGGTTGTATTTAGTCAGCTGCAAGTCAAAGAAAGGGCTTCTTCCACCCAATTAAACACTGGTAGAGCCTCACCTGTAGTACTGTGTCCAGTTTGGCACATCACACTTCAAGAAAGATGTAGACAAACTGGAAAGAGTCCAGGAGCTGTACAAACATTAATTAATAAAAATAATTAGAGATGAAGCACACGTGACTTACAGAGAAAGGCTGGACAATCAGGGTTTATTTAGTCTAATGAAGAGAGAACTGAGAGGGGATTTTAAAACAAACTTCAAATACATGACGGGCAGTTACAAAGAGGAGCATGATAGGCTATTTGTAGCTGCAGGGGACAGGACAAGAAGTAACAGCCTTAAACTGCAACAAGGGAAATCTTTGATAGATATTAGGAAGAAGTTTCTCACTAGGAGGATGGTTAAACCCTGGAGCAGATTAGCTAGGAAGGCTATGGAGTCTCCATTTTGGAAGTTAAGAGCATATTAAACAAACACTTGACTGAAATGGTTTAGTCAGGGATGATCCTGCCCTGAGCAAGGGGTTGGACTAGATGGCCTCCTGAGGTCCCTTCCAACTCTATTTTTTCTATGCTTCTATGAAATTCTTAAATCTGTGAAGACACAAAACTGATAATTCAGGGACTGATAAACATTTATTATTTAAATTAGCCCCCTAGACCCTTAAGATGTCGTCAGGCAAAACTAGCCTGTTAAATATTTCAATCAACACAGCTTCTTAGGGATCATAATTGAATAGCTTTTTTCACAGTATAGGAGCACTAACATTAATAGATAAGGGAATTATGACATAGCTAGCATCTATGTTTTGCTACTCCAGAGGGCCTGATCTTAATGGAAGGAACTTTGTCCAAATTTTATGGGTGTTACATAAAGCAAAGCAGATTTTACCTTTTTAAGAGTGTATAAACTGGTATAAGGTGCCTAGATTACTCTCACTTGTGCTGGTATAAAAGCAGAACAAGTCTATTGATATCTCTGATGTCACAAAGAGCAGAATACAGTTGTACTCTGATCCAAATCCCACTGAAATAAACTAGATTCCTTCTGCTGACCAAGCCCACAGCTTATATTGGTACAATTTAAAGACTGAGAAACGAGCAGAAGTGATAAACTACACCAAGTTAGTATCCCATGGTACAAAGTATTCCTTTGTCTTCAGCTTTGCCCCTAAGATACTTAGGACAGTTTGGGCACTCTAGAAACTAAACAGTAATACACAATTTCTCCTGCTACTTTTCTAAGAACAAGACTTGTAAGTGGAGTTCTGGCATAAAGCAGTATTCTTTCATCTCTTCTCAGAAAATAATTTTGTGGTGTATTTTGCAGGTGGCAGGAGAAAACACTATAGCAGGCACATGTTAAATGCAACACAGTTCTGTTGTAAGAGTAAAAATCAACTCTTTCTCATGTGGTTTGGGTGCATAGAAGAGACTCCATTTTCCTGGCTTACTCATATCATCCATATACATTGTAATCAATTACCAACTCAGCTTTCAAATCCTTCCCAGCCACCTTGCTGCCAATTTTCTGAGGTCTTTTAAAACTTCTCTCAGCTATCTTGAACATTAGCAAATATATTAGTCCTGGCAGATGCTGGTTCCTTATAGAGTTTTGTTACTATTCCCTTATAGAAACTAGTACCATGTGTTTAAGTGAAAAACAAGTCTTCAAGCTTTTGTTTTCATTACTCAGCCAACTTACTATCAACTACATACTGCCCCTAGGTAAGAGGGAGAGCGGAATTTGTTTCACTGCTCAGCAGGCTTGTGTCAAAATCCAGAACAAAGGCCTTTGATAGATGCAAATGGTCCTATCCTATAGGAATGACTACAGCATTAGCTTTTAAATCCTGTTGATTTTCTGGGCATCTATTTCTTATGAACCATGTTGTAGAACCAGAGAAATACTAGAGTTTCTACAAATTAAGTTCCCAGCTTCAAAATCAAGCCTTTCTCCCATTTAAAAATACAGGCAGACACACTCATTCCATTTCAGAAGCTCTTCAGTCCTTGGCCACAACAACAGACAAAAGTTTTTGCCAGGAAGGGATTCTGTTATATTTAATGCTGAATAAAACAACAACGGTGATTCAAGGTGCTCAAAATCATACTGAAGTGGCATTTCCCCTTCAATGCCATAAGATGCATGAATCACTTCATAAATGCATGAAATGATGATTCACTTCTGCAGATGTGCAATTCATTGCAATAGTTTTTGGGTTTTTTTGCTAATGAACAGTTCCAAATGCTGTACCACTTTTGTTACAGCTGCACGCGGTAACAAATACATCAAGTGATACTACCTAGCATTCAAGAAAAGCATCTGAAAATCTATTAGCAACTGAGCAAACTTCAAAATAGTTAGAGGTGACCTTCAGGTACCATTATTAGTTAGTCTTGATGCTAGGAAGTATGTTATGTATGCTACATGTATGACATGTAGGTTAAGGCACCTTACAAGAGCTCCAAAGGCATGATTTAAATTCCACTCCAGACTTTATGCCAAAAGCTGTTCCTGTTGTGCAGCTGTAAACGGGTATTTGATTATTCACACTAGGAAGCCAAATGTGGCTGACATGATGCTGGCTGCATTACACCCTTTTGTGTCTTTGGCTACAGAAATAAGTGTGCCTTAGCCAGATTAGACTGAAGAACCACTAGGCTCAGAAGGACCTTTGATTATTTGCAATATATGGAACGTACAAGTGGTGCCTGATCTGACTCCTGGCAATCTGATTAGCAAGAAAATTTGATAAAAGTCAACAAAAGAGAAGGGTGTTAGATGGACTACATTTACTTCAATAAAAACACCTACTTACTGAGCAAAAGCATGCACACAGCTGGACAGATATTTGTTTTTTAAGCAAACACCTTTAGATTCCTTTTTTTCTTTTCTTTTTAAGATACCATTTGTAGACTTTAATCTTAAGAGCTAGAGACAGAAATTACACAAACTCATGGGTGACTGGTGCCTCCTGAGTCAGGGGGGTACTTGTCCCCCCCCCAGCAGCCAGTCAGCGACTGGGGGATGGTCCCCCCGCGGCCAACCGCCGGAAGTGCCAACAGCGCACCCGGAACGGCCAGAGGTGCTTCTCCTGACACCCCCACTCCCCAGCCCGTGCTCTCAGGGGGGGGACCAGCACTCCCGCCTCCCCCCCCACCCATCACTTAAGCAGGAAGTGCTGGCTGTCAGTAGGTACACCAGCACTCTCAGGAGGTGCACATGCATCCACTATGCATCACCACTGCATAAATTGGTATAAGTGATCTAAAGCCGGTTCAAAGCTGTAACACAACAGAAATTCAGCACACATGAAACATTTTCAAAATTGGTGGAACCAGTTTAAAATAAATCTGGATGGATGTAGTATCAGACTTAACTGATTTAGGTTAAATCACTTTACTGAACTTCTGTCCCACATCTCCTCCAGATTCAAGTTAACTCACAGTCCCTCACCATCCGAGGATGCTTTGCACCTCCCCGCAACCCTGCCACCACATCACCTTGCAGGGTGGGTAAGATAGCTTTGGCTCAAGCTGTCTGCTCCAGTCAACCAGAGAAGTATGCTCTAGCCTCCCACCCCCCGCCTGGCTTTTGGCCTGGGTCTCTGCAGGCATGTGGCTGCATTTCCAGAATCAAAAGTGAATGTCTGTTCACTTGCTTATCAGTTCAATCTATGGAGCTTAGACTAACCTGCAAAGATCAAATAAATTCAGCTTTAGGCTTTTTGACTGTCTGTACTTAGCCAAGAAGAACTTCTTAAGAGGGGTGGCATAGGAGGGGTGGCATAGGGGTGGCATAGGAGAGACAATTGTGTAGGAGGCAAATGAACAGCCACTGATAACATTCTAAATATTTTCAGAAGTTCATCTAAAGTATCTAACTTCCTTTGGCTTAGAAACCAGGTTAGAAATGTTATAAGAACAAGCTGCCTCCTGTCAGAAATGCCCTGTGAATAACCCCTGTTACAGTAACTTGCCTCTTCTTTATGAAGCCAGGAAATATAGGGCTATAGAATAATGGAAAACATGACTGAATCTTTGCAATATTGTAACCTTTTCCTGAGATTTGTAATCTAGTGCTGGTAATGCTCCTAGTAATATTTTGCACTTCTGCCATGTTTTACATACAAGGACTGAAACTTAAACTTAAATGTAAGTGTCAAACCTATGAAGTTAGGAAATAATCCCTTTCCCCCAAGTTAGAATGCAACAGTAATTAAGCAGCACCCAAAAAAATCACTACAAAACTCTCTACAGCAGGAAATGAAGCTTATGGGTAACCAGTTCATTTACTGAAGACATCTGGGATAACACCTTTATCTTTATAATTTATTCTGTCTGAACAACCTCAGCCAATTGTTCTTTGTTTAGGTAACTGACTTGATACGTCATCAAAGTATATACACACCCATACCTCATTATGAAGACAGAGGAAGTTAGCATTGCAAAGCTTTTATTACATTATCAAGAAAGGATTTGTCTTGCAATTTTCAAAAGTATGAACTACAGTCATACACTTTCAAAGCAGGTAAAGTCATCCAATCATTTACAGAATTGCACGTCCCTTGGCAAAGTTGTTTCTTAGATCACTACTTGTACCTAAGGGAGGAAAATCCACATGGCATTTGTTTGCAGTTATCCAAAACCACCCTAGAAAATACATAGCCATAACCATAACATAAAAAGAGGGCTTTGTTTTGTATAAATGCTTCTTCCATTTTTGTGTTTTCATAATGCTTTGCTTATCTACAGCTTTATCGTACAGAAATAAAAGTTTTAATTGAACTGGTTGTAATGAAATACAAACACAAATCATTCTTCTATACAAAATATGATGCAATTTTAAGTTGTATTCCACATACATTAGCACTGTTCTGTCATTTCAGTTGCTAAAATCTCTGTGTCCCTGGTCTCAGGTCCTAGCAAGAGCTAAGTCATAAGGCCACCACCATACTGTGGGCAAGTAGGGAGAGGATAAAATCAAACCGTTTAGTGCCGATGTGGAGAAGGACATTAAACTGATTCAATCTAATGTGATAGAAGTTTAACCAGCTACTTTGCCTGATGAAAGACCAGTCCATCCTAACTACTTACTGAACCATTTTTTACTTTTTCAGATAATTTAGTGTTGCAGATACAAAATGTTCATAGACCTTTTAGGGCTTTAATTGGCTAATTTATCTAGTGAAGTCATGCCTGCAAATAAAAATAAAGCTAGAGTCAAGATTCAAAATCAAACCAGTTATAAAACACTGATGAATTAATTCTCTCTCACACTTAATTCAAATGTACCGGAGTGTTTAACGTGAAGCTCACTGCATGTCATCACTCTGATTTCAGCATTTCTAAGCTGGTATTAAAAGCAGCAGAATGAATTGGTTTTCCAGGAAAACAAAATTACACAAGAAAGTAAGACTTTCCAGATGGCACCAATGTCAAAGAAAAGTAAATCAAATTTCAGGATAACAAATCTTGATATCTGTCTCTAAAAAAAATTCTTATGGCTATATGCATCCCTGGACTATCTGATAAGTGATAGACCAGAACTGAGAGATTTGCTGGAAACACAGAAGCTCTCTACTTCTCCCTACTGCTGAAAGGGGAAGAAGAGAACATGTTTCTACCTGGTAGTAGTGTGTGTCTGCATATTGAGCTCTCTGGTTTCCCATATAGTCAAAAGCATAAAACTAAGAAGGTTCCTTCCTGCTGTCAGGTATATTGCATATTTATCATACACTTCAGTGCATTTTCACAAAATGCCCCAGCAAACTTCCTGAAGTTTACATCAGGATAAGTATTGCATCAGTAGGTTGAACACAGGGCAGCAAAGCACCTTAAGAACTAACCAATTCAAAATGGCATAAGCTTTTGCAGATGACATCCTACCCCATCAGATGCCATGACAATATGCTGTGCTATTGGTAGTTATGAAAATGCTATAAGATGATGATGAAATACAAGCAAAGGAAAGAAAATGCTCACTACAAACTAGATGTTTCCAAAAACCTGTGTATACGAGTCCTCATAAAGTTAAAAAGGCTGCACCTTTCCCCCAATTTACCTGTCTCCAGTCAATTAAACCTTAGAAGGGAGAAGCTAAATCATGTGTAACCCAATGGGAAGAGAGCCACAGAAACAGGCCAGTTTCATAGAACATGCTGACCTGAATTTCATAGGATACACCCTAATATGGCCAGGGAGCTGCCTGGCATGGTTCCAGGATCATGGGACCAGGAATATGGCCACCTCCCCTTGTGGGGTATGCTCCACTTTGGAGTCTCTGGGGTGCCAGATAGAGAAGCTCCAGGCTGCAGTCCAGAGACTATGTGCCATCAGGGACGGCGTGCAGGAGATGGGCCTGGCGGTAGGAGTCTTTCACCCCCTGGAGGCAGAGGGTAGACCAAGGTCACCTTGCAGGACAAGGGAGGACTTGGGGATCTCCCATACTGTCCAGCCAGAGGGTTGGACCAAGGTGGTCAAGGGCCCCAAGGCCTGCTGCACCAAGGTCCCCTCTCCTCTGGGGCTTTGCAACAGGTACAAATCTCTGTCAGCCTGCATAGATGCCAGCTCCTGCAGGCAAGGGAGGATCACCCATACCTACTCTCCCTAAGATGAAATGCAGAGTGGTCAACGTGGGAGACTCCCTCCCAAAGGGAACTGGGGGGCAATCTGCTGCCCTGACCCCCTAGCCTGAGAAATCTGCTACTTCCTGGGGGCCTCCATCTGGGACATAGCAGAGAGGATCCCAAAGATTATCCGGCCCCCCGACCACTACCTTATGCTCCTTATCCATGTGGGCATGAATGACATGGTTCAGAGCAATCCCAGCCAGGTCATGAGAGATACAGGGCTCTGGGAGTGGGGCTTAAGGGGTTGGGGGCACAGGTGGTCTTTTCCTCGCTCCTCCTGGTTGTGTGTCATGGGCTGAGGAGGGAGAGACGGGTCGAGGTAGTCAGCCAAAGACTGTGTTTGTGTAGTCATGAAGGTTTCGGCTTCCATGATCACAGCCTGCTCTTTGGTGAGAGAGGCAGTGGTCTGCTGGGAAGAGACAGCCTCCACATCACTGCACTTTGGAGGAGGCTCTTCTCAGCCAGAATGGCTGACCTGCTCGACCAGGCTTTGAAATAAGCCAATTGGGGTTTGGAGGGATTACCACCACTGCAAGCCCACTGGGCAACCTTTGTAAATCCAGCAGGGTAAGGCACTTAAGGGAGCCCACCCCTACCCTAGCCCCGAAACGATCTGTAGAGAAGGCAGGGGCCCCCAGTGGGACACTTACCTGCCTGTACACCAATGCCACGATCTTGGGGAATAAACAGGAGGAACTGGTCCTCCTGCTAAACATGAAAGACTACCACCTCACAGGGATAACGGAGACCTGGTGGGACTCCACCTATGACTGGGCCACAGGTATAGATGGCTATACCTTGTACAGGTGAGATCGTACAGATAAAAGGGGTGGGGATGTAGCTCTCTAGGTCAAGAACAGCTACACGTCCCTGCAAATTGACATTGGCACCAGGAAGGACAACTGGAGTCTCTCTGGGTTAAAATACACAGGGAACCTGGCACAGGGGGCATCATGGTAGGAGTCTACTACAGACCTCCTAACCAGAAACAAGAGCTGGACCAGGAATTCACCAGGGAACTGGCTGAGGCTGCATGCTCTCGGTGCATGGTTGTCATGGAACAGTTTAACTACCCGGACATCTCATGGGGAGAGCACTCAGCCAAATCCAATCAAATGCAAAGCTTCCTCACATGCATGGATGAGCTCTACCTGACTCAAGAAGTCTAAGGGCTGACAAGAGGTAAAGCATTGCTGGACCTAGTACTGGCCAAAGAGGATGACCTAGTCAGTGACCTAAGAAATCGATGGAAAGCTGGGTGATAGTGACAATGAGCTGATCACCTTTACTATCCATCACAAAGCTGGCAAGTCAGTCAGCAATACAAAAGTCCTCGACTTCAGGAAAACTGACTATGACAAGATCAGGAGGCTTGTTGTCAAGGCCCTAAGGGACCATGACTCGACAGGAAGAGGAGTCCAAGAGGAGTGGTTGCTCCTCAAGGGAGCAAGCCTGACAGCACAAGGGATGGCCATACCATCTCGAGAGGAAGGGTACAAAACACAAAAGGGCACAGCAACCCCCTTGGCTCAGCAGGTAACTTGAGGACCTCCTATGTCTCAAAAGAGAGACTTATAAAGGATGGAAGGCTGGAAGTACCACCAAGGAGGAGTACTCGGCACCAGTCTGTACCTGCAGGGAGCGGATCAGGAAAGCCAAGGCTGCAACCGAGCTCCATTTAGCTTCACATATCAAGGATAACAAAAAGTCCTTTTTCAGATATGTAGGAAGTCAGAAAAAGAGCAAGGGTAACATTGCACCCCTGCTGAACTAAATGGGACAGCTGGTAATCGAAACCCAGGAAAAGGCCAATCTGCTTAATGAGTACTTTGCATCAGTCTTTCATCAGTCCAATGGGATCACCCTGCCTAGCAATATGCGGGACAGTCAGGGTGAGGGCGATACCCAGCATCGGTGTTGATCTAGTAAAGGATCACCTTGAGAGGCTGGACACCTTCAAGTCAGATGATTCTGACAGATCACACCCTAAAGTATTCAAGGAGCTGGCAGGTATCATAACCAAACCATTGGCAAAAATATTCGAAAACTCATGGTGCTCAGGTGAAGTACCTGAAGACTGGAAGAAGGCCAATGTGGTACCCATCTTCAAGAAATGGTGGAAAGTAGATCATGGGAATTACAGGCAATCAGATTGACCTCAATCCCCGATAGGATTCTTGAGAAAATTATCAAGGAGACCCTTATGGATAAGATGTCTGAGGGCAACATCCTGAGGGACAGCCAACACGGGTTTATCGCAAGTAGGTCTTGCCTGACCAATCTCATCTCCTTCTTTGACCAGGTGACATATCACCTGGACAAGCGAAAGAGATTGATGTCATATATCTGGACTTTAAAAAAACCTTTGATCTGGTGTCCCATGACCTCCTCGTGGAAAAATTGGCTAAGTGTGGCCTTGGCTGAAAGAGACTTGGGCGTCATGATTGACCACAAGATGAACAGGAGCCACCAATGCAATGTCACAGCTGGTAAAGCAAACAAAACTCTGGCTTGTATCCAGAGATGCTTCTCAAATAAATCTCAAGATGCCATCCGCCCACTGTACTCGGCATTGGTGAGGCCGCAGCTGGAGTACTGCATCCAATTCTGGGTTCCACAATTCAAGAAGGGCGTCGAGACGTTTGAGAGTCCAGAGGAGAGCCACGCGCACGATCAGAGGGCAAGAGAATAGGCCTTACGAAGAGAGGCTGAGAGCCATGGGACGCTTTAGCCTGGAAAAGTGCAGACTCAGGGGGGACTTATACTTATATAAGTATATAAGGAGTGTACATCAGGACCTGGGAGAACGTCTGTTCACCAGAGCGCCCCAAGGAAAAACAAGGACCAACAGTCATAAAATCCTCCAAGACTGTTCTCAGCTGGACATAGGAAAAAACTTCTTTACTGTCCAAGCTCCTAAGACCTGGAACTGACTCCCTCAAGAAGTGGTGCAAGCACCTATTCTGGACTCATTCAAGAAACACTTGGATGCTTATCTTGCTGGCATCCTTTGACCCTTACTGACTTCCTGCCTCTGGGGCAGGGGGCTAGACTTGATGACCTTCGAGGTCCCTTCCAGCCCTAACAGCTATGACATCTATGAAATCTAACCGCAACCTCAGTTTTATATAGCGACTGGCTGATGACAATGTGTATGATTCACCATGCCAGCACCATAGCTAGAGGTGAAAACAGTATGAACTCACAACACATCCCAATTCAGTCAGACACCAAAGAAAAACCCTTAGCATTCTGAGCCAATTCACACATTGCTAAATGCGCTAAGCATATGCAAGTTAATAAATCATGATAGTAAAAGAATAGCCAGAAAAATAACTCTGGGGATTTGGACCTGATATTTCAATTCAGGGTCATGTTTCAGTGCGAAACTTTCAGCTAACTTGCTGCTTGCAATTTGCTAGCCAATACAAGAGCTCAGTATATCCTGAAATACTTCTTACTTTGCCTCAGTTAAGTATAAGATATTCAGAAAGGGCATGAAAATTACTGGCCCATCTCTGGTTTCACATAGAGTGGAATCACTTAAAAAGAAGTCACCAGTGCACATGTGTGCTAGGGATTGTTTAACTGTCAGGAGAATGGCAAGCTGCATATTGCAGTGAAATGAAACTATTTAGTTTTTTCATTATCCTTCTTTCTAAACAGAACTCTGCTCTGTCCACAGTCACCACAGACCCAGTCCTGTGGAACGCTGACCACTTCACATTGCCCAGGGTTCGAATTACACTTGGACTTTTTGGGGGGTCTGCAGCTGTGGCAGCCAGAAGCAGAAAGGAGCCACCACCGCCTGAGCTGCTTAGTAACGCATAGGGCAGGCTCAGCACACCCCCACTCCCATTTCGAACCCTGACATTGTCACTTATTTCAGTACAGGTGGGTAGAGGGCAAAAAACAGTAAAAAAGATCACTGCATGTCTCACTAATGTTGCCAATAGGGGCTATGCAAATAGCAGGGCAGATCTGCACTTTATAGATTAACCAGAGAGAGAGAGAAAGAAAGAGAGAGAGAGTAGCACAAGCTTTCAATATAGCACAAGCTTTCATGAGCTGAAGATCACTATATCAGATGCTGTGAAAGGGCGTGCAAAACAAGGGCTATGCTCAGACACAGTAATGTACCTAGTTTCAGCCAGGATTTATTATCCTGAGAAAACTCTCATCTCTGCTAGCTCAGACTTTTTATTCATCTTGCTACTGAGTGTCAGTGTAACGAAAGTTATATGTCTGACTGTACTGATAAAACTGGCCCTCAGAGAATCTGGGTCAGCCCCTCTTATCTCAATACTAAAATTAAACCCTCCTATGAAATTTAGCCTTGACTTCTATTGCAAAAGAGTAAATCATAACTGTATTTCATTTTTTAACGAGTGGCTTGTGGGTATCAGAAGAGAACATAAGGAAGGACATGGAAAATTTTGCATCTCAGTTCTCAACAATTCATAATAGTTTTCAAGGGTACCATGTTCTGCTGTAACTATTGTATTTGCTAACCCCAAATATCATTCCCACACCCCCAAACCACATGCATTACTGACTTACTGTAATGTGTTAAGATTTCACTAGCAGTTTTCTGTAAATTTGACGATCAACATTAAAGTTATGACTGTTTTTCTTTTCATCTGCATCCCTTATCAAATGCATTGCTCTGCCTTTTGAAAGGCTGCCATCAGATATTTGGTGAGTCTTAAGCCTCAAAAGGTTCAGCAGTTCAATTTGGAAATATCCAGACATGAAGCTGATTTCATGATTTTTCTCAATATTTCCTGGCCTTTGCCAAACCAGAATTTCACTACTCACATTTCTGTAAGTATGTTCACATTTCAGATTTCTGGGCCCAGACAAAAATGAAAAGGAAAGAAGTACGTATATACAAACATACACACAATACAGACACACAAACTAAACTTATTCAAGCCCAAAGAAGATTCAGATTCATTGAGTGTTTGCATGCATTTTTCAGTTCAAATCAGTTTGCCTTTCCATGTTAAATATCTCAGATTTAGTCTGTGCACTAAGCTATACCCTCTGATAACGTTGACTTCTGATTCATTTTGGGGACAAACTTGTCCTGGCTTCCCAATCTCAAAAAAAATTTCTCAAGCAACAGAATAAGTAACTCCCATCCTCAGTGAGGCACCAGGCCTTGCAATGGACCCAAATGCCTGCAGTGCCCCCATATCAATACTGAACACACCACCACTGGAGCAAATAACAAGTACAACATCCAAGGTGCATACACCTGCAACTTTCCCAACTTCATATATACCTTACGATGCCCATCTGCTATCTATATCAGACAAACAGAGCAATGTCTACACGTAGGAATGAACGAACACCTATCTCGACATCAGCTGCAGAAGGATAAAAAATCCTGTAGCAGGACAATTCAGTCTCCCTGGACACTCCATCACTGACCTCAAAATTGCTGTTCTCAGGCAGAAAAAATTTAAAAACCAGTTTGAATGGGAAACTGAGGAACAAGAAATCATCCAGAAATTGTAATGCTTTAAGTATGATTTCAGCAGGGCTTTTGTGACCCCTTTGTTCCTATGGGCTCTTTGCATGTATACCTCTTACAGCATTCCCCCTCCTCCTCCCTCTTGCTTTCCTACCTGTCGTATTCTGTTCTCTCACTCCACTTCATACTCTGCTTTCTGCAGTCCTTTCACTTCAGTAGATGCTGTGAACTTGGGTTCATGAAAGCTTGTGTGCTCTCACTCACTCTCTCTGTCTCATTTAGGTAGTCTATAAAGATGCATATCTACTCTGCTTTTACCTCGTGCATCATGTTTGTGCTCATAAGGGTGCTAACATTGTGCAGCACCCCACTGCATCCTTGAAAAGTTCTCAAGGTACCCCAGGTGGTCCCAGCACTGGTTGAGCATCATCTTATTGGCTACTTTTCTTCTATGCTAATAATCATAGCAGTCTTTTGTATGTGATGTAAAAAAATGAATTACCCTTGATTTCAACTAGCGAAAATTCACCAGTGTAAATAATGCTAGGCTCTCAAACAGTCAGCTCTTAAACTCGATGGTAACTTGGCATCAGAAGAGGGCTGTAAGAACCTTAAGCTAAAATGTCTCTCTCACCTTTTGTGGGAGCTTCCCTGCTGTGTCGAACTGAACTCATCAAAACCAAATATGTCCTACACTATAGGAATGCATGAGAGCCAGGCTCCTCTTCTCCTGCCTCAGTTTCACTTGCTTCGTGGTGGCTCAGTGGTTTTGGAACCATGGGTCTTCCTCAGCATCCTCCCATACCTCAATTGGGGAAGAACCACAGGCTACACTTGTGGGGAAGATAAGAAAGCAGGGGACTAAATAAGCTGTACTGAGCTGTCTTGATAGGTTTTTTCTCCCCGCAATTACACTTAAGAAACTTTGTGCACAGTTGAGGCACCGAGGTACATTGCTAACCCTAAGGACTCTGTGCTGTGGAAACCAAAGTGCATTCTTGGCTTAGCACAGTTTTCTGCAAGACTGAGTTATCAGGGAAGTATCTATTCAGCCTGTTGCTACAGATACTGCAAGCAGCAGAGAAACAGGGGATCCTAGGTTTATCAGTTCTCTGCAGTTCACAACTCCTTGGGAATAATAAGTCGCTTTCCTGTATTATTTGCATGGGGCAATGCAGTATTCTCAGATCAGTTCAGCTTAACTGAATTTCTAACTTCTATCGTGATACCAATGATTTTGAAAACAACTATTGGCTTAAGCTCTAAGAAGCACAAGATAAATTAGCCAAAGAGAATTTTATTATAATGAACTTCGGCTTTGGAGGCTTTTTAATCTCTCCACATCTCAACTTCCCCAACTATAAATGGGGCTAGAAACACTACTTTATCTCATAGGTATTGAATGAATCCCAGCTGTGTTTCAGATCTCAGGCTGAAGGTGCTAAAAAATATTATTATTTGCCCATAGCAAATTTGATAATATCCTTAAAAGATACTGCTGTTCCAGGACAGAAATTACACATAAACTGGTATAAGTGATCAGAAATCAGTTCAAACCTGTAACACAACAGTTCAGTACACATACACTGCATTCAAAATGACCAAAACCAGTTTAAGATAAAGCTGAACGGATGTAGTATCAGACTTAACTGATTTAAGTTAAATTGGTTTATTGAACTTCTGTCCCAGATCACCTCCAGAGTCAAGTTAACTCACAGCCTCTCAGCATGCCAAAATGCTTTGCATTTCTCCACAGGGTGGGCGGGCTAACCTTGGCTCAAGCTGTTTGATCCAGCTGAGCAGGAAAGCGTGCTCTACTGCCTCCCAGCTTCTTGCTGGGCCACTGCAGGCATGTGGCTGTATTTCCCGAATCAAAAGTGAACGTCTGTTCATTTGCTTATTAGTTCAATCTATACAGTTTAGACCAGGGATAGGCAACCCCTGGCATGCATGCCAATTAGTGGCACCACAGAGACATTTTCCTCAGCACACCAGAAAGTGCTGAGGAAATTGTTTTTAAATTTTTTTTTTAAATTAAGTTGCTGCTCTGGGCTCTTTGGAGCAGCCAGAGCTTCCATCCTCACGGCAGGCACCGGGGGTGAGGCCAGAGAACACGGGCACACTGCCTGTGTTCTGCTGACCCTCCCCCAAACCTTTACAAACTCAGCCACAGGCACCAGGAGCAGGATCAGCAGAAGGCTCACTGCATCCCTGCCCATGGTGCTTCCCCCAAACTGAGGCCAGAAGATCTCCCCACGCAAGCTGCCTCAGGTGTGGGGGTAGAAATGGCATTGAAACAGCACCCAGAGCTCATGCTGACTTTGGCAAGGTAGCATAAGCAACTCATAAGGGGGGACATGTGAGGGCAATATTCCCTCCACCCCACCCCTGATTTCCTCCAAGGCTGCTGGCAGAAGCCCAAGCAGCTTGCACTGCACTGTTGGCCAGGTCTGGAGCTGGGGTCAGGGCTGCGGCAGCCGGCCTGAGCCCAGCCATCACTGTGCAGCAAGCCTCCCCCAGCACCACCACTACCCCCTCCCACCTGCCTGCATTGTTGTGGGGCTGCTGCCTCATGAGCCCAATGCCCGTGCTGCTTGCCCACGTTTCTTCATTGCTGGGGGAAGGGCAGCCAGGTTCTAGCAACTGGTCCTCATAGTTCCTTCCTCCTCTTTCCCTTCCTCCCTTTTTCTCTTTTTCTTTTTTTCCTCTCTTCTCTTTCTTTGTGTCTCCTTTTCTCTTCTTTTTCTTCTCTTTTCTCCTTTTTTCTCTCCTTTTTTCTTCCTCTTTTCTCTCTCTCCTCTCTTTTTCTCTTTTTCCTTTCCCACTTTCTTTTTCATTTTTCTCTTTTTTCCTTCTCCTTCTCTTTTTTCTTTCTTTCCCTGTCTTTCTTCTCTCCTCCCCTATTTTTTTTCTTTCCCTGTCTTCTTTTTCTTTTCTATTCTTTTTTCTTTCTTTCCCTCTTTCTCGTCTCTTTTCTCTCTCTCTCCTCTTTCTTTCCCTCTTTCCTGTTCCCTCTTTCCCCTTTTTCTCTCCCTCTCTCCTGTCCTTTTTTCTCTCTCTTTCCCTGCCTGGTTCTCTCTCTCTCTCTCTTTTTCCCAGAAAAGAATACACAACAACAAAGGTAGTATATGAAGTTTTATTTATTGTCATCAGGTTTATAATTTTTAGAAAGCCTGGTATTTATTGTAAAAAGAAGAGCAGCATTTATGATTATTAACTATATTAATATGCAGTGCATCCTGCCATACACCCCCTGCCCCAGTTTTGTTTTTCTGGCATGTTGGCATTCCAGCACCTTACAAGGTAGACTCTTCAGTTTTTTTGGCACTTTGGCCAAAAACATTGCCTACCCCTGGTTTAGACTAGCCTGTGAAGATTGAATTGATTCAGCCTTGAGCTTTTTGAGTCTCTGTACTTTAGCCCAGCAGCCTAATTGTCCATGACTGCCTATGCCTTCAGACAGAAAAATAAGAACAGTGAAGGCAAGCATCTTCCACAAAGGTAAAAGAGGGCAAGACTTTATTGTGCATCAACTGCTCCACTGTACCTGTGTCCTCCTACCCCTTTAGGCACTCATGGAAGGATAAAGAACAGTCTGCTACCATGATAGTCAGTGAGATTGAGAGTTTAATGTTTGGATACAACTAATGACAAGTTCCAACAGTATTTGTCAGGTGCACACAAATTTATTAGGTCATTCCTGTTAGGGAGAAAACATCTATGTTTTGCCAGACATGATTTTGTGTTCAGATTTTCAAGAAAAAGGACCACAAATCAGTTCCAACTATTTTCCAGCTGTGTGTGCAAGAACAACACATTCTCTCACATGGGCATGTTCCAAGCAAACATTTTCTGTACATGGATAACTTCACAATAGCAGATTCTTCAGCCCTGGCTCAGTTTCATAGAGAAAATAATTATGGCAAAGATAGGGCATTCAAACTGGTGACATTTCAAATGTGTCCAACAAATTCTGCTATCCTTTTTGTTTTTAAATCAATCTCAAATGCTTACATGAAGCTGCTGAAATATTTAGATTTAAGAGTTTGAGACAGCTAAGATTTGAGATGGAGAGAAAGCTTGCTCTCTATTATTTGTTTAGTTCCAACTTCTGTAATACTTAGGCCTCCAGTAAGGGTGGCTTTATTCCAGATGAAAGAAAATGGAAAGCCTCAAATGCAGTAAATTCTTAAAAAACTAAAAAACTGACAATGTGAGGATAGGTGTCTTATATAAAATAGCTTAAAGGAAATGTTATACTGCAATATTATAAGAATATTTCAGTTAAGTTTCAGGTGAGGCTGGGATCACGGGCTGGGGTCATAGAGTGGTCACAGCATGGAGCCAGGGCCTAGGGCACAGCTGTGATCCACTGCCTGCACACCCCTGCAATGGGTGGCAGTTTCACGGGAAGAAATATGAAAGAAGCAGATCATGGCTCTGCCCTAGGCTCCAACACCCTAAAATCCTGGCTACAGCTCCTCACCTGCCCACAGCCCCATCCCATCCGCCCAGCCACATACCATGCCCATGCAGCTCCCAGCCAGTCTCCATGGAGACCCTGGGATTATGGAGCCAGGGCTGGGGCCAGGACCAGGACAGAGCTGCAATCCGCAGGCCACATGTCCCTACCCGCAGAATCGGCGCCCATCGCAGGGGCATGTGGGCAGCAGATCACGAATCTGTCCTGGCCCTGGCCCTAGCCCTGGCCCTGGCCGCATGCTGTCACCACTCAATGAGAGACTGGCTGGGAGCCACATAGCTGGGTGGACAGGATGGGGTCTCAGACAGGCAGGGAACTGCATCCAGAGCCAGGGGTGGGTTCCTGAGGCAATGACAGCACAGGGCCTTGGCTAGGGCCAGGCTACTATCCGCTCCCCACACAACCCTGTCTGAGGAGCCTGTGCTTGTCACAGGGATGTGTGGGCAGTGGATTATGGCTCTGTTGAGGGCCCCAGCCCCACACTGTCGCTGCCCCAAGATCCCAGGGTCTCCCCAGCTCTGCATGTGCATCTCATTCCCAGGCACTGCTCCTCACCTACCTGCAGCCCCATCCCAGCCACCCAGCCGAGCACCCTGCCCATGCAGGCCCCACCCATGTGGGTATGTTTTCCATATCAGGTAGTCAGAGGACTCTCCCTACAACAGCCACAGCCTCTTCCAAGCAACACAGGACCAGGGAACCAACACACTGCCACTAGCTGGTGATGACTACATTCCTGAAATTATAATCTCTCTACCTAGACTTTATATGTTGGAGACTACAAGTGAGAGAAGAACAGCATGAAAAAACCCTGGTCATACCCAGTTCACTCTTCCTTTCAGCATCCACTGTCTGCCACTGTGAGATGCAGGATACTAGGCAAGACAGACCTATGGTTTGATCCAGTGAATGGCAGTTCTCATCATTATACTTTACTTGTTAAATAATAGTGTGACACAATATTTAATTATATCCCTTGAATTTCTTGTGCATCTTTGCTGTTGCAGTGAGAGGTTTGGATACATACCAGACCCAAAGTAACAGTCAAAGTGGCCACTGGCTTAATGTGACAAGAGTAGTAAGGGTGAAGGGAATAATTTATGCAGCAGGAACAGCGGTTCATCAAGTCCGTTATTCTTGCTCTTTCTGTCTCTTTCTTCCTCCTGCAAAGCTGTAGTTTCATGCACAGATAAGCATTTATCTGCCTTCCAGAGCATTAGAACTATAAATACTTTGGGTGACAGATATTTCTGCTACGGGATTCAAAAGTGTGAGCTCAGGCATTGTGTTGAACTAACCATAGTGTGGCAGAGCCTCCCCTTATACATGTTTGTGAAATTTTAAATCTTGTCTGTTTGCACAAGACATATTTCTTTCTTTAGTTCTTTCCTTATGTCAATTATTTATATATTCTTTAAGATGGGTAGTAGAGCTTTATGGCCCTGCTTTAGCAAAACGCTACTATACAAATTCCTAAACATTGTGTGGTATGCTGTTCAGCAAGTTTTAATCTATCAAAAAGAAATTCAGAGGTCTGGAAGAATGATCTTTCACATATTAAAAACAGAGAAATATTCAGGAGTGGTCCACATAGATTGCATGAACTGACTTGCCCATCTCACATGAACATGGGACCCCCTAGAAATCAATTATGTTTAAAAAGTTAATTGTAACACAAGGCAAACATTCTTGCCTTCCTTTTTTTCTCTCGAGACTTCCTGAAGGCATGCCCAGTTTAGGTATCAAACTACCAATTCTGCATCTCTCAATGATCTCTTCCTTGGGTTTTTGGCAGAGCAGAACCTGATTACTACCAATGATTTATGAGCTTGTGTATGTCAATATGGCAAGCAAAAGAAAATAACATCAAGAAAAATAAAACCTTAATCTAAAATCAAAGGACTTCTGATATTTGTAGTTTAATGAGGAAAATATTCTTAATGGTATAACATCAGACTGTGACCTCAGAAGTAGGTGGATTGAGAGAGCAAATGAGCACTTTATAGCAACCAATCTCAAGTGCCATCCTGTCCTGCTTTCTCCCTGACTTCAGACTGACAGGGCTCACTACTGTTTCTGCATTACAGTAGTAACTGGGAAACCATCACCAAGTATAGCAAGATAACTAGCTGTTTAACCCTTTCTTGGCTCTCCTATTTATATTTTTCAGGATTCTGCCTATGCCTGCAAGATACAAAAGAACTATTCTTTCCTGCATTTACAACCAGATGTCAAAGTGTGTCACTTCAGAGACTCTTGAGAATTAAACACACTTTAGGTCTTGAATGAGAAAAATATTGACCTTTGAGATTCTGTTTCAAACAGGACTCCTCTTTGCTATTCTAACCTGGGGGAAGGGAAAGGGAGCAAGCTGAACGTTTATTACTGTAGCTAGTTAGATTTACTTGCCTGAGATAGCAGCATCTGGCTCCAAATACAGCATTTTGAAGTTTATTTTAGGTCTGTATAGCTGGCAGCTGGAATATGTCCCACATGCTTACACTTGGAATTCCCCTAGGAGAAGTCTTGTTTCAAAGGAAATTTCAGCAAACCAAAGCTACTGCCCTCTTTTTATTTTCTGATTAACTGACTGTACCATGGTATTAGGTTTGATGATGCTGAAATGCACCAATACTGAGCAACCAAATATAGTGGCCTGCTTTTGGATCTAATCTATTAACAATGCATGTTTATGTACACAGACACAGACACGCACACACCCCAAATGGGCACGGGCTTGCAGAGTTACACAGCAGCTGTGACAACAACTGATGTCACCCACTTTGCAGAAATTTCCACAAACATCTACTAAAGGCCAAGTTAAATGGAAGATAGAACTTATCGGCTTCTTTAAAGTGGCCTGGATGAGACCAAGTCATGTGATCCTCCTCCCTGCCAATAGGGGTGTGGTATGTCACAGTTCCCATATCAGCTGGCACATGTGCATGAGAGATATGAGAAAGTAAAAAAGAAGTTGCAATAATCATATCGCTGAGACTGTTGGAGTGTATCTACCGAGTAATTCCAATGTGCACATTTACATTTTAAAACTAGGTGGAGTACCATTCGGTCCATAGCTCTACAAACACACCATCCACTCCGTTCAGGCAGGTTGCAGGTGTTTCAAGCTATTCATTCCAAGTGACTGCAGGAAGAAGTTAGCTTCATATCAGGAATTCAAATGGGACCTGAATTATTTTTAAGCTATATTCTACCCTCTTCATACACCCAGAAAAGCAACCTGAAACAACATTTTTCCAAAATATTAAGATTTTCTTCACCCCACCCACTTATTGTTTTTACCTTCAAAATATTAGGAGTGTTAAGGCTGGTCTTCTCTGCTTTTATCAGTGGGCTGGCTGGATGTTTCATTTCTTTTTAACTAGGATCGTATCTGCACTTTAACGGGATGTTTTGATTCTTGCCCAAAATGTTGACTATATTGAAGCAAAATGTGTTATCCAAAACAAAGCACATCAGTAATACACAGCTAAATAACTAACAATCCACCCCTTACAAAGCCTAGGAAAAAAAGGTGTCTCTTTACCTCACACAACCTAATACAGGGCAATTAATTCAATGCAAAATACTAATGAAGAAATGGAAGTGTAGTTTTCAGGTATGTTAGCAGCTTAGGGAATCCTAAAAGTTCCCTTTAGTCTTCACCCAGATCTGGTCACACTGGGGAGGGGTACATACTACTGTCTTCACTAGGATTTTACCTTGACTTAGTTAACCTACATTCATTAACACAGTAACAATGCATTGTTTTTCCTAAAGGAGATGTACAAGATGAGGTCTTGACAGATGTGATGTTACCATTTCACTAGTTTTCTGAATACAGAAAATTACCTAATTATTTCCCACAGCAGATAAAAATAAGCAATAGAGATGTGTGTGCGGGAAAAAAAAATGACCATTCAGGGTTAAATTTCTTTTCATAAACTAGCAAGCAAAATGGCAGAAGTCCATGGTGCACATATGTATTTTTTCCCTTTGCAACACAACTTGATGTTGGTGGCTTTGCTTTTCTGCAATGCCACCTAGTTCTCAATTCCTCTGGATATGGAGAATGCATAAAGCAGGTATCAAATTTATGCACAAAGAACTAAATCACATTAGCAAACACAGATGTACTAATGCGCATTAACGCAGTGTGTGTCCATTGACTTGGGACTAACTTTAGTCCCAAGTCAGTCTGCACGTCTACATTAGTGCACTAATACACGTGCATATCTAGGCTAGATAACCTGCCTAAATCACCTTAATGGGCATTAAGCTAATGCGCATTAATTTTAGGCACACATAAAAGCAAGGTAGACAACACCCAGTCAGTACCATGTTTTGCCCTGCAGTGATTAAATTTCTCCAGAATCCTTTCAGGAGGCTCACTCCTACCTCATATGAGGCAGCATGGTATGCATTTTGACATAGGTTAAGAGGCAGGAGATAGGCATCTTGTCCATTTTCTGCTCTATGGCTGTGGGCAAATTGCACCCTTTTTGCACTTTTGTTTTCTCTGGCACCACTTGTCTATCTAGACTGTGCACTCTTCAAGGTTATATGCCTGCACAAAAACTCCTGGGATTTCCCTCTACCCCTTTCAACGGCTGGGTTTTGGAGGGGGACAGGGGAGTTGGGGCAGGGGGGAGTTGTTGGTTTATTTTTATTTTTATTTTTTTACCATCAATGTGCTGGCTTTTACTCTTCAGACCTGAAGATGAATGCCATGCATTTGAAAGCTTGTCTAATTCTATCCCAACTATGCATTTAGTCCAATCAAAGATATCACCAAAAGAAATTCTTCCCCTGAACAAAGCTTAGCACAACTGTGCCCTGTTCTCGGGTGGGGGCACTCTTGTAATGTTAATGATAATGATGCTTGGCCACATGAGATATTAACAGTACTGCCAATCTGCATCCAAAATGTGAGGTGAGGGGACAATTTCAAATTATTTGTCACTCATCACTGACATTACCAGCTCTGCTGTCCCACTTATCTCAACTTGCCAGCAAAATAGGCCCTAATGAGAACCAGCATCAGCACCGTGGTTATTACCCTTCTCACATACATCAAGTTTATTGTTTCCCCAAGAGATGCCGGTATTTCTGCTTGAGCTGTCAAGTTTCAGCCTAGCCCAGTTTGAGAAACATTGTGCTCACCCTGGGTACATACCGTTATATTAAGCACTATGTTATGAATTTTCTATCTCTGGAGGTTACACTACATAGCATATATATATATATACATATATGTCTCATCATATCAGTTCACAAATGGCATGCTCCATCCAAATACATCATCCTTTTCCCTGCCTCAAACTGAACGGTATTCATACACGATCTGTACTATATTTTCAAGCTTTTCCAACCTCCTTTAATTGTGCTGTGTTTTCACATCTGCTACAAACTCCACTGGATCCTAGAGCCCGCTGACTGTGGATTGAGGAAGTTAGATACCTATACTTTATTTATTGTTTCTATTGCAGTAGCTTCCCTAAGCTCCAGTCAAGGCTAGGGACCTTTAAAAAGAAAGTAATCTCTTTGGGACAGGAACCAACTCTCAGAACATGTACTGTATCCATCTCAATGGAGCACCAAATATCTCACAAAAAGATACTACCACAACACTAAATTACAATGAATTCTTTTAAAGTAATTTATAAACACAATTGATAGAGGCATTTTGGCCAAAGGAATATGGGACTGCTAGCACAGTCAAGAGACTGGTGACCAGCTGGTCATTTAGGCACAACCACAGGACTCCCATCAAAAAAGCCAATCAGAGATGGGGTAAAGCAGTCCTTCTCCATTTAGCCACTTTTTGCCCAATGCCTGCTCTGCCCACAATGGAACTGCACCAACTAACTACTGTCCCCACTGCAGCAGAGAACACAAGTGGCTCTGTCTGGCCTATCACCTCCCTCTTGTTGGACTAATCATGTGCATAGCTCCCACCTTCACTACATGATTAAATGACTTTTTTGTGAGAGAACCATTCATTATTACTATAGCTACATGAGCAAAAAGGTGGATTGCTGTACACCTGAAATCTTTCAGGAGCCTCCTGCTCTCACAGAAAGAAGGGCTTTCAATGTGCTTCCAATAAGTCTTGTGTGGAGGCAAATATGGCTTTTTGCATTAATTTTTTTTTCTGCCTTTATGCAGTCACAATGCTCTAAATGGCCCTATTAGTATTTTTTTATATAATCCTCCCCAAACGGAGGGTGAGATGCCAGCTGTGAATTAATAGCATTTATAAAGTTGTGCCAAAGGCTCTCAGAGCTGTAAGTTGTACACATGGGTGCTTTAAAAGCTAAAAAAGCCTTACCTTTCACGAGGCCTGAAATGTGGAGTCTCAATGCCCCTGCATCTGCAAAATGCACAAGGCAGCGGATGACAGGAAGAGTAAAGTGAATTTTAAATACAGACCTATGACTTCATCAGCACAGCCTGTGAGCCCATTCATAAAGGGCGATCTGTACTGCAGTGTTTGAAACACACAAGTGTGAACACAGAAGAAGCTCAAAGGGCCTATGTGAAAAATAGAATATTCTGTGTGGAAAGGAAGTTAGCTTGTTTTGATCCAAGGTGTTAATGAGCTCACCTTCTTCCCCAGCAGCAGCCTGCTTACCTGAACATATGAAAACATCTCTAATGTGTCATATTTGGTGTGGGCTGAATATGAGAACCATCTCAAGGATTTTTTTTCCCTCTTTGCATTCAACAGGAAAGGGATTAGTTAGTTTGAGTGTTGGTTATCAGTCCTGTTCACTAAAGAAAAAACACTTGCATACCCTCACTACAATTTATAGTACATTTTGGAGCAGGTGGGTGTGCATAAAATATTAACAGATACAGACAGGATTAAGTTTAGGAGACTGTGGGTTTAACAGTAGGTACCTACCCTGGTTCTACTGATGTCAATAAGGAAAGGACTCTGCTTTTTAATAACAGTAGTTAGGCCCTGACTTGGCCCAGACTGCTTGCCTTGTTACAGAGATCTCCAGAATAAGATTAAAAACAAGTCGAGAGGTAAGGATATTTTGAAGAAGATGGGTGATATCTTTTATTGGCCAGCAACAGGAGGCCTCTAGCCCCTATTACTTCAAGAAGGAGTGAAAGCAGTATTAGGTACCTCCAAGAATTCTGGGCAACTGAATTAGTGCCAGCAGCCAAAAGGAGCTAATGAAAAATCCCTGGGTCCAGTTAAAGTGATAGGCTAGGGACAGACATTCAAAAATCCTGAGCCTGAATTGATTCAATCTTTGCAGGTTAGTCTAACGTGGCTAGGCTAAACTGGTTTGTAACTGCACAGATATCCCTTCTGGACTGGAAAAATTGAGGCATATACCTGCAGTGGCTCAAGCTAGAAGCTGGGGGATGCTAGAGCAGCCCTCCCTTCCATTCCATAGTACTGAACAGAGGGAGTGGAGCATGGCCAGGCCCTGGCAGGATACTCTGATGTCCCCCCCACCTCCTAAGCAGACCAGCAGGGAATGTTTATCACCCCTAACTCAGTGTTTATCAACCAATTAAGAAAACAAAGCCTCTCTTCATTAGTTCAAGCTCTTCTTAAACAACTTTTCCTAACAAGGACATTACCTCCTACCTGTTGATTAGCTCCAAAAAGCCTGTCTGCCTTTGTCATCTCCCACAGCACAGACTGAAGCCAGCATGTGGTCTGCCAGCTAATGCTGAGAGGTTTCTGTCTAAAGCAGAGGAGTGGGGGAATAATCCCTGCTTAGCAAAGAGATACAGTCTCTGCCAGAGCTCCAGTGTGAGAGCAGAGGGGAGGGGCCAGCCCTGCTGTGGAACAGAGAGTCCCGCCCACCCCAGAGAGCATGCTAGGATGCTGGAGGAGTCTGGTTTATCTTAAACCAGCAAGGGGTCTGGGACAGACATTGCATAAGCTGGTGTGACCCAAATTAGTTAAGTCTGATACTACATTCAACCAGGTTTATCTCAAACCAGTTTCAGCCATTTTCAAACTGGTTTATATGCACTGAATATCTGTTCTGTTACAAGTTTAAACCAGTTTCTGATCACTTAAACCAGTTTGTGTGTCATGTCTATCCCTCGCCTTAGAGAGCATGTGACCACTAGGAAGGGTGGAGCCCAGACCTCTATAAATCTGGCTTCTGAATGAGAGAGCACCTGGGCTCAGGACATAGAAGAGAAAAGAGTTTTTTGAAAACAACTGTGAAGCTGTCTTTGTTAACTTGGAGAAGGAGTCCCTAGGAATGAGGGGGATCTTGTGAGTAACCCAGAAAGGACAGGGGCTGCTGAGTTGGTACTAGCCGACAAGCAAAAACTCCTAAAAGGCCAACCCCAGGCTGTAGATGGGAGTGGGGAAGAGCCTCAGGGAAAGGCAAACCCCAGCCTATAGACAAGAGAAGGGGGAGCCTTAGGAAAAGGCAAACCCAAGGATTGACCTGAAGCTTGAAATGACAGCCATGAAGCATGGAACTGGCTAGAAGGGATGAGTTGAGGCCACATGAGACACCCTGTTGAAGGTGCTGTGGAATGTCTCCTGCAGAAGGTAGCAGTCCTACAGAAGTACTCCAAATGCCCAATGGAAGGTGCTGCATTACATAGGAGTGAGGATGGTGACAGTGGTAGGGCCAGGGACCCAGTGAGCTGAGGAAAGGTCGACAAGAAGAGGCCCAGAGGACCATGCAGAGTGGGGAATACACCCAGGAAAAACTGTGCTGAAGGGGGAGGAACACATTCCAGATAACTATGCTGAGGTAAAATAGTCCTAGAGGACTGTGCCAAGGGACAGAATCCCTGAGGATTGTACCAAAGAAAGAAAAACCTCCAGAAGCTACACTGGCTTCTAAAGGCAGCCTTCCAAATGTATCCTAATATGGAACACCAAAGGTGCGGCAGGCAGGAAATGAGAGGAGGCAATGCCACAGAAGCTGAAGGGCACAGCAGGCAAACCTGACTGCCAGGGATGGCAGACTGGTGTCAGAACCTTACATCTGCTACATGAACCAACTGTATGGTTGGAAAAGTCAAACTACCCTTGACGCTTACATATTTCCTGGATCATGGCACTAACAACATCAGTCAGTCACAAAATGGATAAAAACAATAGCAACAGTGCAAAGAGATCAAAGGATCACAGCAACTTAAAAAGAAAAGCACCAGGTTATCTAGTCAAATTTCCAGGCAATACAACCTTGTTGCCGTAGCCCCTATGAATGTCTACCACTGCCACCAGTGAAGTTCCACTGGCAAGAGTAGGAACACTGTTGTACAGGCCACAAGCACTTTTACCACTGTGGTAGCCAAGAGAGGGAATTAGCCATGTTAGTCTCCCTTGAGGAAGAAGGCAAGGCAGGATGGCACCTTAGAAACTAACTAGTTCCAATATTCATAAGTGTATGTTTCAGATGGCTACTGCCTGCAAAACCTATGCCTCTCTGAATCTGTTAGTCTCTAAGGTGCTCCTCTACCCTGCCCTGCCATCTGCCTGACCCTGCTCAAAAGAGGTCTAAGATTGAAAAATGGTAAAAGCCTTGGTAGATACTATGTCTTACCAGTGCAATGACCTCCACCTGTAGATATTAACAGTGAGAAATTTTAGAGCAAAGTAAACTAGCACAAGTAAGTTAGAAGCATGTTTGCTTCCTTCAACCTATAACACATGCATATTTCTCTGCAATTCTTTCTCTTGTGAAAAATCAAATCCCTTGTCCAAATATTCTCTTTGATGGGTCAAACTGCATCCTCTAAACACCACAGAAACTTCCTTTCCATTGTATCTATCCTCTGGCACTCAGGTGGATAAAGGTGGGACTTCCATTAGGCTGAGTTGTGCAATGCACAGCTGTCTAACTATTACACCTCTGTTTCTATGCACTGAGTCGGTAGAGCTCTAAAGACTCTGCTGAATGCCATTTGGCCTTCAGCCCCATGCAGGTTATCACAGAAGAGAAAAGCTGCATATTCTCCCAGAGAAACCATTGCTTTTGTTCTCTTTGTGTGTACTTCTTTTTATTCATCTAAAATAAGCTATTAGGGTAGAAAGTATGTTTGCTCTATGGAAAGAAATATCAGAGAGTGTTGGCATATGGGCAAACAGAAGGTCAGAAACCCAAAGCAAAGTAAGCAGCACAGACTTGCAATTTTATTCACTGTGATGTTTGCAGTTGCAGGCTTGTGCCAGTGTCGCAATATATTTGAGCTCACTTAATATATTACACTGTATGAACCCATTCAACTTCAAATAATCAATAGCTTGGTAAGCTAAAGTTTGCAGCTATTTGTTCTTGTTGCAGGCCAAATTGAGATGGGGCGTGCCACAGACATTCCTTTGCAAGGGGCAGCTTGCAAACTAAACCAGAAGAAAAAGGCTGCTAAAAAAAAATTTGCTCATCACTATAAACCACAAAAGAGAGAGAGAGAGAGAGAGAGAGAGAGATGAAAGTGAAAACTGAATCCAAGCTAGAACAAACAAAATGTCAGGTACCCTGCATGTGCCCTGTGTGACATCACTATTTGCAGCATGGGCAGGATCCTGCAAGTGCCTGAGTGCCTCAAGTTCTACTGAAAGGGCCACAACTCCATGACTGGCATCACAGCCTAATCCTGTGAGTTGCCGAGGACCCTCAACTCACACTAATTCACTGGCAGCTGTGGGTATTTAGCAGTTTCAGCAGGCACCCAGCACCTAAGCAGTCCAGGGCTTAATGTAAACATGCTCCAGTAATCAGTGATTGCAAACAGGCAGTGTTAATAAATAATGTGTTAATCACTGGTGTAAATAATCGGTTAATAAACCAATCCTGAAAACACATCTTGGTGAAACTGTCATTGCCAAATTACCACTTCTCCCAACAAATTAAAACATCATTTTTATTTTAATAAAAAGTTTATCTGGTAAATATGCCTCCAAATTTGCTTTTGCAATTTATTTTTTAAATATTAAAGCCAAAAAGGCTGAGATTGATCCATTTATGTTTGGAATGAAATAAAAAGATTGAATAAATCAAACGCTCACTCCTGGACTATTATTGTATAAAACATTATACACATTCATGAAGTTAGACCTTTTTTAGCTCCATGTACTTGGTTGCTTTTCCTCTGTCTCATCCTACAAAAGCTAGAAGGCTTAGTGCCAAACATGCTTTTGTTTGCTTTTCTTCTTAGGTTCTCATTAATAAAAATGAATAGAAAGGAAAGATCATTGGGAATGGGCTCTCAAGTGTCATGCTCAGTTTTACTTCAGTTTTTGTTTTATGCATTATATAGGGAAAAGCACACAGTAAAGAAATATACTGGCCCTAGGTTAAACAAATAGCTGTACTAATAAACAAAAGAACAGAGAGAGTTATAACAGTGATGTTCTGACTTGCCACAAATTAACATAATGTGATCCTTTCTGTGGTGTTATTAATGGGAAAAGGTCACTAGCAAAGCCCCAGCAGCAAACTGTTCAAATGACAACCTGAGAGATGGAAAAGCTGCTCTAAGGTTTTTTCCAGTTCCCCACAGGCACAACACATTTTCAAACCACTTAACTCACATATATATCACACACACACACACACACACACACACACACACACACACACACACACACACACACACACACACACGGTTAAATCATTTCCAAACCTGGAGAAACAGATTGGTTGTACTGTGGGATACGTGGATTTCAGCACAGCTACTCAAACAGTGTATCCTATGATTCCTACCAGAAGCAGAGTTACAAAATCATTTTAATAAGTGTATAGAATAAAGAGGACTCCCAAGGCAAACTGAACATGGAGGACAACATATAGCTGTTGATTCTCCAAGAAATGCAGGCATATCTGTTTACATTTAAATAAAGGTACTTGTAACTATGGATTGAATGGAAGTTACTGTCATCTGCTCCCTGGTTCCTGTCACAGCTAAGTTTCTGTTTAATGCTAGAAATACATGCGTCTCGCATTCATGCAATCATATAAATAGGCGTTTTGAGGAGGGGTATTACAAGTGGTAGTCAGGCTGTGAGAAGAGCAATGGATTCCCAAGTCCACAGAGAGACACAGATAAACTCAAGAATGAAACAAAAGGCATATTAAATCAAGGTTTGCAAAGTATACACAGTAGGAACAGGCATAAAGAAGAAATGGGGGTAAAGAACAATTATGGAACGTGGAAACTTAAGGGTTGAGGACAGAGAGAAACCAGTAAGAGTTTCAAAAAGGGGAATGACTGCAACATGTCTGCACTAGGGGTTTTGTTTCAGGCTGGTACAACAACTCCAATGCCACTGCGCTAACACAAGGCCTGGTGCAAATCTGTTGTGTAAGTGTAGAAGTGACTCATTCCAATGTGGCCTTCACTTTACAAGTTGTGTTAGCAAAGTCACTTTTTGTATTAGTGCAACCCATCTTCATTTGCACTGGTACAGCAACAAATGAGCCCTGCAGCCACATCCAGACATGCAGGGACATGCAGTTTGTAGCACCACAAACGGCACACATGGAACATTAAAACATGTCCCATGCTGCAGATATGCAGCACGGGGGCAAAGTTTGCTTCTAGTAGGGATGCACTGATAGAGATTTTTTGGGCTGATACCGATGGCCAATTTTTTAGGAGCAATATTGGCCAATACTGATCCAATTGCCAATATGCAGCTCAGCAGCTTGGAGGGCTGGTAGATGTCTGGCTGGTAAGTCTGTCATGGGGGAAGGTGCAGGGGGAGGGAAGGGGAGTAGGTTGGGGGGCAGATTGAAGCCCCTGCAGTGAGGGAGGGAGTGGGGCTGTGGCTGGGGCTGGGGCAGAGGCAGGGGCAGGGGCAGGGAAAGGCGCTGCCCAGCTAGGGCAGGGCACAAGATGGAGCTGCAGCTTTACTGGGTGGTGCGGGGAAGGGATGTGGCTCCTGCCACTGCACACACCTGGGGATGGCATGGGGCGGGGGTGCCCCCGGACCCACGTGTGGGGCAAGGGGAGGCTGCCGCTGCAGGCTGGGGCTGGGGCTGGGACTGGGGCTGGGACAGTGCCAGGCTCTTCCCAGTTTGCAAACACCGCAAACTTCACTGTAGCCCCCTGCCACTTGTAAATTACGCACAGAGAAGGACAGTGGGGAGGGAAGGACAGGTGACGGGCCAAAGCCCAAGTGCCCTCTTCCCACCCACTTTCCCCAGCAGACCCCCTGTTGAAATTCTACTCAGCCGTGAATCTGACATTTCAGCTGCCACCATTGAGTCCATCCTTCAACACCCAGTAATAGAATCTCTTACTGATCCCCCATCCTGCAAGGAAGTCTGGCATGTCATCACTCAAACGAAGAACAATAAGGTGCCAGGACCAGATGCCATTCCTGCAGAGGTCTTCAAACTGGTGGAACAGCCATAGCGTAAAAATTTCACCAACTTCTCACCAAAATATGGGTTAATAAGGAAGGTCCACATGACTTAAAGAATGTCAACACTGTGGCCATCTTCAAGAAATAGGACAAGTCCAGCATGTGGGAACTACTGAGGCACTGCACTCCTCTCCATTGCCAGAAAGATTCTGACTTGCATCCTTCTGAATCATCTCCTTCCCCTTGCCAAAGATGTCCCTCCAGAATCCCAGTGTGGCTTTAGACCATCATGAGGTACCACCAACATGATTTTTGTCACACAACAGATCCAGGAGAAATGTAGAGAGAAAAACCAGGAGCTGTTTATGACAACCATGGATGTAACCAAGGTCTTCAACACCATCAAATCATGAAGACTTATGGAAGATGGGATAACTGGCACAGTCCTTTGCAATGGATCAGATTGACCCATTTACCATCTGTACTAGTGTCAAGCAGTACCATCTGTACTAGTGTCAAAATCTATCTTGCTGTGATTTTGATTCTCATCCGTGACTGCCCTCCTCCCAGAATAGGACTGAGACGAATCTGCAGTCCACCCTTGACCTTTTTACAGGTGCCTACCACATAGCCTGGGACTCTCCTTTAATATTGGGAAGATCACCATGCTCCATTAGCTTGCCCTAGCACAAGATGCCCCCATAAATTACCACTGGTGGTGAACCCCTGGAAAATGAGCATTTCCCACATCTTGACAGCCACCTCTCCCAGTCAGTCAGTCTTGAGGTAGAAATCCACACCCCCCCAAGGTACCACCTTTCATATCTGTGGAAAAACTTGCAGAGCACAGATTGGACTCTTCAGCCAACTTGAAACTCACCAATAATCCTCCCTTCCCCTCTCCCCCACCCTTGGCAGACATTATCCTTGTATCGAGGGATAGCCACAGTTACTACTACATTTGCGCCCCTGCTGTTCCAGCACCAGGAGCCAGGAGGAGCTGGGCAGGGACAGTTTGCCCAAAGCAGGACAAGTTGTCCCACAACAAAGTGCACATTCAGGGGCATGTGTTGAGATACAAAGTAGCAGCACAAATTTGTGGCACTGCAAGTGCATGCCTCTGCACGTCTAGATGTGGCCTAAGAGTGCAAGAAAAAAATAAGCAGCATGGAAAAGCCCTTGGTTAGAGCTGGATGAGGTAAAAGGAGGTTTGGCAACTTTTTAGGATAGACTGGAGGAGGAGTCAAGATGTGAAACAAGGAGGCCAAAGAGATCTGACTGCAATACATACATAAACTATTATTAAAACTAATTCAGCCATTAGCAGAATTTAATTGCAGGATTCTTGATTTTACATGACGCCTCTGAGCCATGAAAAGCATCATACAAGTCACTGTCCTTAATATCAGTTTCCATAGTTGTAGGGAACATTCTCTTACAGGTATGAGGCAGAGTCCTCTCTGAGCAGTGCTCTAACACCACAGCTCAGGCCATGCAACAAAAGAGAGGCTGTTTTTTGGAACATCCTCTTTTTCAGGCTTGAGTGAAAAAACTACTTTCCTTCCCACTGGTGATCATCTAGCATCCTGATGGTAATGATGGCCAGAAGGGTATTACCAGGACAACATTTGATGCCTTCTTAAATTCTTTCAATTCTGAAGGAATAAGATTAATATTATTTGGCCCAAACATTAATCCTGAGTTACACAAAGCTCTGTAAAACTAATCTGTTCAGCAGTCACTCAGAGCAGAGAAGTCTAATGACAGTCTTCTTCATTCAGTGTCAAGTTCTAACCCATCAACATTACATAACATGAGCCCCTGTACAACTCAAAATTGCTCCCAACTTGGTCTTGCAAGAACTTCTGAGCAGCTGACTTTCCCGCAATCTATCAGCCACGCATAATAATGACAGCTCACAATCACAATTCACAATCAGAAATGAACATAACACAGAATTTCAAACACATATAAACAACCTACCAATTCACAATTTGTCCTGAGGTTGCATGGACTTATGGGGCTCCCTTGACCTCAGCACTTCTGCAAATTGCAAGATAGCCTAGGGTTCAGCCATCACAACTTGCTGTGATTGTGGCTTGCCTGAAAACTTCTTTAACAAATCAGCTGACTCAAGGGATCAACAAGAACCATTTCCATGTAGTGATCCCTGGTAACATCTCTGATGGCTAAGAGCTCTTGAATCAACAAAAACACCAAAGCACACAAAGATAAAGCTGACTCAGTGCGCCCATCTCTCTCCTGATGGTGTTTTGAGGAGGTATTGCTATTAGTTCTCAGAATACCAGTGGGAGAATAAACCTCAAACAACTGTGGTGCTACCTCTTGTGACACCACAGCTGTTTGCAACTACCATTTCTTATCGTATATATGCACACTATTATTTAATGTGACAGTTTCCAGGATCCTAAGGACAGCAAATATGTTTTCCATTCTGTGTCAGTTTATATATCTGCAAGTCCCCAGTGACTCTGACAGCTTTTTAACAGTGTAGATACCTTGTTTTCAGGGGGTTTCTATTGAAGAAAATGTCAGCAACAACACATGCCTCATCGGTGCTGCTCAGTATACCAACAGTGATAAATGTAGATCAAAGTTTGACTACACATCTTTTCATTCTTAAGGTGGTTTATTATTTTGACACCACTTCCACTGACCCATTAAACTGGGACATGGTAGGGAACAGCAGTTGTGTGTCTAAACCTTAATTTCACTGCAAACTGCTTAGACTCCTGCTGACAGAATTGTGGCAGAATGTCAAACATTACTGTGTTAGGTATACAATGTCTAATGAACATGGATTGATATGCATAGCCACCTGTTTACCTGTATTATCATCCAGTAAGGCTCTTCCAGGAAAGTGACAATAATAGTTTAGGACAAGTACATAGTTTGTTCCAGTCAGCCTAAACAAATCTATGTCTACTTTGTTTGTAGACCCATGTTCCCCTATGCCACCAACCAGGGCTCTGTTGCTTAATTTGGCATGTATTTTGTGTTTATGCAACTAGACTCAATAGGTCCAAAAATGTCAGTGTTCATTTAAGGCCAGTATAAAACATGCCCAGAAATTTTCTTAAATACATGATCCCCTAAGTGACTTTCATGCTTCCTTTTTAACATATTTTATTCTAACAGTTTAGGAATTACCATCTTTGAACTTTTAAATAAAATCCCATCTAGTACTGAGAGTAAGGATTGGAAATCATTGTTCTGTCCATGCTGTGCTAATAGTCTTAATTACTTGCTGCCAGATATTATCCTTAGCAGTAGATCTGGAAATCATAATCCATGTTTCATCTCAGATTCATTTTTTTTAAATCAAATTAAAACATACACATAATCTAACTCTGGACATCACTCCACTGCCTTTTGCTCAAATCTTTTACAGAGTATGCCTGTAATAAGCAAATTGCTTCTAGATTATTATACAATTTGCATATCATCCATTCATAGCTGAAAAAATTATATGCATTCTTGAGGGCTCTACAGGCACAGAAAGAAGTGACAATGTTTGACCAATCTGGCCCCTGAAAGCGTTCAACAGCTGTGACCAAACAGAGGTGCACAGCTGCAAAGCATTTTAAAAGGCCCCAATCCCATGAAAATCTCAAACCTCATGCAACGAGGGTTCAAATGAAGATGCTGCAAAATGCAGTACCTTCAGTAACTTGTGTCTGTGCAGCTGTGCTCCCAGCACTGTCTTCAGAATGGGAGGGGGGAAAGGGAGAAAAGGGAGTTCGGTGTGAGATTTTTCAGCCAGGGCTGCAGTGTAGGGTGGGTGGATTGGAGCCCCCCACCCCCAGAGGTGTGGGAGGAATCCAGTCCACCCACCCCACACTCTAGCACCAGCTGGGCAACCCCCAGAATGAGCTCCCTCCACTCCCTTTCTTCCCTCCCATTCTGAAAACAGCAGCAGGGCTGGGAGGGGGCAGAGAGGCATCGCGAGAGGAGTCGGCTGCAGGCTCGCAGCCAGTCTAAACAGCAGCTCAATTCTCCCACCCCTGGGACCCAACAGCAAATGTCTATTGGGTCTGGGGCATCGTTGTAACTCATGCTGCTTCTTTCAAAGTACCAAGAGTTACAATGGGGAGCTGCTCTTCTGCCTGCGCCTTGTGTTTCAGGCCTCTTTTAGCAGTTACAACAAGTGGTTTATGATCAAAACTAACTAATACAGATTCCCAAAAATAAAGACACAGACCTTTACATCCATGAACATAAGCCAAACCTTCTCTTTTCTTTCAGTGTACTGACATCTAGTATCTGCTTGTTCCTGTGATGCATAAATACTGGTCCCTAGTTTTAACTAGACTCTTGTAAGGAGATTGTGCCATGCTCTCCTTAGACAGATCCGTGGACAACTTGGTTTTGGATACATCACACTCTCTTTCTCAGATTCTTTACTGAAATTTACATCCTAACACATTCTGAGGGTTCATTACAGCTAGATTAGGTATAAGCTTGCCTACACAATTCACTGTCTCAAGAAATCTCCATATCCTGCTCCTTATCTGTTGGTACAGGCATGTTGACAGTCGTTCCACCTAACTGATTTATTAGCACACCTCATTGTAATCATTTTCTTTCAGGTATGTTATTTCCATTATAAGAGGGTTTGTTTGTTTTGTTCTACTCCAGCAGCTCTGGCTCTTACCTGTACCATACCACTTGCCAAGTTTTTCTATGGTTTTCCCCCAGAAACAAACCTCATTCATGCAAACTGTGTCTCCCTGTAACAAAAGAAAAACACCTCAAATATTTCATCTTTACAAAAAGTGCAGTATTCTTGCTCTATATTTCACAATTTCTTCTGCCTGAGTTATCTGAAGATAATTAATAAGAGATCACTATAATCACCCCAATACAAGAGGTGCTTACCACCATAAGCAAATTCCCTATCACCCAAACCACACCCAATGGATGTAGACCATGCCTGGACAAGAAATGCAAAACCTGCCAACATATCTCCACCACCCCCACAATTACTACACCCCACAACAGAGCCATCAGCTGCACCTCCAGAAATGTAACATATCTCATCCAGTGCACCAAATGCCTGATGGAAAATACGTAGGAGAAACCAAACAACTGCACACCAGAATGAATGCACACCAGAAATCTATCAAAGACAGAAATACCCAGTTACCTGTGGGGGCACATTTCTCATAGGACAATCACTCCCTCTCCAATCTTTCAGTTCTAATCCTCAAAGGGAACTTACAACACACCTTTTGCAGACGAGCCTACGAACTTCACTTCATCAAACTACTGGATACTAAAAATCATGGACTCAGTATAGACATTGGATTGATTACACATGATAACCTGCCTGACATCTGATTCACCTGGTACCTGCCTGACCTGACCTATTAAATCTCTCTTTTTTTTCCCCCACCTTTTCTCCTCTCCTCTCCTCTCCCCTTCTTCTCTGCCCTTTTTCTTCCTGATTCCCTACCATTTCCTTTTTATTTATAGTCTCGTTTTTACCTTATTATTGCCACTGTAGTGTTTTGCCTTTGGCCATTTTTGTCCCCTGTTTTTCTTTGCCTCTCCTTCCCTGCTTTACCTTTTGTTTTTCTAATTTTGACCCTTTTATATTTTCACTGACATCCCCTCACATTTTTAGCTTCTCTCATTCCTGCTTTCCTCATCTCCAACTAGTCCCTTTTCCACAGGGAGCCTCTTTTCCACCTTGTATTTTATCACTTGTCTCCCTCTGATCCTTTTTTTCTCTTTCCCCCTGCTTTACCCCTCCCCTGCTTTACCTTTTGTCTTGCTTATCTCTACCTATTTACATTCTCACTGACATCCTGCCACACTTTTAGCTTCTCTCATTCCTTGGAGTCTCAGAACAGCAGAGACTCCCTAGGCCTGGCAAAGGGTGACTGCGCCCGAAAGCTTGCCAAGAACCTTTTTCTAACTACTCAGTTGGTCTACTAAAAGATATCATATCTAGCCAAAGAACATTGCCCACCTATGTCCTTAGATCACCACGGCTACAACCAAAAACTCAGTAATAAGAGATCAAGTACTTCAGATCAACCTATTGTAAAAAAACAAAGCCACCTTTAAAATATATTTCTTTCTGCCTAAAGTTATTATTTGCAGACGGAGAGGGAGGGCTGTCTAAACCTCCTTCATTTGTCTTCCACATTTCCATTAAGTTGGCACTTTGGAACGGCTCTTAACTAACCAGTCATCATATGTTCTTAATTAATTATTTTCCCTGGTATCACATGTTCAGAAATCACTGAGAGCCAAGAAGCGTGACAGAAACCTTCTTCATTCCCTGTGAGTTCCAACTGACCTGCACGGTGTCGCACAAGTCTTTGCACAACACTGGTTCCAGAGGAACTTGCAGGAGTCTTTTACAAGAGCAGGAGGAGGTGTGTTGTGGGTGTTACACACACAGAACCATGAGCAATGGTCCATAACTGGAGCTCCCTGATAAACCCACAAAACAAGCACATCAAGTAGCGATGAGGAAGATGATGTCCTACCAGTGACACCTAAATGCCTAAAACAAAGCCCATTGTAGCCATTGATTTGAGATCAGTACCTAAGCCACAAAGCCAGTATAAACTTCATGTTGAAAAGTGCCCATGCATCATTTTTTCTTGTGTAGATAAATATGAAATACAGAGGCACCGATGCAGGGAAAGGCTGTTCAGGAAAGTAGAGGAGAAAAAGCACCGGAAGCCAAATCAGCAGTTCACTGAGTCAAGAGCCACATTGCCACATAATGAGATCCCTCACAACAACTAAAAGAACAGCAAAAAAGTAGTAATAGCATGCAGTTGAGAAGAAAGCAGTCCTGTGACATGCACAAAGGATAGATGCACTGAAGAATCTCTATCTCAGGATTAATTTTAAAACTGGAGCTATTATTAATATTATTTCTGCCTAATGTCATCAAGTGGGGTCAATTTTTGCTCTCAGGTATGTTGTGTAAATCTGCAACAGCTCTTTAAAGGTAATGCAATTGCTCTAGACGTACAATTGTTGTAACCCAGAGCAAAAACTGGCACTTGATCCCCCTCTCTCACATGGAGGGCTACTTCTGAACTCTGATGTATATTTTTATTATGTTTATCTAGGCTGTGACAGTATTTGTTTAAATACAGGAGCAAACAAAAAGGGAGGAGAGCAGAAGAATGAATGTGCTCTTGCAGTGTAAGTAATATAATGCATAAGAAACCTCTTTTTGGTGAAGGCAATTTCAAACTCAAAGGATGCACCTACATTGCATCCTTTCCACTGCTCCCAGGTACATCCAATGTAGGTACATACTTGGCATCTGCTCCCAAGTATGCTCCACCTGCCCAAGCCCATTTAGTCTCTGACCTTGAAGGTCTCCAAAGCAGATGCCTTCATATTAGCTGCACAAGTCAGAAGCATAACAATGCAGCCAGGTACCCAGGGCAGCTGGATACATAAGTGCAACAGCCACTTCTGGCTGCCACCGGCACAATCATGTGGTTTGAGCAGCAGTTTCCCACCCCCACCCACCAAGTCAGCACCCAGGGTGCTCAGTCCACCCTGGTTTACATAACTGCCACTACCACATTTCCGTGTTCGACCCACACAATTGGACAGAGCATTTTCAGGAATACGTCCTCGCCCCCACCACCCACACTGGCACACAAGGCAGCTATCCCCAAAGATTGTTTCCTAGAAGCATTTAGGGCGGCGATTCTCAACATGCATGCTGGGGTACCCTGGCATGCCCCGAGATCCTTTCAAGGGTGCCATGGGGCGCCACACAATGTTAGCAGTTAGATAGGCAACCATGTTTCAAAGATAAGCCCAGATATTTCCACCGTGTATAAAACATTTAATCCACAGTGTTAAAAACATTCTGTTATGGTCTTTTTGAGTTCTTTCCAACAAAAGAATCGCTCTACTTTTTTCTGTAGTCAAAAATAAGTGAAAACAAAGACTTGGCATTTTCCAAAGGTGGGGAGGGGAGTAGGCTTGAGCCTAAACAGTTTGAGAACAAGGACCAATCCTAAGAACACAGAAACATTTGAACAACTTTACTTGTGCAAGCAGTTGCACTTAACAAGACTGCTTATGGGAGAAACAGCATTCATGTACTTTGGTATTTACAAGATAGGCTGCATCCTTTGACCCTACACCATCAAAGGCCATTTTACATTTTCAGGAAACTACTTTATCCTTGCCTCTTTTAGGAAACATGTGCAAGAGAGATTTATAATGCTGGCTGGAGCTATGCTTAGCAAGGGCAGGCACCATGCCAGCCAGCTTCCTAAACATATCTGAGCGCGTACATCTCATTCCTGACCCACAGTACTCCCTGCTATTCCTGTTATTCCTGTCACGGAGCTCTCCAGTGCTAAGTGTGCCACTCAACCAGAACTGTGCCAATGTGTGCGGGAGGAGGATGTGATAAGGATAAGAAGAGACTAAAGTGAAAAAGCCCACATTAATTTCACTGAGGTGACCTGTGCACCAGATTTGAACCTCTCTCAGGCCTGGAACCAGAGCCCGCTAGGGCCAACGGGATCCCAAATCAAAAATTACTTGAATGTGTGCCTAACTTAAAGCGCTTCAGTAGTTTTGTGCACACACATGCAAAGCCAATGGGTGGCTCAAGTTTGCAAAAATAATCTGCTAAAGAATAAGTAAATGTTCACAATTACCAAGTGCAGTTTTGTATAGGTAAATATGACCCGCAAAGAAAAAAACAAGAGTCTCCTCCTCATTTTTCCCCTTCTTCAATATTTTTTATAGCTAGCTATGATGCATAATAAAGATGTGAAAACTTCCCTTGTCTCCTTTAAAATGGCAGCCACAAGAGGCAAAAGTATTCCACCACTTCTTTGTACATCATGAACTGTTCTACTGTGACAACAGAGGAATCAAGACAATGGAGCTGAATAGTTGAGGGGGAAAAAACAATTTTAACCAGTTTCTTTAAAATGCTTGTTTCGTGATAACTATTTAGCTAAAATAGAAGAAAACTCTGTCAATCAAAGTTTCAGCAAAATCCCAATATACATTCTGAAATAATAGAGTCATATTCACTTGATAGTAAAAGCTGTGCAGACACATATAAACAGGCTTATTTCAGTTTAGCTTAAGCTAAACATGCACAGTATGTGTACTGTGTTAAGGATTATTATAATCTAGAAGGCTACTTCTAGAACTTACAATTATTAAATAGAGTACCAGAAGGGTAGTCAATGTACATAAAGGAATACAATCCCAACAATATGGATTGCTAAGACAGCATAAAAAGTGCTTGCAAAAATAAGATGTACTCATACAAAACACCTCTGTAATGACATGGAAAAGCTAAGCAACCCAAGAAATACACTTCACTTCCTCAGACATCTCCAGTCTACGTACCCCTATCTTATACCAGAAGTCCTTGTTATTGGTTCCTAAGTGTATGACTTTGTACTTCATACTGTTAAACTTCATTCTATTTCTAATATTCCATTCAACAAGACTATCTTGATCTTCCTGCTTAATAATGCTGTCATCTTCCGTATTGCCAATACTCCCAAAATTAACAACACACACAAATTTCATGAGGCCACCTTTAGTTCCAGAACCAAAGTTGCGGATAACAATAGTAAACAGCTCCTAATCCCTCAGGAACTCTACTGAGGATTGCTGTCCAGTCAATAAATCATTTTTCAACGTAACTCACTGTAGTCTTCCCTCAAGCCAACTCCTTATCCATCTCATAATTGTAGCTATGATCCCTGTCCACTCCAGTTTGGCTAATAATTTCTCATCAGTCATGGTACCAAACTAGAACATTTAAATCTACTGTGTTATACTTTTCCAAGAAATCCATTATTTTGCCATAGAAGGATATCATATTAGTCTGACACAACTGTCCTCTGATAAACCTATGTTGTATTTTGTCCTATTTTCCATATATTTTCACATATTTATCTATTTTTTACTTCAGTATCTTTTCTTAAGACCTTTTGTGTTGAAATGTTGTGTCTTGGGCTGAATCAGCCAAATCAGTTCTGAATTCTATTGACTGAGCAGAGCTCAATCATTTAAGTCTGTATGGCACTACCACCAGCAAGTATCCTACCACCCAGACTCATCAGCCTAAGACTTCAGATACCCCCAAATCCATGGCAGGCATCCTACTTGCAAGCCCCCAGCCATAAAGCTGAAGGACCAAGCTAGTGGGAAAGCTAGAGAGAAATCCCCCATTACGATAAATTGTGTAGCTGAGATCCTCATATTTGGAGGCATTTATAGACTCTCTCAGGGATGCCTGCTAATAGTGCAAGAAACAAGCCTTCACCCCCTAACTACACCAAGTTACCCCTCTTTTCAGCCTTGAGTATCTCCCCTGCCAGGTAAGTAAAATCACCTGGGCCAAAAACCACCTCAAGCTAAGGAAGTGTGAGTTTGATGAATGGACTGTAAGGTGGATAGAAAACTGGCTGGAGCACTGGGCAGAGAGTGGTAGTCAATGGCTCAATGTCTAGCTGGCAGCCAGTATCAAGTGGTGTGCCCCAGACATCAGTCCTGGGGCTGGTTTTGTTCAATATCTTCATCAATCACCTGGAACATGGCATAGAATACACCCTAACCAAGTCTGCAGATGACACCAAGCTGGGGGGAGTAGTAGATGCTGGAGGGTAGAGCTAGGATTCAGAGTGACCTCAAGAAATTGGAGGATTGAAGCAAAAGAAATATCATGAGGTTCAATAAGGACAAGTGCAAAGTGCTGCACTTAGGACAGAACAATTCCATGCACTGGTGCAGGCTGGGGACTGACTGTCTGGGCAGCAGCTCTGCACGAAAGGACCTAGAGGTTACAGTGGACAATAAGCTGAATATGAGCCAAAAGTGTCCCCTTGTTGTCAAGAAGACTAATGGGATACTGGGCTGCATTGGTAGGAGTGTTGCCAGCAGATCAAGGGAAATGATTATTCCCCTCTATTCAGCACTGTTGAGGCCACATCTGGAGTGCTGTGTCCAGTCTTGGGCTCCCCACTGCAGAAAGGATGTGAACAAACTGGAGAGGGCCGAGTAGGGGCAACAAAGATGGTTAGTGGCCTGGGGCACATGATTTTTGAGGAGCAGCTGAGGGAACTGGTCTTATTTAGTCTGCAGAAGAGAAGACTGAGAGGGGATTTAAATAGCAGCCTTCAAGTACCTGAAGGGGGGTTCAAAAGAGGATGGATCTGGACTGTTCTCAGTGGTGGCAGATGACAGAACACGGAGCAACGGTCTCAAGTTGCAGCAAGAGAAGTTTAAGTTAGATATTAAGAAGAATTTTCTCACTAGGAGGGTAGTAAAACACTGGAACAGATTACCCAGAGAGGTGGTGGAATCTGTATCCTTGGAGGTTTTTAAGGCCCGGTTTGACAAAGCCCTAGTTGAAATGATCTCATTGTGGTGGCCCTGCTTTGAGCAGGAGGTTGGACTAGATGACCTCCTGAGGTCCCACCTAACCCCAGTTGTCTATGATTCTATGATATCTCCCCTGTCAGATAACCATGAATTTGAAAAAATGTTCAAAGTAAAACTTCTGCAACTTCTAAGGAACCCAGTGGCACCGCATACCCAAGCAAAGTAGGCAGCCCCACACAATCACTCTTAACCTTTGGTTCTTTGTATTTGTAGCTGCTCCATCTGCTTGAAACCTCATCACTTTTAATTCTCATGGATTTAGCCACTTTTGAACATATGTTCTTAATAATGTTAAATAAGAATTTGTCGTCATTTATTTGAGAGCTGAACAAAACACTGACCTGGGACAGACTCTTACAGCAGCTCTTGCTGCTTGCTTTTCTCGACTTTCAGCTGTTCTCTTTTATTGACACCCTGCCTTTGCAGCTTTAGAGCCATTTTTGCTTCCAAAGCTAGGGAAAAAATAGTTGTAATTTCCACCACAGGTAATATAAAAACACAACTGTTAAATGCTCCCAATCCAAAGTATTAAAATAAGAAGTTTTTCTTGAAACGCTATAAATAAATCTTTGTTTTACAGTAAAATAAAGCCTGTTAATAAATAAGACACTACTAATCTATTTTAACCGCATCTAACCACTGGAATTGACATCCCTTTTGTTGTACCAGAGTGGAAGAATTTGTTTAGCCCTTTCCTAAATCAGTTACTTCCTGGATCTTCTCCCTCTTGAAAGCTATGCAAATTGAATGCTTGACAGTTTTTTTAAAGGTGTGGAGACTAACACACATGCATTTATTTACATTGTGATAATATCTCAATTCAGCAGAATGGTTAGTGTGAATAACCAGTCTGATGAAAGCAAACCATGTCCAGAGTTCAGGGTAATACAAAAGGTCTACTGACATCACTAGCAACCAACGACAGGAGGCTGGAGAGCCTAAGGGACCTCACCCTGGCCACCACTGCTACTCACAAGAACTACTTCGATATCCAGGAGGAAGTGTTTTGCATTCCTCAGTTCATATGAAACTTGCTTGGGGCTGGTACATCTACAGCAGTGATGCCCACAGACTAAAGAACTCACCACTACATTCCCAGTTAGGAAAGAAGACATCATTGTTTTTTTATCAACTTACAATGTTTTGCACTGTAGGTTTTAGTGGGTTTTTTTGTCTGCCTGATGAGATTTAACATGAAGACTTTGTGTACATTAACCTTTTATCCAGCTTGGAAGAAGTAGTTATCTTTGGTTGAAATATATTCCCAGATATTAGTTTCTAGGACTGTTTGTCCATCACAGATAGGCTATCGTGATTTTTTTTTTTTTTTACATGATTCTGCCACAGTTTCCTCCAGTTCCCACAGGCTGGTAAAACATTAAAAGTCATTAACTAGGAGTCATGTTGGAACATGCCTCCTTGACTCAAATGAGACAAAACAGGTATGGAAATTTTTTACAGTGTGATGCCAAACATTAGGCAAATAAATTCACACTCAGAAATACTGGTTGATCGTGATGGTCATTAAAGAGCCCGCTGCCATTTTAGCATTAGATGGAGGGATTTATTTTTGGGGGGTGGGAGAGTGCTAAATTCCAACAGAGATAATTATGTTAAATTCTGCCTGGCTAAATAACTTCTAAATGTTATGGGTCAAGGCCTTCAGCTGCTATAAATCAGCATAATGTCACAGATTTCAGTTGAGCTTACAGTCTTAACCAAATGTGCAAATGTTTAGTGGTATGTATTCATGTCCTCTTGCAAAATGGTTACAAAAGTGGGACTATGTCATCCTTCCTAGTGGCCTAATCTGACAAACTCCCCTCCACAGTGTGTAATTGTCTCTGAGGACCCACAGTGCTCATTCTTCTGCCCCTCCAATTTTGTGGAGCAACTCTCTTCAGGACAAAGGATCACCTCTTTGTATAATTTACCAGTCTTGTCTTCATTCGCTCTTAATCCAATTTTTCCTTATTTATTGAGTAACTATTTTCTAAAAATTATCTATCTGAGGCATCAGGGATAGAAGATACAGTACAGACAAGGAAACTAAGACCACTAGCAATGCTATGCATCACATCACCACTTTGAGCAAGTAAAGGGAAGATCAGGATAAGATATTGGTAGTTGGGCAGCACTACTGTCTCTACTGACTCTTGTTGGAGCCAGCCAGCAAGTAACTATTAGAAAAATAAGTCTGGTGCAGAAAGGCTCCTGAGACTTTAAATAAGGGTGTTAACTAATATAAGCAAAGACAGAACAGATCATAGTGGTGAGGTCTAAGTTTTCAAAAGATCAAACTTCCGAAGACATGGGAAAAAATCCATACTGTGACGTTATCATTTAAAAGAAAGGCTCTCCTTGAATTCTGGACCAGTATAGGTCATTCACTATGACAGGACAGATTCCATCAATCAATCAAAATGGCCATTACAGAACAAGTGGGACTCTCCAGATGTTCCTTTGTTTAACCTGTAATACTCTTGTCTTATTCAGTCCGAGCTTTAACCAGATGGCTTACAGTTAATTACTGATGTTGAGCAATAGCATAGCACTAAACAAATCATTATTATTTTTTATTAACAGTAATGGCTGGAAGTCATGACTGATATCAAAGCTTCATTTACAAAAAAGTATAAATAAAGTAAGAGGGAGACCACCCCTTCTTCTAAAAGTTTACAGAACTAAATTGACAAGACAAACATAGGGTTGGGGGAAAGGATATATCATACAACCACGGTCAAAAGTGATCATCATTTGCCAAGTGTCACACTATTTCTACCATTCTTTTCAACTGTTTTATGCTTTTTGTATATAGTTTGTATGCTTAATATATATGAGATACTACGTGTAATATATATTTATATTACAGAATATAATTAATGAATTACTTTAGTATATAACATATTACATAGCATATGGCACATTTCATAGCAAGATGGGAAAAGAAGGACAATAGGAAACAAAAAAAAAGGATGGGAGTGGGAAGAAGGGGGCAGAGGAGGGGGGGGGGATAGAACCAGCAGAAAGCCATCAAAGTGAATGTGATGTAAAGAGACTGAAAGGGGGAACAAAAGGAGCTTGGAGGAAACAACCAGTCAGAAGGAAAAGATAGATTGTATTAAACTTTAATAGACGCCATGGGCGACTGGTGCCTCCTGAGTCTAGGGGGGGCACCAGACCACCAAGGGGGGGGAGTCCCCCAGCAGCCGACTGTCAACCGGGGGGGGGGGGAGGTCCCCCAATGGTCAATCACAGAGCCAGCGACGAACTGGAAGTGCACTCCTGGTTTCACGGCTGGTGCTTCCAGGGAGTCCATGGCTGATCTCAGAGGGTGCACGTGCACCCGCGTGCACCCCTTATGTGTTGCCAATGATAGACGTGTCTCCTTCTGAGCTGGTAGCCCTCAGTCCCCTGTGAAGACCTCTGGCTACCAATAGTTAGAACTCATGACTGCAAGGTGAGGGGACAGTTTTTGTTCATGACTGGCACCAGCCTGCTTGGTAGCCTTATGGATGTCATTACAACTTTCTCTCACTGTCCTCACCTCTAACATAAGGCAACCATATAGTTGCTTCTTCATAAAGCACTTCATGAATGCCAGGATGAGTAAAGTGCTTTACAAGTGTAAGGCATTGAGGTAACATAACCTTGTGGTTGCGGCATGCAGCTGGAAACCAGGATCCTCCTAATTTTGCAAGTAATTCACTATGTGGTCTTGAGTAAGTCTCATATATGTGACTACCCCATGGGGGAAAGTGTTTGTATCCATTTTGCTTCTATATCATATACTGAGACATCCTGAAAGGATTGGGGACACTGTTGATAATTCTGAAAAGGCTTTTGCAACTTGTTTTTTCCTTAGAATAGAAATGCCAGATACTGACTTCCCCGTTTTTCAGGAGTTGTTTATGGAAAACTGAATGATGCTATAAACTCTGCAAGAGACTGAAATCCAGGCAACTGAACAAGGAAGGATTTTCAGTCAAAGATACTGAAGGGTGTTGGTTTTTTTAACATAAATACCTGACAAATCCTTCAAGGAAAAAGTTTCTTTAGGGAATATTCAAGATGATCGACAAGACATCCAAGGCAAAATTATTTCTCTCTCGCTGTCTCTCTGTTCTTGTTTAACTTGTCCTTATAGATCAATTATTCTTGATGGTTCAGATTCACAGTTTACAGAAGAGTAAAAAATGCCTCAAGCAGCACTCAGCAGAGAGGTAATTTAATTTTCACTCATTATGAAATGTTTCTTAGTTTTTCCACCATGTGTACAGTATAGATAATGATATTCCTCTGTATGAGTAAGTAATATGTGTCGAGTGGCTTCATAGATCATTATATAAAGATGAAAGTATTACCTTATCCTTGACAAGTTTTTATGTCAGCTTTTAGGCACTAGAATTCAAGATAGCCAGAACAAAAAGCATGAGAGGGACTATATAAAGAACTGGGTTATAAAATACAATTGGGTTTTCTAAATTCTTCTCTTTTTTTAAGCTTAATTGGTTACCTGCATACTTTACAAGAACATCTCATTCTCTATAGTTATGCATAAGGTACAATACAATGCATAATTAGCAGCTATTTTAAATGGATCACTGGATTCAAGCCTGGGTTTCAAACTGGAATACTCTGTTGCCTTCCTGCCTTTCCCTCTGGGCCCTCCCCCAACCCAAAGGCAGTCCTACTAACACCCAGGACATACTGATCTGGTTATCTCCAAAATCCCCATTGTTATGCTTAAGGGCATATCCTCCTCAAATAGCCTCCTTTTGATAAACAACTCCTTGGGTTTGTCAGCCAAATAACAGTTTTCAGTCTTTATCACAAGTGGACCAGAGGCAGAATCTGTTGGGGGGAGAGGAGGGAGGGAAGGAGAGAGGTCAATTTTAGCTGAAAAGTGAGTTCATTGTCAATTGCAATTGAGGCTTAGGTTCGTAAATGGTTGCGTTTTGGAATGCAGAGGTAAAGTAGTTAAAAGTTTATGTCTAACCCATAAATAAAGGAATGTCTATTCAAATTTTAAAATAATGTCAGTATCTCAGGTAATAGGGTCATTATGCATTTGTATACAAAAGTTCTTTGTATATATAAGTTCAAAATATGTAGGAACTAAAATACATATTAGTGTAATCCTGGAATAAAAGAAAAGCTTTATGTAAAAGGAATTATATCCAAAGAATTAAATGGGGGGGGAGAACTTTCCTGGAGCCAGTGATGAAATTTAAAATGTTTACTGAGAAAACATGAGCAGATATTTAATTTGAAGGCAACTTATCATCTGCCCAGACCACACATTCTTCGGTCTTTTCACACTTTGTGTGAAATAAACTCAGGTGCTTCAAGTTATTAGTGTTATACTCAAAATGTGTATGATACAATGTCATCTTTCTTAAAGGTTTGGAAACATCAAATTATTTTTTAAGTGGTTGTATATCCTCCCAGTAAATTGGTATAAGGGGCTTTGCCTTCTTATTTCCTCTCTGTTTCTTGAATTTAATGGGAATCATCAGACATGTGTACATACTGTGAGACTGCCACAGGGAAGAGTTAGCTGATGATTGTGACATGCAAGCAAGCTATTGTGCCACAAGCTTTCCTGCAATAAATAGTATCCTTAAAACCTTCAATATGCCAGATCTACTAAGTCTGTATAATGAGTAAGAAAGTTTAAATGGGAAAAAAATGTGCAACACAAAACTACAGTTACAGAAAGTGATGATGGAAGGAAACATTAATAAAATGCCAATAATGGTCACTGCTGAGAACATTTACACAGAAATAAAGTGTGAAAATTAAAATTCTCCCAACACTCATTAGCTATAATAATAATAAAAGTAGAAAGTAGAAAAATGTTCCTCTGCATAGAGAAAATACAAGTCATATTTTATTTTTACTTTAAAAACATGAACAGATGCAACAGCTGCCAATAAAACAATGCCACTTTGTTCTAAAAAGTTTGCTGAAAAGTCAGAAGTGCCCCAAACAACAAGAACTTCACACATCTGAAATGCTATCTCCCATCAGGACTAACTGACGGCACACACTTTCTGTGGGAAAGACCCAAGCCTACACAAACAGACTAGACCTCGGATATGGCTGTTGAATTCTGAAGACATCACAGATCAGTGCCATGTGTTTTCTAGGTTTCTCACAGATAGAACATCTGGGCAGTGTTAACCATGGCATTCTGTAAACACTGGATAGAAGTTAATAGACCCTAACACAGGCAACAAAGTGCCCACATAAGACTGCTTTCCTCTGATCCTGGTGTAATAAGACGGAATGGCCAAATCTAAGGCCTGTGAGGAAGAAACACTAGAAGTAGTTAAAAAGACTTTTGCAGCGTAAGTACACAGCAGGTAAAAGTGATAAGGCCCTCTGAGGTAAGTCTTCAAAAGTAAGAAGACAAATTATATCTGGAAAAGATTTTAATTTAATACAATGATGGCAGACATGAGAAATCAGGATTGATAACGTATGTTATATAAATATAACATACGTTAACAACTGGACCCCAGGTCCTTGGGTAGACAAATGAGATTGATTCATTTTCATTAGGTTTCTCCAGAAAAAGAACATTTAAAAACGCTTCACAAGTTTATTATCTAGAAGTCACTGACATCTACAAATGATGAAATCCTGGTCCCAATGAGCTCAATGGCAAAACTCTATTTGACTTCAGTAAGTTCAAGACTTCCATGAAAATCTTAACAAATCCCTTAAGAGCTTTCCAAACTTTCCTCTTACTTTTGAAATTCATACCCCCAGGAAACCACAAACTACATGCATACATATATATCCATATCATCAGGTAAAATGGTTTAGCAAGTCTTTTATCAGTGCAGTTTATAGTATGGAACAGATGTTGATTTTTAAATGACAGCTTTTGTCATGTTTTGTGGCATATTTTGACTCAAATTTATACAATTTTCTTACTTCTTCCTTATCTTAGCAAGGTAATTCGTTATTAATCTGCTGTTCACACAGGTACAACTGGTAAATGCTTTATAAAAGGATTTACAACAGTATGAACTGCATCTTCCTGTATTTGGAAGGATTTGTAAGCTTTTCCATGCATGGTCACATAACATCCCTGTGACAATTATAGCAATTCCTGATGTGAATGACTGAATGCATTTTAGCTGTCTTTTGATGAAGATTAGCAGCTGCAAATCAGGAGGAGCTTTGTCACATAAACTCTACACAGCCCACCAACAACAGTTTCTTGAACCACGATTCTAGAAACTTTTTTTTCAGTATATAATAATATTTTTAAGTGGGAAAAGGAAGGATCATTGGATTGAATACAGTACTTTCTGGGAGTATGTTATTGTTCTGATCATTTTCCCTGTAATGAGTCTGTAAGTTACATAAATCTGCTATTCTGCAGGGCGCATAACATTTTGAGGCCTGATGAAGAATGCCTTGCATTTGAAAACTTGTCTAACTTGATTCCAACAGTGCAGTTGGTCCAATAAAAGATATCATCCCCAATAAATCCTTGCTTCTAACATTGTGTTAAATAAAGATGCAGCTGTTACAGAAAAAAAACACACACTGTCCTCTGTCATGGAGACTTCAGGGTTTTTCTTCTCTGTGTTCATTTTTCCTTTAAAATAACAAACTCTTTCAGATAAGGTGGATAGTTGCACTGCATGTACAGAAAGTGCAGAACTCTCTTCTCTATTTTTCTGTGTTTGTTCATTTTTACAGTTTTATTTTCTGCCTATTAGGTCTTTTACAACGGCTAAGCAAACATCTAGAAACTAAGTACATAGCAGCTAACTAATATATCATGCTATCTGGAAGCAGCACTATCCCATTTTCCCTTATATAGAGGAGAGCTATATACCCTAACCTCAGCTGATACATTTCTTTAACATTTAAAGATGGTAACAGACAAGTGAATCCGTGTTTTTTTTAATGCTTCAGAATTCTAGGAAAAGCAAAATTTCATGGAGGGGTGCATGTGCTTGTGTGTGTTTTTAATTAGCATATATAAATAATGTAAAGTAATGACAAAAATATGTAAATATGTGTCCAAAGCAGACAAAATGTGTCCTCCCTCCTCCCCCACTAATAAATACTTCTGGACTATGCTGAAGGACATATTTATTTTGACTAACAGGAAGTAATTGAAGAGTATAGTTTGGCCATGTGGCTTGGAAGCATTAGCTCAAAATGTCAGGCATGGCTTATGGCACAAAGGCTGGAAGGCACAAAGCCAAAAGATGAGAAGAACTGCTTTGGGGTGAAATCCAGGCCCCTCTGAAGTCAACGGGAGTTATGTGCAATTGACTTAAATAAAACCAGAATGTCACCCCTCATTTCTGCTCAACTCAAGGTGGCTCTCAGCTCTAAAGCCTGGATCCAGCAGGAGTTCAGAAATTCAGTGGGATTCAAACCAAAGGGTTTGATTCGGGCTATTCATTACTATTAACAATAACCAAACATACTATTTTTTTTAATTAAT
>NW_017728943.1:56148895-56166803 GCF_001723895.1 Crocodylus porosus | reverse complement strand
TGGACCCCAGGTCCTTGGGTAGACAAATGAGATTGATTCATTTTCATTAGGTTTCTCCAGAAAAAGAACATTTAAAAACGCTTCACAAGTTTATTATCTAGAAGTCACTGACATCTACAAATGATGAAATCCTGGTCCCAATGAGCTCAATGGCAAAACTCTATTTGACTTCAGTAAGTTCAAGACTTCCATGAAAATCTTAACAAATCCCTTAAGAGCTTTCCAAACTTTCCTCTTACTTTTGAAATTCATACCCCCAGGAAACCACAAACTACATGCATACATATATATCCATATCATCAGGTAAAATGGTTTAGCAAGTCTTTTATCAGTGCAGTTTATAGTATGGAACAGATGTTGATTTTTAAATGACAGCTTTTGTCATGTTTTGTGGCATATTTTGACTCAAATTTATACAATTTTCTTACTTCTTCCTTATCTTAGCAAGGTAATTCGTTATTAATCTGCTGTTCACACAGGTACAACTGGTAAATGCTTTATAAAAGGATTTACAACAGTATGAACTGCATCTTCCTGTATTTGGAAGGATTTGTAAGCTTTTCCATGCATGGTCACATAACATCCCTGTGACAATTATAGCAATTCCTGATGTGAATGACTGAATGCATTTTAGCTGTCTTTTGATGAAGATTAGCAGCTGCAAATCAGGAGGAGCTTTGTCACATAAACTCTACACAGCCCACCAACAACAGTTTCTTGAACCACGATTCTAGAAACTTTTTTTTCAGTATATAATAATATTTTTAAGTGGGAAAAGGAAGGATCATTGGATTGAATACAGTACTTTCTGGGAGTATGTTATTGTTCTGATCATTTTCCCTGTAATGAGTCTGTAAGTTACATAAATCTGCTATTCTGCAGGGCGCATAACATTTTGAGGCCTGATGAAGAATGCCTTGCATTTGAAAACTTGTCTAACTTGATTCCAACAGTGCAGTTGGTCCAATAAAAGATATCATCCCCAATAAATCCTTGCTTCTAACATTGTGTTAAATAAAGATGCAGCTGTTACAGAAAAAAAACACACACTGTCCTCTGTCATGGAGACTTCAGGGTTTTTCTTCTCTGTGTTCATTTTTCCTTTAAAATAACAAACTCTTTCAGATAAGGTGGATAGTTGCACTGCATGTACAGAAAGTGCAGAACTCTCTTCTCTATTTTTCTGTGTTTGTTCATTTTTACAGTTTTATTTTCTGCCTATTAGGTCTTTTACAACGGCTAAGCAAACATCTAGAAACTAAGTACATAGCAGCTAACTAATATATCATGCTATCTGGAAGCAGCACTATCCCATTTTCCCTTATATAGAGGAGAGCTATATACCCTAACCTCAGCTGATACATTTCTTTAACATTTAAAGATGGTAACAGACAAGTGAATCCGTGTTTTTTTTAATGCTTCAGAATTCTAGGAAAAGCAAAATTTCATGGAGGGGTGCATGTGCTTGTGTGTGTTTTTAATTAGCATATATAAATAATGTAAAGTAATGACAAAAATATGTAAATATGTGTCCAAAGCAGACAAAATGTGTCCTCCCTCCTCCCCCACTAATAAATACTTCTGGACTATGCTGAAGGACATATTTATTTTGACTAACAGGAAGTAATTGAAGAGTATAGTTTGGCCATGTGGCTTGGAAGCATTAGCTCAAAATGTCAGGCATGGCTTATGGCACAAAGGCTGGAAGGCACAAAGCCAAAAGATGAGAAGAACTGCTTTGGGGTGAAATCCAGGCCCCTCTGAAGTCAACGGGAGTTATGTGCAATTGACTTAAATAAAACCAGAATGTCACCCCTCATTTCTGCTCAACTCAAGGTGGCTCTCAGCTCTAAAGCCTGGATCCAGCAGGAGTTCAGAAATTCAGTGGGATTCAAACCAAAGGGTTTGATTCGGGCTATTCATTACTATTAACAATAACCAAACATACTATTTTTTTTAATTAATAGGCAACTGAAGTAAGATCCAGATGAACACACTTAAAACCAGTTACCATCTGAAAGATAACATCTAGGAGTTTGAAGGCAAAATGGAGAAAGGGAGTAGATTTCTTTTCAAGTCAAGCAATAGCTTTATCTAGTAGGAAAAAGCTTAAACATAAGGCCAATGAGGAAACAGTTCACACATTCATATTTGTCTGTTGTGCGTCCCAATCTTCTGTTGCCAGACAAACTACCTACAGCAGAGATAACAGGCAAGCCTTGTGGAAATGAAAGGTTAATTTATACATTCAATGAAAATAAAGCAGTGAAATTGTCATTATAGAATAAAAATAAAACGGACTAAAAGTTTGCAAACATATAAGAAAAGGTGAGTCTTTTTTTTTTTTTTTTTTTAACCAACTCTTGAAAATGCTGCTTTAATTTCAGAGTAGCAATTAAGAACTTTCTGGGTTGCTTCCATGAAATGTTGCCTGACATGAAATGTCCTTTGACAAATAAAAGGACTCCTTTACGAAATAAAAGGACTTCTTTAAGAAACAGTGCAGAAACATTAGGCTTGTTTGATAGCTAAAAGGGTTAAAGAAAAAAATACAGCTCCTCTGTTTTAAATGCTCCACATGCAGGTTCCACAAAACAAACACTCCTTTTTTCCTTTTCCTTTGCTTTTCTTTTTAACAAATTTTAAAACACTTATGAAAAGAAAACAGAGACAAGATTGCATCTGGTTTGTCTATGGCGCCATTTGTTGCTATAGGGAGACTGCTTGGAAAAGGTGATGAGTGGTAAGTGGGTGACTGATATTAATAGAGAAACAATAGACAAATTGCTCTCAATGTTGATGTTGTGGTTAACCCTTTAATGAGCAAGTCCAGGTCTTTCCCTCTACTTCTTATACCCGAAAGGCAAGACGTTGGTTACTTAACAACTCCCCACACAAGTTGCTAGTTGTTCCCCTCCAAGATACTTAACATTTTTCTCCTTTTAGTTTCTCCAAGTAGTTTGCATGTAAAAACATTTTGGAAGTAGGAGGGGGAAGAGGAAACAACTCACCGAAATGCTGTTTTTTCATGATTCAGGCCCTTAGGCAGAACTGAACAACATTTCACAGCCTAATGAAAAGGGTGGCTTGTGCCATTAGCATACCTCAAACAACAGTTAATTTTGTTTTTACTCCTAAAGGTGTAAACAGGAAATGTACAGTTTAATAGAGAAAGACCAATGAATTGAAGCACCAAAACTGCCACATGCTCACTGTGAAGATGTGAATTTGCTTAGCACAAGCTAAACCCCTCAAGTGCATTTAATGAAGAAAAAAAGTCTGTATAAAATGAGTTGTTTCCTAATGAGCACATCCACTTATTTAATTAAAGTATTGCTTTCAAAGTTGCAGTCACAATCGCTCTCGTCTCTTGCCAGTTGCAATAAGAAAGATTTACTGAATGACGATGTCAGCTGAATACTTGTATTGATGTTCAGGCCAACGGTCCTCAGCCCTGCCAAGTCGATCATTTCAAGTGAGGCCTCCCCCATTTTAGTCTAATTTTAAGGCAGTTTTCAAAGTACTGAAGTCCTATGAACAAATTCTTAGCATGTTCAGTGAGACATTTAAAGCTTCAAATATTCAGGCAGGACAAGACTCAGCCTCCTTTTTTTAAAGTAGAGATGTGTGCCCATAGCATCATGGCCACAAAATTAATTACTTGCTTAAATGAGAATTCTGTGAATCTCCGATTGCCAGATTTCTGCCTCAGATTCTTCCCAAAATTGAATAATGACTGGTTGAGGTAAATAGATTTGCACCCACAGTGAGATTGTCAGCACAATTTGTATGGGTACTTGCCAGAAGGAGGTCACCTTTCTAAAAATCTCACATATGCTTTTTCAAAATTTACAAAATTCAAATCATCACAGCATGACAACCTGGTTTCTTTTTCTCACTTTCTCATTCAATAAATCAAGTTTCAACTATGTTACACACACACAGACATTGAACTCCACAGTAGTCAAATGTTTAGGATGCTATTGTTTCCTTTATCTTTAATTAAATAAATCCTATAAAATACTTTTTAGCAATCAAAAGAAAAATCTGTAGAAAAACTGTCTCTAACCCCATTCTCGTTAAAAAATTAGGAAATTGTGGTGTCGATGCCTACACAGTCAGATGAGTCACCAATTGGCTGGACGGCCGCACCCAGAGAGTGGTGGTGGATGGGTCATTTTCGACCTGGAGGGATGTGGGCAGTGGGGTCCCCCAGGGCTCAGTCCTCGGGCCCGCACTGTTCAACATCTTCGTAAATGACGTGGACGAGGGGGTAAAAAGCACCCTCTTCGAATTCGCAGCTGACAATACGATGTGAGGAGAAGTGGGCATGCTAGAAGGGAGGGACAGGCTGCAATTGGATCTGGACAGGTTACAGGGGTGGGCAGATGAGAATAAGATGAGGTTCAGTACAGGGTACTGCACCTAGGGAGAAAGAACCAGCAACATACCTACAGGCTGGGGAACCCCTCTCATCAGCACAGAGGCAAAGAAGGATTTTAGAGTCATTATAGACTCCAAGATGAACATGGGCCGACAGTGTGGGGATGCAGTCAGGAATGCCAACCGCACCTTGTCACGCATCCACAGATGCATCTCAGGCAGGTCCAAGGAGGTGATCCTCCCCCTCCATGCGGCACTGGTCAGGCTGCAGTTGGAGTACCAAGTCCAGTTCTGGGCGCCGCACTTCAGGAGGGATGTGGACAACATGGAGAGGGTCCAGAGGAGGGCCACTCACTGCAGGGCAGGCCCTACGACGAAAGGCTATGAGACCTGAACCTGTTCAGCCTCCACAAGAGAAGGCTGAGAGGGGATCTGGTGGCTATCTATAAACTTGCCAAGAGGAACCAGCATGCAATGGGAGAGTCCCTGTTCCCCCGAGTACTACCAGGAGTAACAAGGAATAATGGCCATAAGTTGACAGACAGTAGATTCAGGCTAGATATCAGGAGGCGCTACTTCACGGTCAGGGCGGCTAGGATCTGGAACCAACTTCCAAGGGAAGTGGTGCTTGCTCCTACCCTGGGGGTTTTCAAAAGGAGGCTAGACAATCACCTTGCTGGGGTTATTTGACCACAGCTTTCTTTCCGGCCCATGGCAGGGGGTCAGACTTGATGATCTGTTCAGGTCCCTTCCGACCCTACCAACTATGAAACTATGAAAAAATCAACCTTAAGGCATGTATAGAGTATTACCCATGCCCAAAAACATCATGAGTAATAATGGCATCCTGCACCTTCATGCAAATTTGAATTTCACCGTAGAGTGAGTGAATAATATGAATTCCGAAAAATCAAGTTTACTTTTTTCAAACACCAACATTTCTGTTAGTTTCAAGCTTAGTAGCACAAATCAACACCAGAAAAAAACTAAGTGTTGCATCTGAAATACCATGCAAAATGTGTTGTGAAATGAACAAGGTTGACACAGCTTTTCATCCTTCTTAGGTGGATATATTGTGTTCACCCAGTATATTATATATGGGTAACTCAGGTAAGATCTTAGGAGAAAAAAATCATAAATTGCCATTTATTCTAGTTACTTGGGTCACTAATATTCCTGACAGTATTTCAGCTGTGCTATATACACACAGTATACAGCTAGGTTCCAAACTTTCCCCAAACTGTAATCAGTTAAAGTTTTTCTACTGACCCAATACAAGAAAGGGTCTAACACTGTATTGTTTATGTTCCCAAAACTCAAATATTTAGAAGTGTAAAAGAAACACAAGTTCAGGCCATCATATACTTAATCATCAAAGATTCATGGATTGCTTTTTAAATACGACATTCATGTCTAACATGAAGGAAGGGTGTTTATCATAGTTTCACAAATAATTAACCACCCCATGTCATATGATCTTATCCATATTTTGGATTTATATTTTAGGTCACGTGGCTTTTACTTTGTTGAATACACATAAGTTGATATTTAAAGATGAGTGAACTAATAGAAATCCAAAGTTTCAAACTCACCACATACCCACAAGGAAAAAAGAAAATTAAAAAAGAATAAAAGCCCAGAATCTAGTATTAAAATCCTTTCATGCATGTACCTGTCTTATGGGCAGAATCATAGTCTACAGTGGAATGATCTATTCTCCCCTTTCTTTAAGCTAGTCTTGTTCCACAAGCCAACAGCCTTCCCTCTGTAGCTAGTCCTTCTGAAGCTGATCCTTCAAGAAATACGTAAGAGGAACTTGTTAAAATGATGCAAGCAATCCTCATTCTTTGAAACTAACAATCTATATGTCCCATAGTTTTCTTAGGCAATAGTTTCAATTTGCAGAGAAGTTTTCATCTCAGAGTACTTCAATAATTATTCATACACCAACACAACCCCATTGTAAGGCAGCCACACAGATGGGGGAACAGCCATCTGCACAGCTTCTGAGACAGGAAAATGTGGTCAGAACTCCAGAAGCCCTGTTTGTCCAAAAAAAACAAAAAAAGGGCCCCGGTACCTTTAATTTCCTCAACAAATAGACAGACTTCTCTGTTTTGTTTGAAGGACTCCTAAGAAAGCTTCATTCTGCAGCAGAATACATAGGATTTCTTTTATCTACCTTGAAGGATAAAGAGCACAGCCAACCCTGCTGATATTCATACCTTTGGTTCCAGGGTGTCTATGGTATTTCAAACATGAAACTCAGAGGCTTTCGAGTATTCTAAGAGTTTTCTCCTCTGTTTCCTTTTAAAATAATATTGCTTTTTCAGCCAAAAAGTAAACCGCACTCAAGAACTCTGCATTGTTGGTATGGTTTTCATTCATCTCTCTTGTTTTTATCAAGCAAGGATAACTAATGCTCTACTGTGATGCGTGTTTCTGAGAAATGTGAACAAATGAGACCGCTTGAATTGGAGTTTTTAACATTAAAAAAGGGGCCCTCAGTCAAGAAATGGATGAGTCATTACACATAGCTTTAAAACAACAGGCAACATACATAAAGCAATGCTCTTATGTAAATCTGGCCTACATAGTGTCAAAATCTTCTGATGCCTGAGGATTTCACAAGTAATCCCATGTGGTGTTTAGTTGTAAAACTGTTGTTACTTCTACAGTACAGGAAGGACTACATTTGCCTTCAAATGTGTTACAGGGGTGCATTTCAACCCTGTGGCTGCTATATCAGTTTCTTACACAGCTTGGTTAGCCAGTTTGGATTAAGACAAACTTCTCTATAACTACTATACTATGTGACAAACTCAAACCCATCTTAGAAAATGATACCACTCTTCTAATTTATGGCATAGGTAATTTAACCATAGCATAACTCCATAATCTCACAAAATAATTAAGTCACGTCTTAATTGTTTCCATGTTACAGTCTTCAAATGAAAAACTGAAGTCAATACCAAAATGGCTACTAATTCATGTAAGGCCAGGATTTCACTCCTAACATTTACAGAGCTGCCGAATATTTGTTCGTTCTCTAAGGTTGCAATATATTCCTAAAATTTGGTTAAGGCATGGATGTTCCCTTGTATATAGGTACAACCAACAACAACATAGGAAGTCAGAACACAGCCCAGGTACTATAGTGATATCACAGGAATGTTTCAAATGATTCCTTGAAAACACGATCAAGATCAAAATGACTGTTGGTTCAGGCTCGCAGGTTTGCCTCATGCATGCCAGTCAACCAAAGTAGCTTAACAAATAGTTTTGTGGCAAAAGCTTTTAAACAGCCCAATATGAATGAAGACTTATTTTACGATATTTTCATCCTTTGTTTTCATATTATAGCTGCTTTAACAGTTTTGTTTTATTCTTAATTAACCCAAAACAATCACCTTTATGAACAGAGCCTATAGAGGCACTGGTGTAAACTACTAGCATAGGGACAGAACTTATACACAAACCTGTTTAAGTGATCAGAAACTGGTTTAAACCTGTAACAGAACAGAACAGTACACATAAACCTGTTTCAAAATGGCTGTAAGTGGTCTAAGATGAACCTGACTGAAAGTAGTATCAGACTTAATAGATTTGGGTCAAACCGGTTTATGTAACTTCTGTCCCAGAACCCCTCCTGGTTGAAGTTAAACCAGAGTCCCCCAGCATCCCAGCATGCTTTCCAGCCCTGGGCTGGGCTTTGCAGTCTTCTCCACACATTAAGGCTGGCCCTGCCCATCTGCTCTCTAGACAGAGAAGGGGCAGGGGCATGGCCAGACACGGGCTTGGCAGGTGCCTTTAGGCAAAAGGAACAGGGAGGGGGTTTATTCTCCTCTCCCACCGGGGGACTGCAGCTGGGGTCTGCCTGGCCAGAGAGCAGCAGCTCTTTAGGCATTCCCTACCTCACTGCTCAAGCCACGGCAGAGGAGCATTGCCAGTCTCCCTGCCCCATCCACAGCCTGAAGCAAATGGGGAGAGGGAGGGGGATTTAATCTCCCCCTCTGTCCTCTGTCCTACGGGAAGTCAGGGTCTGCCTGACCAGGGCAGAGGAGCATGTGTTGGACATTCCACCCCCTCCCCACTCCAGCAGCAGGGGCAGGAGTATGGCCAGGGCCGGCCAGCATGGCCCCCCCATCTGCCTGCCTTGCCCATGGCTGAGGCTGGTGCTGTAGGGCTGAGCCAGGCTGGTCAGCAGGCACTGCTGAGGGTGAACACAGAGGGGCCAGCCCAGGCCAGACTGAGGGAGCCTGGCCCTTTTCAGCAGGCTGCAGCTTGTGCTAGGGCCGTGAGTGCTGCATGGCAAGATTGCTCCTGGCTCCCCATGTCCAGGCTGGGCAGGGCCATCATGGAGCTGCAGCCATCTGGGAAGGGCTCAGCAGGGCCAACCCAGGCAGGGCCCTTCCCGTCCAGCTGCAGCTTTGTGACAGCTGGGCCCAGAAGTGGCTGTAAGGGCTGCCTCAGAGGTGTCCCAAGCCCTGGGTCAGAGCCACCCACCATAGCCACCACCCCAGTCCATGTCCTGTGAGGCATGCAGCATGGCCAGGGCCAGCAGGCTGTTCTGCCTCCCTCACTTCCAGCTGCCACTGCCACCCTTGCCCCTGCTATGCTGCTCTGGGTGGGTAGATAGAAAGCTTGAGCCACCTTGCAGCTGCTGAGAAAGGGAAGGGGCGGCTGCTCTAGTGCCCCCTGGCTTCTAACCTCAGCCACTGCAGGCATGTGACTGTGTTTCCAGAATCAAAAGTGAATGTCTGTTCATTTCCAACTCTGTTCAATCTATGCAAGCTAGACTAACCTGCAAAGATTCAATCAATTCAGGCTCTCGCTTTTTGAACATCTGTCCGTAGCCTTGGTGACTGTGCTTCTAAATCCCCTTCCATGCTACTCAGCCAAGTACACATCTGTCAATGGCAGTAAGCATAGTGTGGACACTTTAGGTCAAGTTATAGAAGCTTATGCTTTTAACTCTGGAGGTCCTTTTAACTCTGGAGGTCCCAGTTCAAGCATTGGTCAGTCAGATAAGATGGCAGCTGCTCCATAATAACAGAACATTATTCAAGACCTTTCTTCCCAACTGATGACATAATTTTCTTTGTCTTCTTCCTCCTCTTTTTATTTAGGATATATGGCAAGCGCTCTTCTTGACATGACTTTGCAACTGGTAATCCAGAGCAGAAATAGGGACTCCTTATGTTTGAGTTCTATTCTTACCTAACCCAAAGTTTACCTGCACAAGAAGACTATTTAAAGATTATTTTTATTAGCAGTATTGGGTATTTCTGAAATATGTCTACAAACAGCTCAACCAGAGCAAGCGGCAGGTATGTGATGTTTCTATTTGCTGAGATTGGCTTAAGGTTACTTATGCCTCATTAAACTAAAACATCCTTCTGGCATGGTTTACCTCCTTCCCTCTATCCTATTCAATAGCAAAATGTCCACTTGAGCTATGCATGCTTAAGCCTCATAGGTGATCAGATGGGCAGATCAGATGATCAGGTGATCGAATGATTACTTGGGCCCACGTTTATTTTATATGCAGTTATCAAAGATTTTTAAATATTTCATGTCACATGGTATAAGCTTTAAAAAGTTAAAGTCTTCTAATCAACATGTGATATGCAGCTTGAGAAACAGCATTAACAAACTGCCCTTGAAGTATTTTTAACACAAATAATAATTAAGCTAACTTCAGATGCAGGATTAAGTTCTTCTCTTGTCCCTGCTAAGAATCTCCACTATATCTTCCATTATTTTTTTCTAAATATGACATCCTTACTGACATCAAAAGGCATTCCCTTCATAGAACGTGAAAACAAGCGTAATGTGCACTGCATCCTTGGTATGCATCAAAGAGGAGACTTTGCCAACAGAAGCAAACTTTGCCAGCAGCCTTCTCTTTCTTTTGTAGAAGCCGCAGCTTGATCTGATCTTAAATGGAACAAAATTTAGAGCAAAATTTTCCTGTCCAGTACACCAAGACAGATCTTATCCACTGACTGCAGCATAGTTCCCCAATGCAAATTCTGAATTTCTTCTTCTCATAAGATATATGCAGTGAAATTTTTTACTTTTAATTTTTACAATCAAGCTTTTAACTGACAATCTTATGCTCAAAACCATAAAAGCCACCAAAGCATAAAGAAGCTAGTACTTATCTGGTTTAAAGACTGACTATGTATTGCTAACTCCTACCGTAGCAACCAGAAAGAGGGCTAAAAGCAAATTACTTCAATGACGTTCTTACCTAAAGAGACCATAAAGGTTTGACAATATTTACCAAGGTCTTCGTAATTTGCTTGCTGTGTAAATATGTAACTCTTCCCTTCCTGGGCTTGCACAGGCCTAAAGAGGAATGTCCCTGTAGCGTGCTGTAGCAACATAGAATGTAATGCTGCCTTGTGCTGTTCATGATTTCATTAAGTGGATCCCAACTAGTCTTCTTACAATAGATTATTCTATACAATTCCTAGCTTAAAACGTTCCCATGAGCCATTTTAAGACAGGTTTTACATACAGTTCCCCTGGATTTATTCAGTACCTAGCATTTTACTAATGGACTTGCTAACAATAGCAAGCAGGAAGATTGCAGTTCAACCTAGTTTATGTTTGGAAGGAAGAGCTCTGATTTCCACAGTTATTTCTTGAATTCATTGTCAGGCCAAAGTTGAAACAGCAAAAACAATGGAAGCCTTCCATGTGCGTAAGAACATTGTCTAGTGACAAGCCCTTCAAAGGAGTGAAACAATGGCACAACATAAGGGAGCCTTTAGGGGGAAAAGAACAGTGATCTATATCTAGTGACATTACAACAAAACTACAGAACAGTTGCATAGTGTTGTTGTCCTCTCCAGGGAACGTGTTTCATGGGTTCATGAGTGTTTTCTGGAGCAAATTTAAATAGTGGATCTGTGAGTGAGCATTGAGGAAAGATGCAACAAATGGAGATGAGGGGGTGGATTAAGGTATTGGGTTAGACCTCCGGGGATCTGGTTTTAGGCCCAGATTTAGTACATGCTTCCCATGTAACCTTGGGCAAATCAAGCTCTTTGTGCTTCTGCTCTCCTCCATCTGTAAAACAGGGGTAACACCACTTCCTTTTCCTCATCCTTTGTCAGTCCTCTCTGCCTACTTGAGATTCACAGCCAGGTTGTTGTAGCACCTGGAGTGCCACAAAATCCTTTTAAGAGTGCCACAGAGTGCTATATAATATTACCACTGCATGATTCACAAGATAAAATCAGATTTCAATTAGGAATCCATAGTGTCAAAAGCATTCTGACCTCTTCTGGTCTGAGTTCTTTGCAACAGAAGTGTTGTATTATTTTTCTGTAATCAGAAAAGGAGTGAAAGCTAAGAGTTGCAATTTTCCAAGGGGTGCTTTGAGTCAAAGCAAAATGTACCTTGAGACTAAAAAGGTTGAGAATAACTAGCTGAGACTATAAGCTCTTCAGGGCAGGGACTACTTCTTACTATGTTTACTCTAAGCCTAGCACAAGTGGATCCTTGTCTCATCTAGGACCTCTGAGTTCTACTGTAATACAAATGATTATTGTTATTAATTAAAGGACAGCATGGGAATGTGAGATTGATATTTCTAAAATCCACCAATTTAAGTAAAGAAATGATGTAGAGTTATCATAAGATAAAACACAGACAAAGCACATGACCAAGAGGGTAGAATTAAGCAGCAAGTGAGGCATATGCAATACAGCAAGGGAAGTAAAGACAATAACTAATAAAGTTGGGGCATCACTAAAAACTATTTTTTGAGAGCTGCTTTTTCCCCCTAAAATTTGGTAGCTGTTTTCCTTAGCATAGCAGATCTCAACCTTTTTAGACTCAAAGCACCCCTTGGAAAATGCCAGCTCTTGTTTTTCACTCATTTTTTGTCTAAAGAAAAATAATAGCGCGATTCTTTTGTTGCAAAGAACTCAAAGGCCACAACAGGCCAGAATGTTTTTGACACTATGGAACTACGGATTCATATTTGAAACCTCTTGAGTTTATCTTGACATTTGTGTATAGGTGTTTGTATACTTAACAGTGGTGATATTGCACAACACCCTTAAAAGGATCCCACAGCATCCCAGAGTGCTGCGGCATCCTAGTTGAGAATTGCTGTTTTGGCAGTTAGATATTTACTGGTTTGCCATTTTTGCTAAATATACTGGTGATAGAACTAACTTACTTGTTCTATACTGCGGAAGACCTGCCAGTTATAGCAGATTTTAAGAGGCACAAGAGAGAGAATAGAAGAAAAATGGTCTCTGATAAAGAAAAACAATCTGGAATATAAACACTCACAGAGATGCATGTCCACATGGCAAAACACAATACAGTTGCACCAGAAAAAGTCAGGGGCCTACATTTTGCTCTAATTTACATGAATATAGGTCCCATGTAGGTCAGCGTTTATCAAATAACGTGCTGAATGAACAGCCCATGAAGAGTAAAAGATCCCAGTTAATATGTAGGGATTATAAATTGATTAATGGTGGATGGCCAATATACCATTGACACAATCCAGACTATCTGTCCTTTTGATGTTGACTCTGTGAGAACCAGGGCACCTACTTGTGTGTTTAAAATTGCAATAAAAGCCCTGATTTAAAGTTGCTTCTTTCAACACTTTTAAGAGCAGAAGGCTAAAAGGTTCAAAGTAGCCAATTTCTCTTCCAGGGAGTTAAGGTTAAGCAAATAAAGTTCCTCAGGCCTCACTAAGTCATTATCAGCAATAAAAAACCACCATATCATGATAAATATGGTAGTGTGAAGGCAGCCAGACAAAAGGAACTGGAAAAGCTTATCAAGCTGAATGAAGTAGACCAATACCTGGTCAGCTTCACCTCTGACTGATGACAGAAATCTTCAACCTTTATTTGTATTTCATTGTTCTTTCTACCTCATTAAAAACACAAATATCTGGAGCATAATGACAGACCCAAAGCCCTAAAGGATGGCAACAATATGACTGATTCAACTTGAGCTCTAGAGAATTTAGAGAGAAAAAGATTCGTGTTTGAGCTGTGGAAAGTTGACAGACATCTATATAAAATAGATAACCATAATACTTTCATAAAATTACAGCACCTCCTCCTAACATCCCAAAGACATTACAAAACATTAATACGTGGAGCTGCCTACCAATCCTACAAGCCAGGCAAGCATTATCATCCCCATTTACAGTTCACTTTATTGAGACAAAGAGGTTTAGTGGATTTCTCAGGATACTACAGCAATTCAGGGCTGAACTCCTGAATCCAGACCCTGTGTTTTACCACAGTACCATCCTTTCCCTCCAAAAAGGGCCTGATTCCTGAACAGATGCAAAAGAAACTCGGAGAAGGAATGAAAACCAATCCACTCAGAGGGGACAGCAGCAGAGATAGAATAGGAGAGCTGCCCAGTTTTTCCCAGAATGCACTGAGGCAAACACAATTAGGCAGCACAGATGCAGACATACAAACATAGCTGGGCACCCTTTTGTCATGCATTTACCTCTGGATTAAATACCTTATCACAACTTGAACAAAAAATACCAGCAATTGTTTACTGTATATAGAGTGTATATAGAATTCGCAAATGAGAGATGGACCCTGATGCAAGTTCAAATTTAGATGCAAGCTCACCTAAATTTTGGGGCTGTTCAAATTTGATCTGGCTTAAATCCATCTCTAAAGAAAATGCATATAAAGTATATAAACCAGTTTCTTTTCTTACAGACACTTTAAAAGGTTGCTTGTTTAAACAACTAATTAATATTGTCTAGGACAATGGGGTATATTATACACTTCTATTTCATTTTGAAAAGATTTGTAACATGTTTTTGTTTATAGGACCCGCACCCAAAAAATCATAGCCATAATCTGGGTGCCCTCGCAGGCTAGGGACAGAAGTTACACATACACCTGTTTAAGTGATCAGAAACTTCTGTCCCAGACCCTTTCCTGGTTCACATTAAATCACAGTCCTCCAGCATCCCAACATGCTTTCCAGCCCTGGGCTGTCTGCTCCAGTGAGAAGGGTTGGAGGCAGGGAGGCAGACTGTAACAAAAATCTGTAACAGAAGAGAAGTTCAGTGCACATAAACCAGTTTCAAAATGGCTGAAATGGTTTGAGATAAACCTGCTTGAATGTAGTATCAGATTAACAGATTTGGGTCAAACCAGTTTATGAAACTTCTGTCTTGATTATTCCATAATATTCTAGGGGAAATTAAGATTTTGTGGAAAATGTCAACATTTTGGCTTTTTGTCTTGATTTGGGATGATTTGACTTAAGTCTCTAAATTCTTAAAGGAACAGACAATCTGTTTTCTGACCATTTGTATTTTCAGCTCTTCTCTGTGCTAGGTATGAGAGCAGGCACCTTATGAAGACGGAAATATAGTTTTTTATCAGTGATAAAGCAGAGAATAAAACTAGAGTGCCATTGTCCCATTTCCTGCCTCTATTCACTTCCTCTGGTTTAATTAGTCTTTTTTGCTTTGGGGGCGAGAAAGGGAAAGTAAAGAAGAAAGAGAGAAAAAAAACAAGAAAAGAAGCTCACTAGAAAATGTAATGAACTGTCCTGCAGCCCACTGGAGGTGATAGGTTTTATCACTTTGAACTGACTGCATACAGATTGGTCTGTCAATTGGACTCCAACACAGACAACATGTGGATCTGTGAAACTTGTAACAAGCTGTCTTGCTCTCAAATTGGGCTTGTCAGCCACAAGCACATTCATCAGGCACCTGACTAGATCTCTTACGTGCACACCTGGATCCACAGGCTCAGTCGTTGCCTATATGCGGTCTGTCTGCCAAGAGCAGTTGCTGGGAGAAGGGAGTATAAACAGCATTTCTTAAATCAGTAGGGTCCCTTATTGGGGGAAGGGGGAGGGCGACCGGAGGGAAGCAATTAGCAGAAAATTCACAAATTAGACTTTGCAGACAAGATGCATGTCCCCCGTATGCTCTCTTTTACATACCTGGAACATGTCACAGAAACTTTTAAAAATGTATTTAGGAATTGCTTTTATAGTAGAACTCACTTGCGAATGTAATGTAGGTGACTGTTGCAGTACTCTTCTATGTACCGCCCTAGAAATTATTTGTCGTTGAAGGCAGACGCCATTTTGTACACCACTCATTTCAGACTGCAAGAGAGAGGCAACAAGGGGTATTCAATCTCCTGATGCCTTCACATATGATCTTTATTGATTACAATCAAAAAACTGGCACTATTTTTCAGATCGCAGGTCCATAAAGCCAAGTACACTGTCCCACACAAAGGTAGAGAGCAGATGCTGAGAAGGGCAAATGGCACGCCCAAAATTATCCACTATTTACTCCTCTTCCATGGCAGGTTCTGGCATTCCTAGAGCTTTAGGAACTTCCAATTCAGAAGCTGCACCCCTAACTACCATATTCAATACTACTGACAGACCCTTCCTCCCAGAATTTGTGCAATCCCCTTTTGAACTGCATTAAGCTACCAGCCTCCACAACTTCTTGTAGAAATGTGTTCTGCAAGTTAATTACTTGCTGAGTGATAAAGAAATTCCTTTTGTTAGTTTTAAACCTACTATCCAATAGTTGTATTTTATGCGCCTAATTCTAGTGTTGAAAGAGGCAGTAAATAATAAATCCCTATTTACTTTCTCTGCACCATTTAATGTTTTATAAACCTGTTTCCCCTCAAACATCTCTTTTCTAGCCTGTTTTGTCTCTCCTTGTATGAAAAGCTCCGCCCCCCCGCCCCACAACCTAATATCCTTTTTGCCCTCTGTGTACCTTCTCTACTTCTTCTATATCCATTATGAGATGTGGGGGCCAAAGCTGCAGAAAGTGTTCAAGGTGTGGACACGCCTTCGGTTTATAAAGGAGGAAAATGGTATTTTCTCTTTTGATATGATATTTTCTAGTTGTTCATCTGAACCGAAGACAACTCTGATTGAAAGTATTTGTTTTGTTCTTTCTGTTTCCACATGTAGGGCACCAAAATCATTTTACTATGGACATAAAACCATTATGGCTGAAATTACAATATATGCATTATCGAACAATGAAGTCAGTCTAAATGTTCTGTTTCACTCTGAGTTTGATCTTACTTACGCTCACTGAGAATCTGAACCTGTATTACTGAAGCCAATGGAGGGATTTATTGTTGAAACAAACAGAAGCTAAAAGCTAAAATGTATTGTATATATTTCCTGTATTTACCGGCAAAAAAATTCCTGATATTAGCAGGAAAATAAAACCTTAATATTAATCGGACATTTCATCTTATTCATCTCAAAGTCATTAAAGCAATAACATACACCTCTGCCAAAATTTAGAAGCTAATAATAGGGGGACTGTTGGAGAGACAGAGCAGATAATGGGAAATTCTCTCCCAAGAAATAAGTAATGCCCCATCTAGGCAGGCACAGCACAGCAACTAACCATGCTGTCAGAAAAGGAAGAAGATTATTACTTTTGGGCAAAGAAGAGAGCAGCAGGAGCCTATGAGCTGTTAAAAATAAAGATCCTGTTCTAGTCATATACAAATATAAAACAGACAAAGGGGAGAGAGTAACAGGTTATTCAAATATATATCTGTCAGCAGAACTTTTTTCAGTACCAAATGTTTCCCTGACTAAATTCTCAGGAAAGCAACAAGCACTCTATGGGTTGAAAGCTTTCATGCCTGGACTCTAAACTAGATTGGTTTCCTGTACAAAAGGAATGGAGAAAGGAAGAAAATGTTTGACTGACTGCCCAAGTGATCAGACAGTGTCTTATACTTTGTGGAACAGTGCCTAGCACAACAAAACTGAGAACTGTTATAAAGAACCCAAAGAGTCCAGCCAGTCATCTCTTCATGCATGCTGCTGTATTGCCCTTTGATCACCAGTTCTAACAACCAGCACTAAAGCAAACAGAAATAGGAGGGCTGTCTCAGTAAATCCTGCAGTGAAAGGAAGGGGAGTCAGGGTCCAATGTTCCACCCTTTTTCTGCCATTAGAATAATCTCCTGGTAGCCTCCTCCAGTTTACAGGCAGATTTAGAATAAATGAACAAGTACTACTTAGCTGAATTTTTACAGCCACTCTTACCTCACTGAGCAGGAATGCTGACCAGAAAAAAAATCTGTGTCAATTCAAAAGAAGGATGCCCTTGCTGATTTTCACCAAGTCTGATTTGAATTATATAGCGTTTCTTCAGGGTTTTCCATCACTAACATGAGGCGAGAAAAAAAATAATACCTGCATTATGAACCAGCATTTTCTAGAAAGAAATTCTTCACTCTCTTACTCGGTGCTCACCTCTTGCATTGCACTGATTTTCCCTAGAGAGAGATGAAGATTTTCTGGGTAAGATATATTGCCCCAGATCTCTAGAAGTTGCCATTGTGTCTTTGTTTTCCATTGTACCTTTCTGCATACTTAACTATGCTACTATTATTCAACATATTTAAATCCACAAGGAGATTTGGGATAGAATGTATGCTGGTGGTTATGCACCTCGGCTTTTTTTTTTTTTTTTTTT
>NW_017728943.1:56126376-56148065 GCF_001723895.1 Crocodylus porosus | reverse complement strand
CCACTGGTCACAGGACACCATGATGAGTGACTGCCATCAATTACTACCCTCTGGGTCCGACCACAGAGCCAATTTCCCAGCCAGCAGACCATGGTGGACCCAAGGCCACAACTGGCCAGTTTCACCAAGAGGTGATCATGGGATAACAGTTCTTGAATCCATAAATAAGACTTCTCACTCCCCAAAGAGATGCCAGTCTAAGCTTTCCAGTCCAAAAGCACAAACAGTACTGCATAAAGAATACAGCATTGACATTCCTACTGTTAGGTTTTGCAAAACAGATACATTTCAAAAGAGCTTTGAATTGGGTAGGATGATAGAAGGGTAGCCCAGTTATTAAGCTACTAGCTGGGAACTTGTAAGCTGCAAGTTCTGTTCCCTGATGTACCACAGGCTTCCTTTCCACCAGTCACATAGGGTACCTGTACATGTGCTGCGGGGCTCCTCCAATGCACGGTAATTACAACACTTCAGAGCAGACTCAGTTAATCGAGTCTGCTGGATCACAGTACACACTGCGCTCTAGGAAGCCTCCACGTCAAACAAGCTTTAGTTTGAGCGCCCCAACCACCATTTTGAAGTGCAGGGACGCTAACATATGAAATACTGTGGCACTTTAATTAGAGCACATGTAAAGGTGCCCATAGAGTCAGATTTTCAGAAGCATTACATGCCTATTTCATTAAGAAAGCCTTGGGAATTAATGGAAATTATGCATGTAGGTACCTTTGAGGATTTCTCTGCAACTCAGTTTTCCAACAGTAAAACAGAGCTAACAGTACTGCATTCTTCTCACTACTGTTGGTAAGAGAAATATGTTGAAGACTGAGGACCTGAGACCCTACCATAATGGGAGCCGCATAAGTACCCAAAGTAAGCAGATGTTGTTATATTCATCATTTTGGAGGCTTCAGAGACAGATCTAAGACTTTGTCTACACAGCAACATTTTACTGCATCTCCTATGGGGGGCCTAGCCAAGTAAAATCATGGTTTGTATCCACACAATGCAGTGAAGAATCATTTATTAATTAATTATTAACCATAGATTAACTATAAAGTGAAGTACTTAACTGGTGGATATTAACTGAACACCTCTCCTGCTATCGCCTTTGTCTGGCACATGCTTCAATTCATATATCTACGTAAAGAATACGGTTACTTTGCTGTAACACATCCTAACTAGTAAAGCCAATCTTCCTTCCTCTGATAACTCCGCATGATTAGACATCTCATCATGCACTCTCTCAAAGGAATGCTAACCCTGGCTTTCAGGAACTCAGTCCTGGACATTAAAATATAAGCAAGAAGATACACATGGCCACAGGCCATTGAAAATTCTCTGAACTTCCCTTTGCTGGGTATACTAATCGCATCATTGTTCACATCACTGACTTCTGTGAGTACCTTTACAATTACACTTACTTAGGATTCTAAGTGGAAAGGTCTGGGCAGAGCTGTCCCGGGGGCGTGAATCAGGGTGACCATCCCGGGCTCCAGGCTTTGAGGGACTCCACGGAGCAAGGCGGAGCTGGGCAGAGCAGTGGCTCTGCATCCACCCATCATTAACAACCCCCTCCCTGATGGCAGTGGCAGCTTCTTTGGGTCCAGGGCCCATGGGATCAGAGCAGGGGCGGGGCCTTGCATGGACTGATTTGCCCCGGGCCCCACACCCTGCTCAGGTCAGCTCCTGGTCTGGGAGTAGAGGGCAGCCTTAAAAATGCATACCTTAGCACAGAAAGGATATTCTTGCATCTAAAGCAACAGTTCTCAAACTCTGACAAACTGCACACCACCAATTTGAACCAATACAACCTTAAGTACCATCAGCAAATTTTTGTCATATAAGTAATTATAATAAATCTGTTAACACGTACCACTGACAGGTTGTCTGCATACCACTGGTGGTACATGTATCACAGATTGGCACTGATCTAGAGCACCAGACCAGGAACCAAGGCCATTTATACATATACCTTTTCGTGCTGAGACACACCGGAGATCTGCCATGTCAGAGTAGACTTGATTAATTGAGTCTGCTCATCATGTGACCGGACATGCCCGGCACTGCATCGCATGCATTTGTAGAAATGGCAAAATGCACGTCAGCACACCTTCAATGTGTTTTAGTTCAAAAGAGCACTGCTTCCATTTTCTCAGCACTCACGTGAATTTCACCATTTATACAGATGTATGCAATGCAGCACCCCACGCTGCGTCACACACACATCTAAAAATGAGATCTGAGGTTAGATCTTAGCTTCCCATATTTTGTGTGACCTCATGTAAAGCCCTTTCTCTCTTTATACTTCAGATCTCCTTGTGCAGAGTATAGCTGCGAATGGTTCCTTTTATCCATCCTTTATTAGTTGCATCTATTTGAAATGTAAACTTTTGAGACAAGGCATTTCTATTGCTATGAGTATGTACAATACCCAGGACAATGGGGCCACAGTGTGCCTTATGCTGACAAGATACTCCTATTCTATAAACAACAACAATGACAATTTAGCCATAGTTTATGGACTGTGGGACAGCCATGTACAAGGTGCATCTACACATGCAATTAATGTGACTGAATATACTCTGGCTCAATTTGAGCCAAAGTAAACTAACCCCAATGTCACCAGCTACACATGCATTTAAGCATAGTCAGTTATTACACTGCTGGATACCACTTGTATCTGATGGGACTATCTGGCAGCACAGTAAATTAGTCTACTGCACCTTAACTGCCACACACATGTACACAGTGATGCTTTACTGTGCAGCAAATTAGTCTGCTGTGCAAATTAGTTGTGTAGATGCACCCACAATGCCACAGGATGAGCTCTTCACTTAGGCTGTGAATACCAAAACTTAGCTTCACTGGCCAAAAAACATACCATAACTTGTTAAGCTGTTAACCCTGACTGACTGACTTAAGAAGAAATCATAGCCATAGTTACAGGATAGACAAGCCCTCACCAAGGTTGTGAGAGAAGGGAGAAAAGACTAAGCAATATGGAGGGCAATCCTGAATACAAGATATAGAGTGAGGTGGAGGAGTAGGAAGAAATGAGAACAGAGCTGTAGGCAGGGACTGCGTATGTAAGATTCTATGTTAGGCCAAATAATACTATTTGCAAAATTTAGGGTCATAAAACATGCTGGAGCTGTCTCTGGCTTATGAGACAGAGGTGAATTTCCATCTTGCATAAAGACTCATACTAGGTGAAAGATTGTTACAGAAGCAGCTAATACCAGTTTGAAAGTTACTCACCCCAATCCTTTTGTGTGGTTTTCCTACCTGTAAAACAGTGCTAGTGCTGAGTAATTTAAGAAGGGAATGTTCACACTACAGAGCAGTAATGCTGCATCCCAGCATGTGCTTAGAAGAAACTATAAACTGGAGAATACTGCAAGTCAATAGCAGATCCTGGGAACCAAAGTTAGCAATTATCTATCTTGATTGGTTGATATCCATAGTACTTAAAGTTTTACATATGAATCCCAAGTGACATGCTGAGAAGAGGCTAAATCTAGAATAGCTTTGAAGGTCCTCCCATTGTCGAAAATTTTCTAGAAGAGGGTAGATAGTTAGGGAAAATTATTTTCAGAGAAGAATCAACCAAAACATCTTGCACTCCAGCAGCACACAAATATTCAATATTTGCATGAAGCTGTGCAATCTGCCCCCAGTGCTGTCATTTTAAAAAAGATAATCACTGTTCTAATGTAAACTACAATGGCTTACTACTTGTATAGCATTATTTACACACAAAACTCAAAGAGCTTTCCAAAATGTAGCTAGTTATAATCAATGTTATAGGAAGGGAAATTGAGGCAGCTAAATAAATGGACAATGATGGACTTGAGAACAGACCCTACCTCTGTAATCTGCAGCCATTAGACCAGCATAAGTTCCAAACAGTTAGTCAAATAGGGGATGCATATTCTCCTCCAAGTGAAGGTACTGAAAATGCTTTAACATTTGTGGAACATCTGCATTTGTTTTAAAAATAGCTCCATCATGAGACAATCCTTCTGTCGCTCATTACTATATGAAGGGTCACTCCCTGCCTGTACTTTGTAGCAGCCTGCAACTAGTATCACACATTGATTTTCAGTACCGCACGCTGATTTTCAGAGATGCTGAGACCCTCATGTTGAAAGGAATAACTTGAAATACGGACACTTTTGAAAATGAGGCCAGTTTGCAAGATGACATTCTGATGTAGCAATGGTCTTTTTCACAAGCTATCCTAGGGTAAAAAGAGACGCAATTCCTGATTTACACCCATTTAATTGAGCACAAAATCAGACCCAATATTTGCAAGCTGTTGTCATATTTTTGTTTGCTTGTCATGTCTAATTAAGTGGTAGAGTGTCCTCTCTTAGTCCACGTCCTGAGGAATCCTGGTCCTTGCTGGACCCTCTAAGCATTACCATGGGACAAATATATAATAATATTAGAATTAACCACAAGGTGTCTCAGATAACAAATCTTGCCATTCAGAAATCTAAATCTTCCACATAGCTTACTCTCACAAAAGGAAGTAACTCTAGGGCATTTGTACACATTTGTGCCCCAGCGTCAGGTGCTTTTAAAAGTGCCTGGCATTGTGGCACATGCAGTTGTATAAATGGCAAAATGCACATCAGTGCTGAGAAAATAGTGGTGATGCGTTTTTGAACTAAAATACACCAGGGGGGAGGGGGTAGATATAGATCTCTCTCTCTCTCTCTCTCTCTATATATATATATATCTTTTTCTCTCTCCCCCTATATATATATATATAGTTCCATATAGATAGATAGATATATGAGACACAGCATGGTGCACGTCATCTCGCATGAGGGTTAATCGAGTCTGCTCTGACCAGCCAGATCTCCGGCACGTTGCAGGACAAAAAGGTATGTGTACATCACCCATAATGTTCTTAAAGGCCACAGGCTTCCAGGAACCCCAACTCTGCTGTCAGTCTTTCTGGAACCCCTGTCAATTAAAAAACTACAGTATTAGATCTATTTATAAAGAGGGAACACATCAAGGGTCCCCAATGGCTATTAATGTGGCAGCTTCATTCAACATGCCCTTTTCAAGAACAACTCTCAGAAAGTAAATGTGGCTTCAGCCTGTATACCCACAACTTCTAGAATCCTTGCAACTACCTAACAATACAAACTGAATATAGCAGTGATACTTTAGATAAGAGGGTTGCAGCTTTCTAGTAAACCCCTCTTTTCTTGTGCTATTCCCTCACTGTATGGAGGTGTACCTTTAAGAGGCTCTGGCAGCAGCCGTTTGGAACCAGTTGTTGTGTGGTGCAGAGGCTTGTGTTGCACAGTGCACATCAGTTAGTACTTCAAAGATAAACGAAGCGGACCTCTATCAGACTCCTTGGCACTGAGAGGTCACTGAACAACACACTTTACTCCCAAGGCCTAGTTCAGTGCCTCAGTGCATCTCCCCTGCCTGCAAATCTTACGGTACCTCCTAGGATCACGTTTTCCTGACATTCACCAAGGTTTGTCCTGTAAGCAAAAGTGAACCAAGACCTTTTTCATGTGTGTGGAAATTCAGCTGATTTTGATTCAACAAGTGCTTTTCAAGAGCAACTGCCAGAAAATAAATGTAGTTTTAGCCTGCATACATAATCAGGAAGGAAACTGAAGACAGCCATCAACAGCAGACAGCAGTGAAAAGCTGTAGAAGTGAGGTGACCATTTGTGATCACAGCAGTGGTTAGAGTTGTTTAAAAAATAAATTCACTGCAGATCTTAGGCTCTGGGGCTGGCCTAAGTAACTTCTCAAGAGATTTAAAAACGTGTCCAAAAGTTATCCAGATCAATTCCAGACTAAACAAGAGCAAGCAAATAAATTTGTGTCTGGGCAAGAAGCTTGGTATGTTGGTCCAGGTCATTTGAAGCTGTCAAGGAGTTTTACCAACATAACATAGAGAAAGGAAGTATTTTCTGCTAGATCAACCAGAACGCTTTAGAGGAGATTAGGAACTAAATGAAGTAAAATGACTGTTAAGCATGAACTCTCAAAAATTATACTTCCAGTAAGCCTCAACTTACAAAAGTAAGCCTAGTTTAGGTTTACCATATTTGCAGGTCCAAAAAAGAGGACACCTGTCGGGGGGACACCTCCCTCCCGACCTGCAGCCCCCTACTCCCCCCAGCCCTGCCAGAGGGGGCTCCCAGCTACCACCCCTGCTGGGCCAGAGTGCAGAAGCTCCGATTCATGCAGGCAATGGTAGAGCAAGTCTGGCCCTGGCGCAGGCTGGAGGGAAGAGGAGAGGTGCCCGTGGCACAGCCAGCCCTGGGCTGGGGCTCTAGCACTGCACTAGGCAGCCAACCTGGCCAGGACCCCCCACCCTGGGCAGCAACTCCTGGGGCCTCCTGGCCCCACTGGCCTGGCCACAGAGCTCCCCGCTGCCCTCAAAGGGCTGCACCCACCCCCTTTGCTCACTAGAGGGGGCAGGCACCTCCCCTGCCCTGCTGCAGTCCTGGCACCCAGACAGCTTCTCACAGCACTGCCCTGCCTCCAATCGCCTTCTTCCCGCTCCCACCAGTGGAGCAGAGCAAAATCCCAGACATTGGTTCCTATTTCAAAAAACCACCTGGACTGAGATCAAAAAGAAACATGACCAGGAAAACCCAAATGTATGGTAACCCTAGTCAGTTATATATTTAAACTGTTCTATATTTGCTTTACCAGATTTGTAGCCTTATCCAGAGCTTTTGGGAGACCATGGAAAGACTTCTAATGACTTCAGTGGGCTTTGGATCTGGCCCTAAATGAGCTCGTTCTGGGAAACATGGAACCATGCATCTGTTCCACTTGATGAGCTATATTCCCTACTGAAGTGTTAGGTTTGACTTTTCCATCTGAGAAGCTACAGATGGGGAAAAGCCATACACCCAAACCCATGGGAAACTCAGCTATGAATCCAGACCTAAAATCTGCAATTTTCTGTCTTCTACAATGAGCCAAACCAAAGCTAAGCTATATACGGCATAGAATTTATATCAGAGATGGACAATTATTTGGGTTGGAGGGCCACTTAGGGAGTTTTGGTGAACTGTGACGGGCTCTGTCAGCACCCCCTCACCCTCCATAACAGCTCACCAAAACTTCTTAAGTGGCTTGTGCTTGGCCAGGTTGCTGGGATCAGGCCACAAGCAGGTGGGGAATGGCATCCAGGAGTGGGGCAGGCAGGCAGGGCCACTGGGTGGTGACAGCACAGGGCCAGGGCTTGCGGCAGAGCCACAATCCACTTCCAACATGCCCATGCAATGGGTGCAAGTTCCACAGGCAGGGATGTGCGGGGATCAGATTGTGGGTCTGCCTTTGGCTCTGATCCTGCGCTGTCACTGCCTGGCAAGATCAGCCGGGACCCACATGGGCAAAGAACATGGCCGGGCAGGAAGCAGCATCCAGGAGCAGGACAGCTGGGCAGGGCTGGGGCTGGGATCAGGATCACAGAGTGATACAGCACAGGGCCGGGGCCAGGGGCAGAACCACAGCCATGATCCGATCCCACACATTCCTGGCTACAGAACCTGTGCCCATCGCAGGGACATGTAGGCAGCAGATCATGGCTCTTCCCTGGACCCTGGCCCTGCACTGTCATTACTCCGCAATCCCACCCTACGATCGCAGCCCCACCCACCTACCCACTGCCAGATGCTGCTCCGCACTTGCCCACAGCCCCATCACATCTACCCAACTATGCACTATGACTACATGGGTCCCAACCCTAGAAGTGGCTGCAAGGTGGATGGGCCAGGATGCCAGGCAGCGGGGCTAGAGCTGGCGGTGGTAAGAGCCAGAAGGAGTCACTGTCACCAGGGCTGCAGGGAAGTGAGTCTGGCGGCTATGCTTCCCCAGCCCTGCTGTGCTCCCAGGGGCAGCAGGACCAGTTGCACGTGCCATGGCCCAAGCTGCCCCCAGCACCTGGGCTGGGCAGAATCAAGGGACCTGCTGTGGGCTGGACAAAAACTTTCCATGAACGAGATCTGGCCTGCCAAGGGAGTTTTGCTCAGCCCTGATCTAAGTGATGTGGTTCAGACACTTCTGTACAACAAACCTCCTGAACCTTAAATTCTGGAGGCTGCAAGTGGGAGAAAACAAGGGAAAAACTCTGCTCAGACCCTGTTTGCTCTCCCTTTCAGCAATCATCTCTGCCAGTGTGTGACACAGGATACTAGGCAAGATGTTCTTAAACCAGTATCATTTTTCCTTGTTTACTGTTTTCATCTTTTATAAGGTAACAATGAGACTGCAGCTGCACCTGTATTAATATAACAGGATTATACAGCAGTATGACAAAAAAACAGGAAAGCAGAATAACAGTGAACAAGCTCAGAGGAAAAAGGAATAAAGGAAGATACGAAGCAGAGTGGCAAAATGCTTGTATAGGTATCATAGGGCATTAGGCGGGACACCCCTGTCACTTAGCTCTTTCAGTCAACCTGTTCTGTCTGAAATAAACCTTTAATTTCTCCAAAAATATTAAATGATGGTTTGAGGAACACTTATGTGATACTGCCTCCAAGATCTGTCTACGCAATGCTTGTTCTGAAAATCTTTCCCCCTCAGCCCAGCAGCGAGCTCCATGGATAACTAGCTGCATTGGTAACAGCACTAGGGTAAAGCAGCCCCAGAATTTTTATCACAATGTTATTTAAACCTGCTCAGAGCAACGTTACACATATAGCAGTAAAAATACCTGAGGAAAAATCCTGGCCCCACTGAAGTCAACTGGAACTTTGCCATTGACTTTAATAGAAGCAGGATTTCTCTCTTGAGCCCTGACACATCAGCAGCATTGGCACTCAAATGCTTGTTGGAGTGAGTATGCACACACTGGCATGTTTTATCTTCACAGTGAAAATGACCTATTGACAACAAGAGCTGCCGACTCTTCCACTCCCTCGGCACCACTTCCTAAATGGCCAGTCTGCTCCCGTCATTGGAACTCAACCAATGCAACCTCCAGAAGCACAAGGATCAAAGTAGACAGTGAGCCTACTTCACACATATAACCTCTCAGTACATTTATTCTGAGGACAGGGAAACTAGTGCCTTTGTTCCCCTAAGGTCCAAGTAGATAAAATCCTATGCTTTTATGCCTTCCACCTTCTCCCATTGTTCATCATCAAACACAATTTGCTTTCTTTCTGAGGGATCCTCATAGTATCACAGAAAACAAACAGTATGCCTAGGGGAAGGAAAACCACTATTCCTAAAAATCTCCTACCATTTGAAATAAGGTCTTTTATATTTCATTTGGTTCTTCTTAGACAAATCAGGGAATGGAAGTACATACAAGCGGCTGAACACAAGAATAGAACAATTTTAAACTATACAAGCAGAATCAAAGATACTAAGAAACATAGGGCATTTCTAGACATGCTCTGGGAGATGGGGGGGGGCGGGCTTTAATTTGCGAGCTGTGCTAAGTAAAAGCATCACATGCATCAACATCCCTGCGCTGAAAAATGGTGGTGGGGAGCTTTAAACTAAAGCTTATCCGTCAAGCTTTAGTTCAAAGCACCCTGCCGCCAATTTTAGCACAAGGACACTGATACACATGATGCGGGAAGCTGCTGGAGTACATTAATTTCCACGCTCCAGCAGACTCGATTAATCAAGTCTGCTCCAATGTGCTGGATTTACAGCACGTCAGAACAGCCTCTCTGGATGCGTGCAAGTGCCCATAGTCCTCAAACAGTGTCCTTCCTATCGCTATCAAGTCTACCCCAGCAAAGCCAAGAAGAAAAAAAATTAGGGGACCTGGGCTTTGAGAAGAGGCCTGTCCATTTCAGTTAGGTTGCTTATAATTCCCTTATAAGAAATCTTGCACAGATGCAAGCATACCATGTGTCTAAAATATGTCTGCATTGCTCCACAATGTATGCAATCAAAAATGACTGCAAAATGCATGTCAGGCATTTCCATCTAGCTGCTAAAGCTGAATCATTCTGCTTCTAGAAAACTTTCTAATTATATAAACAACTTTGTTCCAGGTGGTTAGCGTAGAGGGAGTGGGAAAGGAACATCAGTGCAAATATCAACTCTTTGCCAGGGACATAAAATCTGAATGACACATGATTAACTTATACAGCTTTCTGAGTATGAACAGAGGTACTACCCCAGCTGATCTTAATTACCATCTTCATTTGCAGATTTATTTCAAAAGCTATTTTTAATTAACAAAAGAAAAATGTGAAATAAGAATCCTTCTTTTTACAGGGGGGTTTTCCCATGGATATGATTATTGGTTTTGTCTTTGGGGAAATAACAGATCCAAACAATTAGGCCAGGTAGAGACATTACACTTTTAGTGGTATAAGTGATCGGAAACCGGCCTATACACATAACAGTACAGAAGTTCGGCACAGATAAACTGATTTAAAAATAGAAGAACCTGGCCCAAGATTTGCCCCCCTTCGCCACCAAAGGGTGAATGTGTGTTCTGTTCATTATCACTCTCAAATACAACAGTTACAGAAAACCGTGCAACTTAGATTGATTCCATCCCAGGCTTTTTAAATGTCTGTACCTAGCCTTATATTAAAACCAAACCTATGTTAAAACAAAATCATGGCCATATTCCTGGCCCCAACAGTGCCGTCCCTCCATATCATTAGAGTATGCTTCTACTTTATAGCCTAGAAGGAACCTTATATACAGGCCAAACTGCAAAGCCTCAGAGTGTCTAAAGCTTTCCCAAAGTTTAAAGACAAATTTTAAAGTCCTAAAAATATTATATGTCTCTATGTCAGTGTACAATTGTATTGTACTTGAATCCACTTAGACCAGTGGTTCTTAACCTTTCTAGACACAAGGTACCCCACATTGGACATCAGGCACCTCTCAGGAAATACCAGCTGTCAGGAAATGCCAGCTCTTGCTTTCACTTATTTTTAACTATAGAAAAATGAGCAATTCTTCTGTTGTAAAGAACTCAGAAAGACCATAACAGGTTCCAGAATGTTTCCTTGTTTGAATGGATTCCTATTTCATAGAATCATAGAAAATTGGGGTTGGAAGGGATTTCAGGAGGTCACCCAGTCCAACCCCCTGCTGAAAGCAGGGCCATCCCCAACTAGATCATCACAACCAAGGCTTTGTCTAGTTGGGTCTTAAAAACCTTTAAGGATGGATATTCCATAGCCTCTCTGGGTAACCCCTTCTAGTGCTTTACTATCCTCCTAATGAGAAATTCTTTCCTAATATTTAACTTAAACTTCCCTTGCTGCAACTTGAACCCATTGCTCCTTGTTCTGTCATCTGCCACCACTGAGAACAGTCTAGCTCCATCCTCTTTGGATCCACCCTTCAGGTAGTTAGAGGTCATTATTAAATCCCCTTCTCAGTCTCCTCTTTTCCAGACTAGTTAAGCCCAGTCCCCTCAGCCTATTCAAAATTTCTGGGTTTATCTGGTCAATTATATGTAGGGTTGCACACCTGACAGTGTGAATATTGAGAGGCACATCATGGTACCCTTAAAAGAATCTCTCAACACCATGGGTAAGAATCACTGATTTAGTCATATGTAGTTGTAGCAAGGCATAATCTATCCTAGGGTATTTAGCTTATTGTAGCCAGGGCCCCTGATGCTTTTATAGCTAAACATGAAAAGTGGTACCTAGATGAAGCATTTCAGTATTAGGATTCTTCATGGTTTATGGTAAGCCAAGTTCGTTTTTATTTATTAAAAAATAAATCAAAATGAATGCATTTGAAGTTTACATCTATAATAGGACCATATAACACACACCAGCATTGGTAGAGCAGGGGAAAGGCCAGGGGGACAAGTATATGAGGGGCACAAGGTAGGGTTACCATACATCCAGGTTTTCCCGGACATGTCCTCTTTTTAGATCTTCCGATCTCAGTCTGGGAGGTTTTTTTAAATATGATCAAATGTCTGGGATTTTGCTCTGCTTAGCTTCAGAGTTTTCCCAGCACTTCCCAGCTTGCTCTAGCAAGGAGCTGCTTGGGGCGGGAGGCAGGGCGATAGGAGGCAGGATGCACACATGTGGCCAGCATGTAGCCAGCAGAGAGTGGGAGCAGCCGAGCAGCTGGATACAGGTAAGTCTGTGGGGGGGCAGGGTGTGTGTGTGTATGTATGTGGTGGGGCAGGGCTGCAGCAGGGCGTTGGAGGCACATCCCCTCCAGTAGGGGTGGGAAGTCCCTTCAGGGGCAGCAGGATGCTATGTGGCTGGGCCGGAGGCACCGGGGCCAGTGCATGTGCTCTCAGGGACAGGGCTGGGGGGAGCAGGAGGCTGCGGATTGGAAGTGAGGGGCACTGGGGAATGGGGGACTGTAGATTGGGGGTGCAGGGCACTGGCAGTGACAGAGGGGTGTCAGCAGTGAGGGGAACAGCAGGGATGGCAGGGGCTGTAGGTTAGGAGTGAGGGGCACCAGCATGGCCCGGGGGGCAGGATACTGCAGTTTCAGAGTGAGGGGCACTGTCAGGACTGAATCTGTGCGTCAGGAGTGAATGGCAGCAGCAGGGCTGGAGGAGCGTGGCTTGGGAGTGAGGGGCAACAGAATGGACAGGGCACTGCCATATCACTGCCCCCCCCCCAAATCTATACTACCCCCTCCCCTCACACACAAGAGGTGTCCTCTTTTTTGGGACCGGAAATATGGTAACCCTAGCACAAGGGATGGAACAGAGTCCCACGCCTACACAGACAGGCACACTTGCTATGCACACACACCTGCTCAGCATCTGCAGAATCTAAATATTTTTATAAAGCTTTCAAGATTTACAGTTGTGAGTAAAACATTCAAAATCAATTAACGGGTTTCTTTTCCATCCACTTTATCCATATGTTTTAAACATTAAGGAAGACCATTAAAAACAGTGTGGAGATAAGGAAGAAAGTAGTGAGTAAGTAGGAAAAAGCAGAGTTATGAAGGAGCTTAAAGTTAGGCTTTTAAGAGTTAAGAACTTAAGACTTCTTTCCTTGCCGGTATCTCCTCCTTTGCTGGCACTTGATAGAGACCTGATTGTTCAAGTTCACTGAAGCTGTGAAGACACTAGGAGATGCAAATACTATTCTTCGTGCTTTACAGGAATCAGAGCTTTATATCTTACTTGAACATTCCTGAAGCAGCATTATGTGAAACAAAAGTATCTGCGCCAGGCTCCAGTGCACCACAACTAACCTGCTTGTGGCCAGAGACCATACTGAACTATGAAAGAGTTCTTCTAAAATTGTCATCACATGAGGGTGAATGCAACAAACACTTTGCAAAGCCGAAACACACAAGAAGACAACTGCCAGTATTATCAACTATTAATTGTTTGTTTGGGTTTGTTTTTGTTTTGTACTAAACACTGTATAGCAGTGGTGGGCAATTATTTGGGCTGGCGGGCCACTTTACAAGTTTTGGTCAGCCGTCAGGGGCCACATACATAAAATCTTTCAGAAGGTATCATTTTAATGATTTATAGATAAACATACAAATCATATACTAAAAATCAAACACCTACTATAACATATTTAAATGTTATTTTAAAACAGTGGTAAGGCATAGGGGGTGAAAGGGTGTGTACATGCACCCCCTGAGAGTGCTGGTTCACCCCGTCAGACCGCACTCCCTGTTTAGGAGACAGGCAAGGGGGTATGTGGGAGTGCCAGTGCCCCCGCTGCAAGCACTGGCCAGGAAGCGAGGCCACCAGCAAAAGCAGCCATGCCATTTCCAGAAGTGGCCATGGGACTTCCAGAAGCTGCATGGCCACTTCTTGGTGAGTGAGATCAGCCACTGGGCACCCCCCCCCACCCCCTTGGTTAGCACAATTGCCGTGGAAGAACACCCCCAGTCAGTGAGATCGGCTGCCAGGGACCCCCCGCCAGTCGCTGACTGGTGTCGGGGGGGCACATGCTCCCCCATCCCCCTGACTTGAGGTACCAGTAGCCCATATTTAAAAAAATAATTTTTGTCCAGATTTATGGGGGTTTTAGTAGTGTATATAGTGCCAATTGTATAATAGCTACAAATAAAGTCTTACTCTTGTATATTGTTTGGAGGGTGTGGATGTGGGTATGTGGGGAAGAAGCTGCCCATGTGCTAGGTCTCGGGAGCTGGCTGGGGGAGGGACAGCAGAGGGGGGAGAGAAGGAGGCATGTGCAGCAGAGCTCCCCCAGGCGGTATGGTCTAGATGAGGTCTGCCTCCTCCCCATCTGGCCCACAGCAGCCCCACAGCACTCTGAATGGGACCATGCTCCCACCCCATGCCCACCAATGGCACCACCCTGGCCTTACCAGTGTGCACAGCTTCCCAACAGGGCTGCTCCTGCTGCTGTCCAGTTATTGCTCAGCTCCCTCCATCTCCAGCAGCTCCTCCTCCTCTTCCTCCTACCACTGCTGTGCTGCTTTTTTCCCATCTACCTTATTCTTCCCACCTTCCACCCACTTGGCTGCCCACAGATGGCTGCTCATCACACTGGATGGGTGGAGAGGGTAGAAGGCAGCTGGGAGCTAGAGCCCCATGCACTGAGGCAGTCCCCCACCCTCACCTGGGTGTGTGGTGCCTGGCATACATCCCCATGACTGCTGTTGCTGCTTCTCCACATTACCTGCTGCCTGGAGCAGTACAGCAGGGACAGGAAAAGCAGCTGGAGTCAAGAGGGAGCTGGGCAGTACCCAGACAGTAGCATAAGCAACCAGACCAGACCTGCCACAAAACTCTGTGTACTGGTTGGGGCTGGGGCTGGGGCCATGGTGGTTCCCATTAGCTGGTGCAGGGTAGATGCAGGCAGGAGCACAGCACGGGCTGACCTGGGTGGGGCTCAGCCCCGTGCAGTGTCATGGGAGTAGTCATGGCCCAGATAAAATTAATTAGCGGGCCAGATCCAGCCTGCGGGCCATATTTTGCCCACCCCTGCAATATAGGAATAGTGTAGAGATCACGTATTTCTTTTTATTACAGATAGCACATTCGTAGGGCCACATGAGAGGCTTAAAGTAAAATTCCCTCTAGATTTACCACTTTACTACTTATGCTATTCTATCCGCTACAAATTCTTCCAGGTACCTGACTGGAGTGTCTTGGTCTACTGGTCAGGGTGAAACTAACATCAGATTTGTAGTCAGGAAAAGCTTTTCCCTCAGGTCAGATTAGCAAGGAGTGTGTGTGTGTGTGTGTTGGTACGTACATGCATGTACACATGTGCATTTGCTTACCTCCATAGATTGGGGTACAGTCCTCTTCCTCAATTTTCTAAACACTTATTAAACAAAATATTTCTCTACTACTGCAGAAGCACAGCATTGGTGGTGCCTTTGTCCATGTTGCTCCTTATTTCCACATGTCATAAAGCAGTGGTTCTCAACCTTTTTTGTACTAGGATCCATTTGTAAACATTGATGGCCAATCCTGACCCATTAAATACATTACGTAGAAAACAGCCCCTTGGCCCTGCTGGTGCCCTTCACTCCTGACTCACTGTCCCCCAGCCCTCCACTGTGTGGGGCAGTGGGTAGGTGTATGGCACATGGGGGCCCCAAGCAGCCCCTTGCAGGCTGGAACTCTGCCCACCTGCAAGGGAAAACCCACTGTTTCCCATGTTTTTCTCTATTAACAGAGAATCAATTTTTAAAGTTTACCAATCCATTTTTTAAAATTTGGTCATGACCCTTTCATATATTCTTGCAACCTACTTTTGGGTCACAACCCACAAGTTGAGAAACATTGTCATAAGGTGTTTTGGTCTTGTTTCAATAATGTCTTTTGTAATTGTGGTGTTCAAGGAGACTAGAATAGAGCAGGAGTGTCAAATTCATCTTGTGCTCAAGGTTGGATCTGAACCGTAGGTCTCCTTCCAGGCCAGATACAACCCAGGGCAAGAGGTGGCTTCAGCCCAAGGCAAGAAGTGGCTTCAGCCCAGAGCATAGGGCAGTGATAGAAACAGCTCCAGCCTAGGGCATGTGGCAGTGGCAGTGGCTCTAGACTGAGGGCAGCAGCTCCAGTTCTACCCCAGGGCATAGAGTGGTGGTAGGGCCAGCAAAGGAAGAGGTAGGCCAAGTATCTACTTGCTATAGAAGCGGTGATGACAACAGGCCAAGCAGCTACAGTGTGACCAGGGCTGCATCTACAGTTGCTCATCCTCCTGCTAGCAATCACTATACCTACTGGAGCTCAAGGGTCCCAGATTTTGCAGCAGGCCAGTGCCTCCCAGCCATGCTTCCCAACTTTTGGTTGCTTACTGACAGCCCAGCAGGCAGATCCACCATATATTTGAAACCTCAGAAGCAGACAATTGTTATGACTCCTTGGATAAATGATTGTCTGTGAATGCAGAGGACTGGTCTCAGTAGCTCAGACACCCCCTTCTATTCTTATACTCCTATATTATAACATATAACATAGATGAATATGAGAATAGAAGGGGCCTTCTGAACAACTTTCACCATCATTCTAACTCAGCACCTTCCAGTACTGTTTTAAGCGATATGGCCAACATCTGTCATGCATAGTTTGCTTTCTCTCTCACCACGCCTTTTGGGGAGAACTGTGCATGGAGAGTAATCTTTTATTTTGGTAGGGTTTGGGCAGAGGGAGGGGGCACTGTTTCCACATACATCTTGTTATGGATTAATGTCAGTAAAGGTAAGAAGTACAGAAAATACTAGAACTAGAAGATTTAATGGGTGATGGTCCTTAGTCCTCAGACCAGCCCCCCAACAATGCTTCATGTAGATTTCTCAGGGATGCAGGTTGTAGTTATATTGGTCTACAGGCAAAAGGAATCAGAACTTGTAGCAGAGATAATATTTTTTATTAAACCAACTAGATATTTGCAAAAAAAAATCCTTATTTGCAAGTTTTCAGGCATTCTTACCCTTCTTCAGGCATAGGAGAACCCAAAGATTGTAAAATTTCTCCTAGGTAGAAAGCAAAATTAATATTTCATGGGAGAGCTGAAGGTGTTGTGTGTCTGAAAGCTTGCAAATAAAGACTTTTTTGCAAATGTCTAGTTTGCATTGTAATCTCCCTGGACTAACTGATGTCAGAGTGCCTGTTCTTAGACAACAAGACTTTAAAATCCAATTTGAACAAGAAACTGGGGAACAAGAAATCACCCACAGACTGAATCTAGTTAAGTATGGTACAAACCAAGAACATGGATTTTTTGCTTTTATAAACTGTAGGTGCATCTACACATGCAAATAATCCAGGAAGTTTACTCTCAAGTAAACTACTCGAGAATAAACCTCTCAGGCACATGTCTACATGTGTAGGGACACAGGAGAAAATTTACTGCTCCTAGCAGCAGACTGCTCCTGCTTCCTGCGACCCTGAAATGGGCCCCTGCAGCAGCCAGGGGGAGCCGTAGGCTCTCCCTGGGTGCTAGCTCAGAGGCCGGGAGACAACTGTCTCCTGGTAGGGACTGGGGCATTGCTCCATGCCCCCAGGACCTGCCTGCTGCTGGGGCAGGCTCCACCACCAGAGCCAAGTCAGGGACAACATCCCCACCTTGCCCTGGTATCAGAGAGATCCCAGCTCCACAGTCATGAGGCCAGCTCTAAGAGATCCTTCTCTCCTGGCCCAAATCCCAAAGTTGTGGGGCACAGGCCAAAAGATCTTTTTTCTCTCAGCCTGAGCCCCATGGTCATGGGGCCTGGGCCAGGAGATCTTTCTCTCACAGCCCAAATCCTGTGGTCGCAGGGCTGGCACCGAGAGATCCTTCTCTCCCAGCCCAAGTCTTGTGGTCTCGGGGCCCAGGCTAGGAGATCTTTATCTCCCAGAATGAGAAAAATCTCCCAGCACTGGCCCTGCAACTGTGGAGCCACTGCTGAGAGAGAAGGATGTCCCAGCTTAGGCCCCGCAACAGTGGGACTCAGGCTGGGAGATAAGGATGTCCCAGTCCTGGCCCCTCAATCATGGAGTGGCGCCTGGGAGCTCCCTGCTACTAGGGCAGAGGGACATTGTCCCCATTTGGGCTCCAGTGGCAGAGCCCGCCCTGGCAGCAGAGAGGCAGAGAGCCATCTCCTGCCCCCTGCTGCACAGGAGCACATTTGCTCCCAGTCAGATGTCTGCACATGTACTACTGTGCATCAAGTAATCTCAAGTAAATTTGTTACCTGCAAATGCACTTGCAATTAGAGCAAATTACTGCACAGTAAGCATCTGCACATGTAGATGCTTACTGGGGTAAGTAATTAGCTCTACTGTGCAGTAAAGTATCTTCATAGATTCACAGATGCTAGGGTCAGAAGGGACCTCAATAGATCATCGAGTCCAACCCCCTACATAGGCAGGAAAGAGTGCTGGCTTCAGATGACCCCAGCCTGATGCCTATCTAACCTCCTCTTGAAGATCCCCAAGGTAGAGGAAAGCACCACCTCCCTTGGGAGCCCATTCCACATTTTGGCCACTCTAACTGTGAAGAAGTTCCTCCTAATGTCCAGTCTAAATCTGCTCTCTGCTAGTTTATGGCCATTCTTTCTTGTGACCCCCAGGGGTGCCTTGGTGAGCAGAGCCTCACCAATTCCCTTCTGTGGCCCCATCTTGTGTAGACACACCCTGTACAATGGGTCCTGTTTCATTTTTCTCTCTCACAGCTCACCTCACCTTTCTCAACAGTGCCCTCTCCTTTTTCCCTTCCCCCTTCCCTATCCTTCAGTATTCTAATCTCTGCTTCCTGCAGTTTCCTAACAGCATCTGAAGTAAGCTGCTGCTTAGCAAAGCTCATGCATCTCTGATTTAGTTAGTCCTTAAGGTGCAAAGCCATCCTGCTTCTACCTTCCTGTCATAGTCTACGCTGTTTCTTATGCATGGGAGGCCTTCCCTAAATCTATATTTTAGGAATATTTATTCATCCAAGCCACTGACAAACTGATGAAGTTTCATTTCACTTCAAGAACCCTGTTATATAGTCAACTAATGTTTAATGGCTGCTGAGTGGATAGTTGGGGAAAGTCACTACTTACATCATTAGAAAAGTAATGGCATCTTCCACATCACATAACATCAAAGTACATTAAAATGTGTTACTATTTTATGCATTTTTCCTTCTTCCACTCTTAATGTCTGCACAAAAATTATTAAGACTATGTGCTACTCTTCCTAAACTTCAGCTCCTAAAAAACATTCTTTTTCTACTCCTTCCTTAGCCATAAACTTCCTGCTGCACTACAATGACTGACAGATCATCCCAGTGGAGTAGTTTTTACATTTATTCATCCAAGCCACTGACAAACGGATGAAAGAAAGTTGATTGCTTTGCACGACAACCTGGATTTTGAGGATTTCAACGTCCATTCTGCATTGCATAGCAAACCATTTGTACAATGGTATTTATCTGCACCAAAAATATAACCGAGTGGGTCTGTGCTGTGGTGTATGTGGGTGTGCTGGCTGCCAGAGGTATGGCCAGCCACCAGCTGTGGCAGCAGCTACTTTTTGGACATCCCCCACCCCCAAAAGGCAGCACCTGGGACTCCTATCTTGGTTGTCCCCTTTAGTTGCACCACTGACTACATATAACATATTTGCTTCATTGCATGTAAGGTTTCAATTCAATTCTTGGCTTCTCTGATTTCCTCCTGCATCCCAATGGTACTAAACAGGCTCACAAGCCTGTAAACAGGTTTGATGCATACTGAAATGGAGGACTGAAAAGTACCACATGGGCATCGCTCTATAAACTTTCCTTTAACAACACAGAATCCTAGATACCATCAGAAGTGGATCGAGTTACCGTTTACAACAGAAACTTTTCCAAAAGTCTCTCTCTCTACCTTTCAACTCTGCAACAAATTGAAGCACCTCTGCTGTGCAGGGAAAATCCCTGCTGAAAATCCGGCTCTAAAACTGTAAAGAGGAAAGCAGACAGGTCTTTTTAGAGTGTAAAAGGGGTTACAGTTTCCTTCTAATAACAGTTACCGTAGCCTTTGATATTCTATCTACTTTATTATTTCCCCCCAATTTTGTGGAATAACAGCTGTGATAATAAAATGCCAGCAGAGTCCATCTTTTACACTGCCTGTCACTGGGCTCAGTAAATCTGGGAAGACAGAGAAAACACTTGTTTGGAGACTTCAGCTTGCTTCAGTTATGAGGCTAAAGATGAGTCACCATCTGACCCCAGGAGTCAAAGGTTATCCCCTAAGGGGAGTCAGTGAGTTGTTCAGTCCATTCGTGGCTAATCCCCGATGAGTGGCTCTCACTAAAAGATTTCTTTATTCCAATGGCTTTAAAAAAATAACAACAGAGTTAACAAGCCTAGTAGAAATCCATGACTCAGGCAAATCCTCAAGGATCAAGCGGGGAGGGGGAGGACTGGAAACTAATCCACGAGGCCAAAATGTCCTTTGCCAAGCCTTTCAAAAACAAAAACTTCACTAGGGTCTTCTTGTTAGTAGCAATTACAGAGAAAAGTATAGGGGAAGGATTTCTTTCTTTTTCAGCTAAGAACCTATTCGGAGCAACACAAACAAGGGTCTCCATTGAGACCACGCAGTAATCCTGATCCATTAAAATAGCTGCCTTTGTACATCAGGGTGATTCTTGATCTGCAGTACATGCTGCAAAAAGAGCGGTGGGGGGGAAGAGTTTTGTTTAGAATGAGAATGTGCATTTCCTCAGAAATGCTTGCTGTTTTGTCGGGCTGTCTGAAATCTTGCTACAGCCCTGCTGGCACAAAAATAGGAAAGTTTATACCACTTGGATTTGAACGTCAATAGTGTCAGATACAACAGTGCTGGCAAAATAATAGGAAAGTTTATACCACATGCTTTTGAACATCAGTAATGCCTTATATTAGGAGGACCAGCCACTGATCAAAAATGATCATTTCCTGGTTTTCAGAAAAAGGAAAACATCTTTGCATTAGTTCTGCTGCTACAGTTTTCATGTCATGTATCTCTCCCAAAAGTCAGCCACAAACTGGTAGAAGATTTTAAATCTTCACCCATTTTCTGGGACCAGAACAGCAACACTACTGATAGTACTTCATCGTGGTGGATGCCTCACAAAAAAACATGTCCCTGTGAAAACAGCACTGGGCAAAAGCAGCACAAGGAAAGCAAAGGCACAGGAGAGAGGAGGAAGGCCTCCAAAATATCTTACAAATATCCAGCCATCTCTTTGATCTACTCACTTGCCCTTTAACCCCATCTCTGCCAGAACTACTTTGAACATCTTGAAGCGAACTGTTTTCAAACAGCTTTTCTGTATAAAATTACAAGCAATAGTCTCTATGTCAAATTCTACCCTCACCTGCACACATATATTATTCCATTTGTTCTGTTACACCATGTGATCCCATTGTCTCCAGCAGGGTTTTGACTAATGTTTCTGTTACTGAAGCATCACCAGGAATAAAATTAAGTTAATCCTCTCTTAGGTTTGCAGGTGTAGCCCATAGATTCAGAAATAGTTTCATAGTTTTTAGGGTTGGAAGAGACCTGAGCAGATCATCAAGTCCGACCCCCTGCCATGGCAGGAAAGAGTACTGGAGTCAAACGAAAGGAGTTCCCCAACCTGCAGGTCTGCTGCTGGTTCTTCCTCCCCAGATGCATCACTTTGCACTTGTCGGTGTTGAATCCCATCCCATTCTCATCCGCCCACCCCTGTAACCTGTCTAGGTCCAATTGTAGCCTATGCCTTCCTTCTAACATTCCCACATCCCCCCACTTCTTAGTGTCATCAGCAAATTTGAACAGGG
>NW_017728943.1:56118289-56126276 GCF_001723895.1 Crocodylus porosus | reverse complement strand
CAAAAATGACCCATCCACCACCACTCTCTGGGTGCTGCCCTTCAGCCTGATGATCCTTGAGGTCCCTTCCAGAAATGTTAGGGTCTAGAAGGGACCTCAGGGATCATCAGATCCAGCCCCCCTGCTCTGGGCAGGAAAGACTGCTGAGGTCAGATGACCCCAGCGAGGTGTGCGTCCAATCATCTTTTGAAGATCCCCAGGCAAGATGACTGTACCATCTCTGGGAGGAGTCTATTTCAGACTCTGGACACACAAGCTGTCTAATCTGAAACAGTCCTCTATCAGTTTATGACCATTATTCCTAGTCTTCCCCTGGGGTGCTTTGGTGATCCCCTGATGTTCTCCCCTTATATACTTAAAGGCTGCCACAAAGTCCCCTCTGAGTCTTCACTTCTCCAGGCTGAACAGTGCCATGTCCCTCAACCTCTCCTCATATGATCTATTCTCCAGGCCTCTAATCATTTGTGTGGCCCTCCTTTGGACTTTCCAGCTTCTCCACATCCCTTTTGAACTGTGGCGCCCAGAACTGCGGCCTCACCAATGCTGAGCACAGTGGGAGGATGACATCTTTAGTCTTGTTTGTGATGTATTGGTTGATGCATGCTGGAGTGCTATTCACTTTGCTGGCTATAGCATCGCACTGGTGGGCTCATGTTCATTTTATGGTCAAACATGGTCCCCAGGTCTCTTTCAGTTGTGGTGCTGACTAATGTAGCACCACCAAGCCTGTAAGTATGTTGTGGGTTATTTCTCCCCAGATGGAGCATCTTACACTTCTCAGTGTTAAATATCATTAAGTTTAGACCCGCCCACTTAACAAGCCTGCTCAGGTCAGCCAGTATCCTCAGCCTGTCCTCCAGCATGACCACACTTCCCCATAGCTTGGTGTTATACCAGCACAGCTTACAGCAGCAACCTCTCCTAGGGCAAACAGTTAATACTGACAGAGAAAAAGACTCCTTTCTGGTAGAAGAGCTTATAACAGTTGTCCAAGTATATAGGAAAAAAGATCTCAATATAACTTTTCAGAAGGCATTTGCCAACTTAGCTGTGGCAGCAGAAAATCAAATCCCCAAATGATACAGCCATGATAGAACAACTTTTATGTGAAGACCATGCCTTAAGTTGTGTCCTTACTGGTAAAAAGGAGGACTTAATTTGGCTGGGGCCAGATCTACAGCACAGACTTTTGCTGGCATGTGCCAGTTGGGTTGTCATGAAGCATCAGGTGGTTGCTTGATGCAATCATGGGTATTTACAAGAATATATAAAATCCTGTTTCCCTGAACACAGCAGGAATCAAACAGCAGGAGACATAGGTGACTGATAGGACATCCCTCCACCCTTGAGATTGGCCACTTCCACCGGCTTTGGCAGGCAATCGATGCTCACTACCCCTCCTCCCCCTCCCACCGACTTCTGTGGACGGTTGGCACCCCGCCACCAATGCTGCCAGCCACAAACTGTGCCCCCCCAGTCTTAGAAGTCACCCATGGCAGGAGATGGGAACTGTAAGCAAAGAAACTATCTCCCTTCAGCCAGCACTCAACTCTAAACCATCTTTTTTGCAAAGACACTGTTCCCTGTGCTTGTTCTGAGTGTATCCCCTGTAGCATTTTTGCCTAAATTTCTCAGGCACAGACACCTGAACTTCCACTGGACTGACTGTATGAGAGGAACTTCTCTAGTTAGATAAAACTACCTATGGTAACCAAATTTAAAATGTATTTTGAGCAAATATTCATACGTGTGAGCTTAGGCAGGCAAGGTTATTTGAGCAGATGTGATATCTTTTATTAGACCAACTAAGTAGTTGGAAAAAAGTTCTTAGAAAGCTTTTGGGCACAATCACCCTTCTTCAGGCAACCTTCTTTTTTGATGCCTGAAGAAGGGTGATTGTGCCCGAAAGCTTGCTAAGGACTCTTTTCCAGCTGCTCAGTTGATCTTATAAAAGATACCATGTCTACCCAAAGAACCTTGCCTGCCTATGTCCTTAGACCAACACAGCTACAACCAAAAACCCAGCTACTTGTGAGCTTAGAATTTGTTTCCTTATGTATCTTCACACCAGTAACTTTCAGTTTTACAAATATCCATAAAAAGGGATTACAAATACATCTGAAGCAAATTGATTACAAATTCATCCTCAAAATGAGGATCTGTGAACACCACTGTGCTGACAGGTTGTTCCGTTTTGTTTGAATCACTTTCTATATAAGCTTCTCTTTTACAGCATCATGTGAATGATGAGCTGGCTCCACTGGCCTCCCTCAGAACCTGAAAGAGAATATACCTTAATGCAGGAGTCTCAGACTCACCCCCTACCCCGGCTGGCACCAGACTGGGGGCTCCCTGCAGGCCTGGTAGTAGGACAAGTGGTGGGGGTGACAGGGGCAGTAGGGCAAGCAATGGTGGTAGCAGCAGTGGCTGAGCCAGCATTGGAGGTATCAGGGCAACAGTTGGTGGGGCACATGAGCTGTCAGAACAGCTCTCACATGCCCCCTTCCTACCAATGGCCATGCCCAACTGGGCCCCATAGCTCTGGATTCTGTGGCAGGTCCCACCATGCACTAGCCCCACCCTTGAATTCCCAGGCCAGCTGAAAGTTGGAAGAAATGGGGCCTGTACTGGCCTGTGGGTCATATGTTTAACGCCTGTGTTAATGCAATATATTCAGGAAGATAAATGCAAGTACAGAGTTTACATGCTATGAAGATCTGCATTAGAGCTAGCTTCTTTGCAAAAGCCTTTTGCTTCAACTCACGGATTCCCTCCATTTTTACTTCAGAATTATTTCCCTAATTTTTGGTGAAAGCCCTCTTTTGAAGGCAATTTGTTCAGCTCTCTGGATTACATTTATTAGGGAGCTTTCTGCCCTAACATTAAAACATGAGAAGATTGATTTGAATGGTGCCTAAAGAAGAAAATCGTTATTTCATAAGCCATAACAATTGGATGCAGTTACTAGTTGGTGTTTTCCTTTGGGGAAACAATATTACAGAAGTGTAGTAAAATAACGATACCAAATGATTGGGGGGAGGAGTAAACAAAAACCATAATTTAACCTGAGAGGATCTGCAGAGGTCAGCCATCACTCTGAGAACTACTGGTCCCCATCTTTTTCAAAGAGTTGACAGCTCCAAGGTTAAACTAGCTTAGCCTTGAGTTCTGGAATGAAACAAATGAGGGAAAACAGTGCACAAGACAGACTGGACTACAATATGCATCTAGTAGGAGCAGCGCATCTATTCTTTTCTTCTTGCTGCAGCTTACCCTTCAAAGCTCCAAGTGAAGGAAACAAAAGACTGGATACTTAAAACTTTTTAAACAAAACTAGACAGCTTCATTTTTCATGCCTTTTCTTTGTGGTGGTTTTGCAATTTGCTTCCAGCTTCCCTGAAGTCCTCAGGCAAGTAGAACCTGTTTGCCATTGATGTGTGCAAGCACCCTTAGACCCAAACCCAGCCAACAGTTCTGGGTAAACAGGCTGCCCCTGGGAGGAGCTGGAATTTGAACTACAAATCATTCATCTCCAAAACAGCTACTCTCCAGGCAAGGCAGAGCACCAGTATTTCTACTGTCTAAGCAAATTTCTCTGAAAGTATGAATGTTCCTCCCCAGGGAGAAGGTTGCTTATTTAATATGGGTGGAGACCTGTTTTAGTGCCACAATTTAGAAATACCTAAACTAGCTCTAAATGAGCTCCTTAGGTAATGGAAGCAGTTCAGCTGCCTCAGTGCAATGCTCCAACTAGTTAATTGGCCCTGGTGGCTAGCATTCAAAAAGCCTGAGCCTGAACTGACTCAATCTTTGCAGGTTAGTCTAACCTGCATAGACTGAACTGGCAAACAAATGATTATATATTCACTTTTGATTCTGGAAACTAAGGCACATGCCTGCAGTGGCTTAGGCTAGAAGCCAGGGGGTAATAGAGCAAGCCCTCCCTTCCCATCAAGCTGGCAGGAAGCTGAACTGAGCAGGGGTGCAGCCAGGCCAAAGCAGACTGAGAATGAATGGGGAGGGGGTTAATCCCCCACTCTGGCCTACAAGGACCCCAGACTGGGTCTACCCAACATTTTCCCCTGCTCATGCCTCAGCACGGCCTGGGACCCCCAGAGCCCCCTGTCCCGGGAGGTGAAGTAACGCAGGGCACTCACCAGCAGCTCAGGACAAGATGCACGTGGGACGGAAAGAGGAACCCACGCGGCTCGTTAGCCACCTCTTTGTACAGTTGCAGCTGGCCGGTGACATCAACATCAGATGCCAGCCGGCGAAAATAAAAATGGTGGCCACAGCTGCAGAGGGGGTGGATAGCCAGGAGACAGAGCTGCAGCTGACACTGATGGCAGAGCAGGCTCCACGAGCAGACCCCAGGGAGACTGACAAGCAGGAGGTGATGCTGGCTGGGGAGAGAGGAGTAGCCTGTCAAAGACCCCTGCCAAACAACGGAGGAGCAACTGGCTGGTCGAGTGGAGGGAGAGTGGAAGTGGCACCTGAGAGCACAGCAGGACCCAGGTCGGAGTGCTAGGATGATGGAGTGCAGAGGACGACACGCCAAGGGGCAAAGACCCGGGGACAGCCCTGAAGAGGGTTGTAATCAGGCAGGGATCGCCGCCGGGATCCGGGGTGTTAAGTGATGAACTGGAGCTGGTCCGAGGAGTGACGAACAAAGTGGAGAGCCATCCCTCCCCTTAAGGGTCCAGGGACGCGGAATAGGTTACGGGTTGGGGTAGGTGTATTTGTTTCATTTTGGCTACCCCCAGCAATGGGGCAGAGACAATAGGGATAAACGCCCCTGTGGCGGGGCAGCAGGGAAGCTTTGGTAGGGGCCATAGTGGGGAAGGTACCCCGTCAGAAGGGATCAAGGAGTGAAGCGCTGTAGGGGCTGGCCTGTGGGGCAAGCAGAGCCTCCAGCCACTGGCTCTGGGATGTGAAGCAGTGAATGTGACCCACAGGGAAGACCGCAGATAACAGCTAGGCGGTCCACCGAAGGTGGCATAAAGCCGGGGTGCAGGGGTGGCGGAGCCCCATGAGCAACCGTTGGGCAAAACCCAGGCCACCGAGGGACCCATTAACTGGCCCCGCCTACTGAAGAACACCAAGATGTGGCAGGCGAGAACAGGGTTGGCAACACTGGAGGAGAGAACTACCTTGACAACAAACGGGCCCGGAAGGGGCATGACATCTGCTAGTAGACCAAAGTCACCCGAGAGCGGTTAGTCAAAGCCCAGCGGTTGCACCCCTCTTCCAGCCAGTGGCCAATCCCACTGCACCTTCCCAGCCGCCAGGGCCAGGGTTTCACTTGGGGCAGCCCAAGAGCAAAGGCCAGATCTGGGTGGTGAGAATAGTGGTGGCCTAGCTGGGAACAAGCACAGAGGGATCACCGCAGCAGTGGCTCCATCCTGGATGTGAGCCTCACCAAGCAGAGGGAGCCAGCCTGGGTAAAGGCGGGGAAGGGGCTTAAATGTGTCCATGCTAGCCCAGGGCAGAGCTGAGCTGAGCATGAAGCTTGGGGAGCAGCTCCTGCCTGGTGGCCCCTTCTATCCACTGGAGACTGGCACCTGAGTCAGCCCCAGCCCTGGCCCATGCAGCAGTGTGCATGGTACGGGCTTGCCCCTCAGCCCCAAGCACTACTACCTGCATCTCCCAGGCCACCAGTTGCCAAGCTGGATGAGCCCTGCTCACCATTCCCCTACCTGGAGGTGGCACAGCACAGCCCCATGTACCAGGTGTGGGGTGCTACTCCTATGGTTTCGCCACTGCCACCACTGTTAAGCAGGCTCACCCTGGCTGTAGTGATAGGCACCACCCATACCACTGAACTATGGGTGGCCGTTGGGTGGGCAGGTGGGGTGGCGGTGAGGAAGCCATAATGGTAGCATCCCGTGCCTGGAGCCTAGTACATGGAGCTGTGCTGCACCTATGGCTTCCCCCCCACCACCATAAGTGGTCACCAGATGCTGGCCTAGCATGGCCCCCTAAGATGAAGGGGGCAGGGAGGGGGTTTATTACCTCCTTGGTTCCCACTCCCACCAGGGGACCACAGCCGGGGTCTGGCAACCCCAGCCTCTGCCACTCGACCCCAGCCAGGCAGATTCGAGCTGGGGTCCACCAGAGGGAGAGTGGAGGGAAGGGGAAATGAACTCCCAACCTGCCCCTTTCACCTCAGGGGGCCATGCTGGCTGGCATCGAGCCATGCTGGCTGCTCCTGCCACTGGATCAGTGAAGGGGGATGGACCCAGACTGGGCAACAGCTGCTGTCATGGGGTCCTGGGGAACACAAGCTTCCTCCTGGTAGAGGAAGGTGCTGCGCTGCAGGTGGGAACAGGGCAGGCAGAGCTGCCACAGCCTGCGCAGGGCAAGTGGCAGCAGCAGTGCTCAGAGGGGTGGCTACAGGGGCTAAGACAAATTTTGGATTGCTATAGGCCCCCTAGTCCCTGTAATGCCACTGTCACTGGGGTGTTATTCCCCAAGCCATCCCTTCTCCCACAGCTGGGGTCTACCAACCCCAGCCACCACCTCCACCACTTACCCCTAGCGAGGCAGATCCTGGCTGCAGTCCCCCAGTGGGAAAGGGGATGAAGGGGTTATAAACTCCCCCCCCACCTGCTTTGCTGGCCACACCTCCAATGGCTATGACAGTGGTGGCAAGGAATCTGTAGGCAGAGCACAGCCCTGTGTATCAGGTGCAGGTGCTACCCCTACAGCTTCTCCACCACCACTGCCATTTGCCCATCCAATGGCTGACCACAGTTCGGCGGCATGGGTGGCACCTAGGTACAGTACAGCTAGGGCAGGCCCCCTTGATGGCAGTGGCAGTAGGGAAGTTGTAGGGATACACAGAGCCATGCTGCGCTGCCACTGCTGCCAGGTAGGGGAAAAGTGAGCAGGGCACACCAAGCTTGGCACCCAGCAACCCCGGGGATGCAGGTAGTAGCACTCGGGCCTGAGGGGGCAAGCCTGTGCTGTGTGCACCGCTGTGGGGCCAGAGCCAGCATAGGCAGTCTGCTCTCCACACCACTCTCCAGCAGATAGAAGGGGCCACCAGGTAGGTGCTGCTCCCCCAGCAGCATGCTCAGCTGTGCCCCAGGTTATCGTAGACACACTCAAGCCCCTTCCCCACTTCTCCTCAGCCTGGTCCTTCTGCTCAGCAGGGTTCACATCCAGGATGGAGCTACCATCACCATGATCCCCCTCTCTGTGCATGTCCCCATCTGGGCTTGGGGCTGTTTTGCTCCCCTCATACCCCCTGATCTAGCCTTTGCTTCTAGGTTGCCCCAAGCAAAACCCTAGCCCTGGCAGCTGGGAAGGTGCAGCATGATCACCTGGTGGCTGGAAGGGGGTCCTGGGCCATGCTGAGCTATGAGCAGGGGAGGAAAGCCAGGCAGACCCTGGCTGGGTTCTTGCTGGTGGGACAGGGGAGGGAGGGGGGAATTAAACCTCTGCCATCCCCCATTCACTTGAGGCTGCTACTGAGGCTGGCCACACCCCCTGCTGCTCCAGTGGCAAGGTTGGAAGGAATGTCTGACAGGAGCTGCTCCTCCCTGGTCAGGCAGACCCCAGCTGGGGTCCCCCAGGGGGAGATGGGAGAGAGGAGTAAACCTCCTCCCTGTCCCCTTTGCCTCAGGGGGCCATGCTGGCCAGCTTCTGGTCAGGCCTCCACCTCTGCTCTGGCTAGAGAATAGAGGGGCAGGGCCAGCCCTGCCCAGGGCTGAAAAGCATGCTGGGATACTGGGGGATTCTGGTTTAACTTAAGTCAGGAAGGGCTCAGGGGCAGAAGTTCCATAAACTGGTTTGACCTGAATCAGTTTAGTCTGATTGACTTTTATTAGTAAATGTTTAGGATTGGGAATCCAAGAAAAGATGACAAAGCCGGTATGGAAATACAGATTGCCCGAGCAAGGGACTAACAATAGAGGGATGGGGGTGAGAAGGGGAACACAACTAGGTTACAATAGATACAATGTTAGCCAACTAGGCCCAGGGG
>NW_017728943.1:56057045-56117045 GCF_001723895.1 Crocodylus porosus | reverse complement strand
TGACTAACCTGGTCTCTTTCTATGACCAGGTAACAAAGAGCTTAGATGGGAAGGAGGAAGTCGATGTCATCTTCTTGGACTTCCAGAAGGCCTTTGACACAGTGTCCCACCCACTTCTGGTGAGCAAGCTGAGGGGCTGCAGCACTGAAAAACGCACAGTCACATGGGTGGCAAACTGGCTCCAGGGGTGCACCCAGAGGGTGGTGGTGGACAGGTCGATGTCAGCCTGGGAGGGTGTGGGCAGCGGAGTCCCCCAGGGCTCGGTCTTTGGGCCAGTGCTGTTCAACATCTTCATTAGTGACCTGGACGAGGGTGTGGAGAGCACCCTGTTCAAGTGCGCTGATGACACCAAGCTGTGGGGTAAAGTGAATACACCGGCAGGCAGGGACCGCAACCAGGCAGACCTGGATAGGTTAGAGAAGTGGGCAGATCTGAACAGGATGCGGTTCAACAAGGACAAGAGCAGGGTGCTGCACCTGGGGAGAGGGAACCAGCATTACGGTTATAGGTTAGGGGCTGACCCTCTCAGCAGCACAGAGGCAGAGAAGGAACTTAGAGTCATGACTGACTCCAGGACGAATATGAGTCGCCAATGCGACGAAGCAGTAGGCAGAGCTAACCGCACCCTGTCATACATCAACAGGGGCATCGCTAACAGGTCCAGAGAGGTCTTGCTCCCCCTCTATGCGGTGCTGGTCAGGCTGCAGCTGGAGTACTGTGTCCAGTTCTGGGTGCCACACTTCAAGAAGGACATGGAGAACCTGGAGAGGGTCCAGAGGACCACTTGTATGGTTGGGGGCCTCTGTGGCCAGCCCTATGGGGAGAGGCTGAGGGACCTGAATCTCTTCAGTCTCCACAAGAGCAGACTGAGGGGGGATCTTGTGGCTGCCTACAACTTTATCAGGGAACACCAACAGGGACCCGGGGAAAGTCTGTTCGCCAGGGCCCCCCTTGGAGTCACCAGGAACAATGGCCACAAGCTGAGGGAGGATAGGTTTTGGTTGGATATTTGGAAGAACTACTTCACGGTAAGGGTGGCCAGAGCCTGCAATAGGCTTCCCAGAGAGATGGTGCTCTCACCTTCCCTGGAGATCTTCAAGAGGAGACTGGATAGGCCCCTGGCTGGGGTCTTCTGACCCCTGCCACCTCCAGTGCTCCTTTCTGCCCATGGCAGGGGGTCGGACTCGATGATCTGTCTGGGTCCCTTCCGACTCAGTGATTGCAAGTGGCTCGAGGAAAATGTCTCAGTCCATAAGTGTCTACATTCAACCCGGTTTATCTTAAACCAGTTTCGGCCACTTAAAAGCTGATTTATGCACACTGAACTTCTGTTGTGTTAGAGTTTAAAACCAGTTTCTAATCACTTAAACCAGTCTGTGTGCAACTCCTGTCCCTAGCCGGTAAGGAAGAAGGTATATTAGTCCAAGTGTTGTGCCACATCAATGTGGCTATACTGCTTCCAGTAAGCACACTGGGTTGAGCATTTCTACATGGCACTGCGATGTTCTGTGTAGACTCATTAAAAAAATAATCATAAAAAAATAAAGAAATGGAGAGCTTCAGGCTGCTGAACTAATCAGTGCTTAGTAACCACTGATTATTTCTTGAGCTACATTTTAAGACCAGTGGTTCTGTAGTTACATCTGGGCACCGCTCTTTCAGCGTGTTTATTGTTTCTAAATTGTACTGCTCAGTGTCTTACATAAGACTTGCATTAATAACACACTCTATACAGAGTAAACAACACTGGACAACCAGGCCAATAAGTGACTACTCATATGGTGGGCTTGCCAGACTGAAGAGGTGCACGCTGCCTAAAAATGCACTGCCTGACATACGATGCCTCCTTCTGTAGCACAAGGCAACCTTTCAGCACTCAGAATGACCTCTTAAACAAGATAAAGCCCAGACAAGCAAATCATAAGCTCCAGTAAGCTGAAACCTGGCAACGAACTCAGGTACTGGCACAGATGAATTACAAAATGTGTGGGGAGAGTTAGGAATAAGTAGGAGAAAGTGGACAGTGGAAAGCACTTTCTTTCTGTATTCACAAACACCAGACTTGGTTCCTAGCCCAGTTTTGGGCTCTGGGTTTGAGTCTGGGTTTTTAAATTTTCATCAGAAGTTCAGGGGTTTTCATATAGGGACTGTTGGCTTGGCACTTTGTACACAAAAGCACTCACCTCTGAAGAAGGGTACTTCATACCCAAAAGCGTATCTATATCCCTCCCAACTTTACACTTGGTTCAGTAAATATATCACCCACAAAAATCTTTGCCTCATCTCCTAGCCCACTCATGATCCATCCCCCCTACCATGAATTGAGGAGGAAATTCTCTCTGTGTACAAAAGGCCATCTCAAGGCTCTTTGCACCACAGATTTAATCCCCAGACAGTGGTTCTGTGAGAGAAGGTGGGGGCTTTGTCATCCAAGGCCTGCATGCCCTACCCAACCAAAGAAAATGGCCTCCATACCAGCCCTACATAGGCTCATGAAGGTGACGACTTTGAAAGTGAACCAAACTGGATAGTCTCAAGGAAGGACACAAGATCTATGTTAGTACAGATGCACTAACCCAATCAGTGAGAAGGGTCTATCTATTCCAGCCTACAAACTAAAAATAACAGCTGTGGAAGGCTGCACAACAGCACTACACCTTGTTCCCAGACTGGCCAGCTGAGTTTCATCTTCTCAATGTCCTTGCAGAGCACAAGTACTCAGCTTTGATGTAAGTGGAATAAATGGAAGTATGCAACATGCACAGAATATATGGTAACAACTCATAGCACAGAGTGAAGGTTTTCTTTGGCAGTCATTTGAGATGACCCATGCATATCATACATAGTTTTGCCACTCATCTACAACGCAGTCACAAACTCAAATATCACATACTGACATATAGACAGAGAATATATAAAATATTACACAGCAGAAAGTTCAGCCCTGGGTTAAAAGAACATCATTGCAGTTGCAAAGTCAAATACTCAAAAGTTAGGGAATACCAGGACTCAAGTTGTAGACACAACCTTTATTTGCTCCCTATGTGTATTTGTGTTATGAGGAGAATTTGACCGCATGACCACATACTGCTGTATTTACTCAAGTTGAAGACAAAGCTTTTTTCCCCTTTCACAAGGAGAAAAATCCCACCATCTCGGATTTAAGTACAAGGCAACAAGGGAGGGTGCAAATAGCTGCTGTGGCTCTGGCTCCAGTGTCAGCCCTGAGCCAGGGTCAGGGTCAAAACCCAGCTACCACCTGCCCCCCTGTCACCTGTGCCCTCCTGCCTTCCCTCCCCGCCACCCCAACAGCTTATGCTCCCTTGCTTCCTCCCACCCCCCAGCTCTTCCCTCTGCTGCAACAGGCAAGGCCAAAGCAAACACATACTCATGCCCCAGGCTGGAGTGGAGCTAAAGCCTGCCAGAGGCAGAGCAAGGGCAAGCAGTGTGGGGAACAGGGACCCGAAGCTCCTAGGAGCACGGAAAGCCACAGAAGAGAGACCCAAAACTGCAAGGATATGCAGGCATGGGTAGGGGCAGAGGTGATGGGGTTGGAGGCCAAGTGGTGGCAGTGGACAAGCATCAGAGGGAAGGGTGAGAGGGGCAAGGGACAAGGTTTAGACCCCCACACACTTCCTGTCTCCCTACCTCCCACACTGTCTGCCCCCTACCATCTCCCCTGCCACCTTCCCCCCTAGTGCGCCCCCCACGCTGACTGCCCCTACCACCTGCCCCCTAGACCCTCTAACATTTAAGATGACCCTCTAACATTTTGATTCTGTACATGGAAAATTACAAGTTTATAACTTTTTCATGCATAGAATCTAATTACTGAGGGGTCATCTTCAGTTCAAGGTCACCTTGGTGATTCAGGTAGTGGGTCTTGGGTGGCGTTGGTTGGTCAGTATTTTTTTTTTTTTACTGTTTGCTTTCCCATCGTCTCATTTAGTATGCAATACCAATAAAATTCAAATGGGGTGGATGCTATAATAGTAAATGGCAGGCCACCTTTAACATAGAGGTCACCAGAAGCCCATCTCTAAGACATGCCAAACATAGATAGGTATCAGTTTACTTTGACAAATAAATAGAAATATAAAACTGAAAGACAGGAATACAGAATATGCTATTCAGTGTGACTGCCATATTTACATAATATATAGCAGTTTTCATAATGAGTGAACTTTGATTCTTGAGTAGCTTTATTGCTAACAGATGTTCTATTCTGTTGTGACCTATTTTGACCACAACTATAAAAAATAGTGAGCTAAAGGTAATCTTATGTTTGTCTTTTATCACTTCTTGTTCACACTCCCAGCCTGCCAACAGCCTCCTTTCCGGATTGCTGCTGTTTATTTTATATTAATAATCTAAGAAACATTTATTGCCATGATGAATGAGTTATCATGTTGCTAGACATCCCTTAGAATTGACCTGAAGTGTTCATAAAAGACTATTAAACTGACTTGTGAGCATGGTAAGGAAGTCCTGCAGAGTCTTTAATGAAAAAGAAAAAGCATCAGAGTCAGGAGAACATGGAGATCACTGCGGTACATGAAATGATGCGATTCAGTAGTGAAAAATGAATATAAAATGCTAAAAACTATTACACCAACTACTAGATTTGCACTATCCGTCTAATCATGAAAGTGCTTACTCATTTTGAGATATCCTTACTCTTTCAAGTGCTTGGCTGAATTTAAATATATGATGTGTTACAATTCAGAAATTATTCAGAGCCAAGGAGTCTGACAGAGGTTTGCCACATTCAGCATCTAAGCTATAATTTATTGGCACTTGGTAAAACAAGTTTCTGCACAACACAACCACCAATTCCAGTTCACTCTTGCAAAAACAGCTTAAAGGTTCAGTTCCCCACTTCTTCCTTTCAAAAACAATAGCAGCACTTAGCAATCAATATTAGCATATTACAGAATTTCAAACATTTATGAACAGCCTAACAATGTTCAGCTAATACTGAAGTGCCTTCAAACATTGCCTGGACCTACAGGTCTTCCTAGAACCACTAGCACCTGGCAAGAAGCACCAAGCTTGTTCCTTCCAGTTGCTTCCTGAGGCTCAGCCCTTTCTATTGCATGTGGTTGGTGCCTGCCTGAGACCTTTCATGCAAAGCAGTTGACAGTGCCTCTCATGCCCCTCCTTTCTGGCATTTTGAGAATGTCTCACTTATTCCATCACAATATGCATCTCTGTGGAGTAACAACATGAAAAAACTAGGGGAGTTTCTTTAGTGACACCACTGCTGTTTAAGCATCATTTCCATGAAATGGCAGTTGATCCCTATGACCAACTCATAGCGAGAATTTTCTTGGGGGGTTTACGTTCTCCAAATCTTTCTCTCTCTGGACACACACGTGCACGCGCACGCACACACACTTCTTGCATATCATACATACCCAAAGGCTTGCATTTGGGGGGAGGGGGGAAGGTAATATGAAAGAAAAATGCAGGGACAAAGCCTAATCTTTAGCTCACTCATCCTCTCTTTCCTGCATAATCAAAGCTGAAACCCCATCTGCTGCTGAAAGCCAGTCTCCATGAGTTGCAGTATGATTCTTGAAAGGAGATAAAAAATAGTTTGCAGGGTTGTAAAACAGAAGAGAGACCAGGAGTAGCTAAAAGACAGCAAACTTGCCAGAAGAAAGTTTAGCTTGATGAGTAGAACTTTAGGAACATTAAAAAGGAGAGATGATTGTTAACATCTGTGGAGTGAAGATCAATGAGCCACTAAGTCATATGACTCTCTTTGTTGCCAAAATAGGAATGGCAGTGCTGTTGCTAGGCAGTTTTAGAGCAGGAAGCAAAGTGAAGTGCTTGTATTCTAGGCAGAAAATCAGCTTTCCTGCTTAAGATGCACACCCCAATTTGGGGGCCTCATTTTTAAGAAAAAGTGGGGGTGCAGTATCTAAGTAAATACAGCATATGAACACACACGTACAAGTCATCAGTGACTCTGACAACAGTGTAGATGTTCTTGTTTTCAGTTATTTATTGCAAAAAAAGTCAAGAGGTATGGCACCATGTATTTCAATTATGCTGTTCACTAACTATACAGTGGCTGGTTTGGTAGTCTTTTTCAAAAGGTATTTTCTTACTTTGGTGTAATTTTACATCAATCTATCAGACATGGATAATGGAGCTAGTGATTACATGCCTAAAAGCATACTTCATTGAAAACTGCTTAAATTCATGCCTCTTAACTGTGGCCTGCTGTCAGGCATAAGTTGTAACATTTAAAAAAAATGGACTTCCTATGCATGATTACCTGTTTAGCTGAAGCCATTTCTAATGAGTGTTTTTCAGATGCTAAGAATAGTCTAGGCCAGGGGAAGTAGATATCTTCTTCTAGGCAACATAAAGAAGCGATTGCCAACTTTATTTCAGCAAGCTAATATTTTCAGCATAAACTCTTCAGCATGACTTGGCCTGTATTTCTGGCTTATGCAACAAGCCTTTTCAGTTTCCTCAATATCTTGCTTCATTTGAAGCCTATATACAATCTCTCTCAAGATTTCCAATCCCAAAATGACTTCCATGTATCCTTTTAATATACATTTCTGTAATACTGCTGGAATCACCACCTTGGAGCCTCCATACTAATGGCTCAACCAATAAGAAAAGCTGGAAATACACAGTTTAACCTCCTAGTGCTAATTGTCTCCATTATTTTCTTCAGGTCTCACCCTTACCATAGCTCTGGCAATCACAATCCACATTTTTAATCTATAACCAAATAAGATTTATTTATTTGTTTGGGTTTTTTATTTAAATCAGATTGACATATAAATACTATAACTCTAGAGTTTGCTCACCTATTCTTTTCTCAAAGAAAAGCATGGTAAGAATGCCTGCAACCACCAAATCTCTCTGAGGTTAATCTTCAATTTCCAAAACGTACATTTGCAGCAGACAAATGTCTTTTTTGGGAATGGGAAACAAGATTTGCCAGGCATATTTTAGAAATGGTAATAGGTCCATGGTAAACTTCAGCTCAGATGTGCCTCTATAAAGACATGAAACTTTTTATACCCATCGCCTAAGGCCAAAGTCTCCTTTTCTCTATGAGTGCAATGCTACTTCTTGTTAGTACCTGGACAATTTGGCTGCCTATATATGTGCTCATTAGTGTTCCAGTTAGATTAATCGAGTCTGCTCCATGTTCTAATTAGAATGCTGGAGCGTTGCGCGGCGTTATATGTATTAAGTCCTGACATGTTTTAAAATGACCACAGGGCACTTTATCTAAACCTCATTCAACTAGGTTTAGTTAAAGTGCCCCACTGCCATTTTTAAACACACAGGGGATTAATACATGCAACAGTGAGGCGTTCTAATTAGAGCGCCTGCTTAGGAACCACTCTAATTAAAAAGCCCATCCCCTTCCCTTCTAGCACATGTATAGACAGTAGTTTTGCACTTATTGCCATAGTACCTCAAAACAAGAGCCTCTTTCTGTTTCTCTTTCTTATGATCTACTTCCCATATCTACATGGCAACTTTATTGTCTCCTAGCCCTTCCATAAACGTAACGAGAGCCTCAATTGCCTCAATTCAGGTCTACCCTATCTATGTTGGTGTACGGAAACCTCAAAGACTCCTTTCACTGGGTTCAAAAGCCAAGGCTTCAATGGTAGGGAAATGTCCCTTGATGTGAGTTTCTGGGTCTGCAGGGACAATAGCTGATAGATTTTCTGGCAGTGTGGTCTCAGAGATGCTAGTGCACATGCAACCTGGTCCATAAAGATGATTATTTAATTCATGATTAAAATGAATCTGCCTCCAGGGGAAAAGATTGAATCATTTGAAAAAGAGAGAGAAATACTATGCAGTGATTCAAGGAAGAAAGTAAAAAATATCTATCCGGTTTAAACTAACAAGGAATATACAGAGATACAGGCAAAGTACCAAGTTCAGATTCCTATGTATCATTTGGCTCCATCTATCCAGTCATTTTAAACCACACTATAAAAACTTACATATAAAAAAAACCCAAAACAAAAACAGAAACAAACATGTACATCCAGTTAAACCCAAGTAAAAAGATTTTTAATATTTTCTTTATTGTCATTCTATGCACTTACTGGTCAGATGAAATACTGAGGCCAAAACCACTGCTGTTTGTTTTGCTGTTGGTTTCTCCATTTTTTTTATTCTATTCAGAGTTTCTAAATGAGGGTAAAAATGGAGAGAAAAGAGCAATAGGAACACATCAACCTTGAAGCTCGTTTTATTAGAGTCTACCCCTTTAGTTAAACACTCCGCCCTACTTACTACACAGCCCTCCACCTTTACACCATGGTGACCTACCTACTGGCTGGATGGAATATGAAGTACTCAATTCTTCCTGAGCAAGATAAATCCTAGATAGCAGTTATGAGGTAACTTGTTATTTGCTGCATGCCTCCAAACAAAGCAACCAGTATCTATCCCCTATCTAAGGACCAGGCACAGGCTTATTTACATTTAATTCCTTTAACAGCATGTTGCTATTTTCTTTTATCCTTGCAGTCAGACCAAAAGGCTGAGAGTTTTTTAATGCATAATAAACCTTGAAATCTTGTTCCTAGAAAGAGACTTTCTTACAGCGGAGTTTACTGGCTGCAGTCATGCTGCTTTGTACTATGGCTTCATCAAGGGAGATTTATTTGGCCTGGGCCATACTTGAAGGAGAAACGTAAGTAATAGCCAGTTGTAATAGAAAACAAACATACAGGTGAATCACTTACACAACTTCTGGGTCATTACTGATACAATATCTGGGCGATACATCAAAATCATGAAACAGGGAGCTAATCACCAATTTTAACAAATATAAGTGCCACATACACCCACAAGATGGACTTTTTGCTGCAACCATTTCCAACAATTTCCTCTAAAAGGCTTTAAAATATGGCAGAAACCCAATGCAGCCCAGGCCTTAATCTAACACACCAATGGTGCAAAAAAAGCCATGGAATTTTTAATGACGACTAGTGGCCAAGACCTGTAAGAAATACACTTTACCACCAACATGAGAGCACTTCATCAAACCAATCAGTAATCCTAGTTTCCAATGGGTAGTTGTGATTTTCACAGTTTGGCGCATCTCGTTCTCATGCAGCACAGACCTAAACATCAACGTTATTTAATATGCTGCTTTACTTTTTTTAATCACCAAAGCATACAAAACCTTTGAGGTAAGATACCTCTTTTACAAGAGAAACCTGGCAGAACTATAAAGTAAATCTACTCTCTTGGGAAGCTACTTTCTTTAAATTCCCTTTGAAGCCATATAATTTCAGAGCCTTAAACCTGCATACAACACTGGAAGAAATAACTGGCACTGGAGGCAACATTGCCAGGCCTGCTTTCCTATAGCGTTGGGTAGATTTTTAGGCAGTCACAAGGAAGGCTTTACTAGCTCTGGGAAACTATGTTTTGAATTGCTTTTATAATTACCTGGACCTTTGGCAGCTCCTGTTGCTAGAAATCCATCTTGCCTAAAGTTGATTCAGTGAAGTTGTAGAAGTTTTCTGGCTAAGGGTATGTCTCTATGGCACAATGCAGTGCCATGCAGTGATACCCCAACCAGCTCAGGGTATAGTTATGTTAGTGCCCCAGTCTATCCAGGTTAATAAATTATGCTTTTGAGCATGGCTAATCAGCCAGCTGGAGCACCATGCTAATCCAGGTAGATTAATTCTTGTTCCCAAACTATTTTTATCTAGTTTAGGTGTCTCTACAGCTAGGGACAGACATTATACATAAACCAGTATAAGTGACTGGACACCAATTCAAATCTGTAACACAGCAGGGCTAGGGACAGACATTACACATAAACTGGTTTAAGTAATCAGAAACTGGTTTAAACCTGTAACAGAACAGACATTCAGTGCACATAAACCAGTTTGAGAATGGCTAAAACCAGTTTGAGATAAACCTAGTTGAATGTAGTATCAGACTTAACTGATTTGGCTCAAACCAGTTTATGCAATGTCTGTCCCAGACCTCTTCCTGGCTCCCCCAGCATGCTTTCTGGGCTGGGCAGAGCTCGCTGCTGCACAGCAGGGCTGGCCCTTCCCCTCTGTTCTCTAGCCTGAGCAGGGATGGGGCAGGGACAGAGTTAGCCTCCTATGGTTTCTGAGGCAAAGGGGCAGAAAGGGGGAGTGCAGTTAATTCCTTCCTCCATCCCCTTGGACGGCAGCTGAGTTTTGCTAGCCCAGCTTGCCTGCAGGCAGGCAAGGAGGGAGTTAATTCCTCCCTCTGTGCTCCCCCCCGCCCCCCCCCAGTTGGCGCAGTTTCCGCTGCTTGCCAGCAGCCAGGAAGTGAGGGGGTCAATTCCACCGTTGGGGGAGGGGGGAAAGGACACTGGCAAGGGCTGGTTGTAGTCACTGGTGGTGAGACAGGAAAGGGAGAGGGAAATAAACCCCCTCACTGCTTGTACTCCCAGGGCACCCTGTCCCATAGGCAGATTAACCAAAAAAAGAGATTTTTTTTCTGCAAAAATCTAGTTGCTCTAATAAAAGATATCACCTCTAGCACAAGCCCTGATTCCTTGTGGCTGTAAGGAGACACACTGCCCTCAGGATTACATAAGATTTATTGCAAAGTTTTCTCTTGTCTTCCTAGTTTAGACTAAGTTGTGTATGCTGTGTTTTACTGGGCTATACTTTAGCTCAGGCAAAGATTTTTGGTAGTTCCAAGGCTTGAGGCTGCAAATTGCTGTGTTCAATACATGCTTGCTTCAGAGAAAGGACTTCTTCCTCACCTCCACTCGTCTCTGGCTGGGATCATTAATCGCATTGCATTTTTGAAATGCCACAATGAAAACAGCTAAAATGTGGCAATGGCATCACACACTTTTTTGCACAGCTGGGAGGCATGGGTTTAAATTGCCCCAGGGAGACAATAACTTGAAACCCAAGTCTCCTACTTCCGGATAAGCAATTTAACCAGACTCAGTGTTGTTGATATCAGCTAGACCCGTTCTGCAAATGCCTAATAAACCAATGTCTTTGAAGGACTTTAGGCCTAACATATGAATTGCCATGTTGCTTTGGTGGGACTTGGGTACCTAGAAGTTTGATCTGGATCACCTCTAAGCATGTGCATAAATGTAAGTCTAGGTACACAGGGAACTTTTCAGGCCAAAAAATAGAAGTGCTCTATGATTCTGTGCACTGAAGTGGTTTTTGTCAATACTGGAGTGGAGTAACTCTAGATTGCATTTTAGACCAACTGCAATCTAGACCCCATCGTGAGCTCCAATCATGAGCTAGGACCCTACTATGATAGTCACTATACAAATACATTCCTGGTTCAGTCTTCTATAAGGTGGCATAAATAATTTCTTTTAGAGCAACATTAATTAGGGAAAATGTATGGTGTTTTATACATGCTGCTTTTTCTTACTGTATCCTTTGTTAGGTGCATGCAATTGTGCATGCTCTCATTTGGTTGGCTTCAAAGTAATTTATTGATAATATTTGGTGTTCTGCATTGTAATCAATAGGGAGGGAGAGCCCTCAGTTAGTTTTCAGTACTTCATTTTTAATTCTCACCCACACAACCTCCCTTCCCCAGGCACTCTGAGTACATCAGCTCTTTTGCTGAATTAGTCATTCTGTTCAGGTCAAAGGACAATTTGCTAATGCTTTTGCCATTTGCAATTTGATTCCATAAGATGAGGCTGTGAACATGCCATCATAGTTCTCTTTTTAGTGGGACATGAGGTTTGCATGCAAGTTTGTTTGACCAAAGCAGACACAGTGAAGGATTTGCAATACACTGACTGGGAGTGCCTACATGATCATCTCCTATTGCCAAAGAGCATTATTCCTATGCGATTCAGGCAGAAGCCAAGACATTAGGGTGCACAGAGATGTAATGCTTGAACCGTTCCAAGAATAACACTGATTGGGAATCATTTCACAACTTTAGAGGCGTCTGCACAAACAGTGTGAAAGGTTTGAAGTAGAAGTCACCTTTTAGGCATTGTAGTGCTATCAAACCACCACCAGAGGTGGTAATGAACACCCAGCCCAGCATACCTCCTACTGCCAAGTACCCCAGTTTCCCCAGCATTCCCCCAAAAAGGGAGGGAGACCCCAACTGGCTGGGCACCAAGGAAGAGGAAGACAAGGATGTCAATTGCCTGCAATTGCACTTTCCTGATCCTCCTTCTCACAAAAAATAACTTCAATAAAAATCATTCCTGCACTTTACCAAATCTGTGTGGTGGTGGTACATGTGTGTTGGAGGGAAGGGTGCTGTCTGGTTTCCCAAGAGCTGAGCGCTCTAGGGTTATCAGGGATGTATTTGGTAGCTGTGCTGGTCTGAGACAAAAAGAAATGCAAAACTCTAGACCTCTTGGTTCAGAGATAATGCCTTTTATTAGATCAACTAAGAAATCAAAAAGATATCATCTTTTTCTGCAAGCTTTCAGGCACATATACCCTTCCTCATGCTCAGGAAAAATTAAAGGTGGTAAAAAGTCCCCATAGGTAGATAATAAACTCAGCATTTATGCCTTTTAAAGGGCACTTTCTCCCAAATCACTCTATTTACAATATATGAGGGTTTGCTGCATTCAAGACTCACTGGGAGAGTAAACGTGGGCCAGTTGGTTGAGGGAGCTACTTAGACCCCTGCTCCTGTGTTCCCATGGGGCTACCCAAGGACTCCACATTAATTGCCAAGAATGGAATGAAATTGAGCAGTGGCTCACAAAAAAGTGCCGCGGAAACCTTGGGCAGTCCCCTGGCAACGCAGAAGTAGAGGTACCCCTTCCACTCACCTAGACATGCCCCCAGTCCAAGCCAGCCTGAGATGCCCTGAACCTTCATCATTTGCCACCACTGGAATGAAACTGACTGGCAGCTTGGGGGAAAGTGGTGTTTAAAAGCTGCAGAGACAATGGATAGCCTCCCAGAGTACCCAGCACCCTGGGAACCTGGAAGCAAGAGCACCCCGTCTCTACTCACCTGACCACCATTCCCCAGGCCAAATCAGCCTGGGTTGAAGTGAACGCAATATATATTGGGGCAGTGCAGCCAGTTGTCGTGCAGAGGTTGGGGGATGGGGGGTAAGGGGGAAGGAGTGGTGCAGTATGGGATGCCTGGAGGACCAACCAGACACTAGTCATGGAAAGCTTGGTGTCTGTACCTGAACCAGTTCAAAATAATCCCTGATTGTCAAGATATACCCTTGGAACATCAGGTTTAAACCATTCTAAATTGGTTTGTACATCTGGATGCTTGCAGTTTAAACAACATTTTAAACAGCTTAAGTGTTATCTGTCTGCGTCATTACAGACTAGCTGTTCAGACAGGCATAAGCTTTTGTATGCGACAGCATACTTCATCAAATGCTGTATGATTCAGTTTATCAGGTTTGTTATTTTTTCTAGCTGTTCATGATGAAGGGAAGGGAATTCCCATAAGTGCCTTCTGAAAACAGGGATTTCTGATAGTGATACTGAAAAAGACTTGAAAAACCGGAGTACTACATGTTGGACATTGGATTTGCCTTAAAAACTAATGAGTATCAGCAACACAGGCCAATTTATGTACATTCTGTATTAGGTTAAGAAATTCTCCATAGTGCTATAAAACAGGAGTCAGCAATTTTTTTGCAGAGGGGCCATTTTAAGAGAGCTTAGCTTTGAGCACAGCCCACTTCTGACCTAGCATATGCTACCCCCATCACCAGTGCCAGAACCTAATTAGCCATGGGCTAGAAGCTTTACTAATATGCTAGGGGCCTAGAACTATCTTATTTAGTTTAAGATTGAAGCAAAAACAAATATAACAAGGAACCTACTGAATTTGCGATCTAATTGGGGTGCGTGGTGGCTCCTTTAATCTTGCAGGTTCCCCCATGTGTCCCCCTGTCGCTTGATGCTCCCTACTCACTTCTGATCAGCAGGAAGACAAAAACCACAGTTTTAAATATGGTGCTATTTTTGCCTCCTCCAGCAGCCCTACTGACAGGCAGGGAGGCAAAAACAGCACCATATTTAAAACCGTGATTTTCCCTTCCCACCGAGCAGGAGGGAGTGGGGAGCAGGGAGTTGGCAGCAGCAAGCAGCAGGGCGCCTCCACCAATTAGCAGCGGGGGTAGAGTGCAAGGGAACCTGCAAGATTAAAGGAGCTACTGCACACCCAGCTTCCACCATGAATTTGGTAGGTCCCTAAATATAATTTTATTGGAATGCATTAAAACCAGCCTGCAGGGCTATGAAATAGAAAGTACATTACCAGGAACAGTTAACAAACAGCAGAATTGCAGAAAGCTGGCTGGCTTGAGTAGTGGAACATCAAGATCATTAAAAAGGAGAGAGGGTCATTAACACAATGGAATGAAGAGTTTAGAAGGTATCAGGTATATTTTCATGAGCCATGATTTCAATTGATGCTCTCACTGCTGCCCAAGAACATTAGTTGAATTCATGCTGCTGCCACTGCCAGGTTTTAAACCAAGGTGTAGCAGGTTTGAGTCACAGGGGCAACCATGATGCCCATGGTGCCTGTGTGGCTCCTGCCTGGTCCTGTCCCTAATGTGGCCCTCCCTTAATTGCTTACCCACTGTGCCTTGTTGTTACTGAAGTTAAGTAAAGGAGTCCTTAGAAAGAGCCAGAGCCCAATCAGCTTCTCAACAGAGCCCCACTAGTCTCAATCAAGCCCTCATGATAAATAGACCCCCTCGGCCTGGCGGTGCCCCTGCAGGGCACCTATAGCCTTAAGGCAAATTGTGTGTGGCTCCATTCCTCTCCTACACCACAGCCCAAGCCTCACAGGTATTATCACTCTAGGTGTTAGCTTCTCCTAGCCCCTCTCAGGATTCTCAGATCCTCTGGGTCTCCCCACTCTTTATCTCTGGTATCCTCAGACTCCTAGCCCCTCAACCAGTCCGTCTCGGAGACTGTAGACCCTCTAATGACTCTTCCTGGCTGGCAGGTCCTCTGTTTAGCTTCCTGACTCGGTTCCTTCTCTGGGCTGGGAAACCCTTTGTATCCAGCTCAAAGCCTTCTCTGAGCTAGCCGGCACTGTTCCCTTATTCAGCCTCTCCTCTGGGCTGTGGAACCCTCTGTGCCCCACTCAGCCCCACTCTCTGGGCTGGGGTATTCTCTATAGGCCCTGAGCCTGCCTCCAGCAGGGCTAAAGGCTTGTAACTCAAACAATAATCCCAACATAAAACAAAGGCAGACAAGATTCTTTGGGTAAATCCAGTATCTTTTATTAGACCAACTCAAATACTTGGAAAAATTCTTCTTAGCAAGTTTTCAGGAATAAACACCCTTCGTCAGGCTGAGGAAGCTTCCGCAGATGCTCTGTGCTCTTCCTGGATAGAGTGGTAAAGCAGGCAGCGGGCCAGTACACATGCAACAAAGCCAGTCAGTTAAACTATAAATTGAGGTGGTCAGTAGGTGGGGGAGGGGGGTGTAAATTAATGCAGCTGTAGTCACAGGATGGGAGATAGGAGGCAGGGGAGGAACGGGAATGAGAATAGCTGGTAAAAAGCAGAGGGTTTACCTGGGGAGTTGGATGTTAGGCAGGTTATAATGTGTCATAAAACCAATGTCTATATTTAGTTTATGATTCTTTGTATTATTATCTATCATCTAGCCCCAGCCTGGCCCTCTTCTAGTCAGGTGAGCCTGCAATCAGGCCCCTCACCACCTGGAAGCTGCCTCTCAGGCAGCTTCTCCCCTGAAAGTGGCAGACACAACACAGTGGCCTGCTATGCAGGGGTGGGAAAAATCTGGCCCGTGGGCCAGATCCAGCACACAGAGGGACTTTGTCCAGCCCATGATGGGTCTCTTAGTCTCACCTGACCCAGGTGCCATCCAACCCATGGCACAACCAACCACCCCCAGGACTGCATTTCTAGGCAGCCCAGGTGGTGGCAGCTCCTTCTGGTTGCTGCTGTTGCTCCTTCCAGTTGTCGCCAATCAGAATGGATCAGCTCCAGACTAGCCAGGACCTACATACACAGCCCCAACCCCAGTCCCCTCCACTTCCACTGTGAACCACCCACTCGCACTGAATGGTGGTGGTGGCAGTGGTGGACAGAAGCTGTGGCAAGCAGAAGCTCTGCTGGGCATGGGAGAAAAGAGGCCTCCTCCTCTTCGTCACTGCCTGGTCCTTCTTGCTGCAGCAATCCGAAGCCCATACCCAGGCTGCCCTGCAGCTCCTCCCTGCCACTGTCACCGCCACCTCTGGGCCACCCAGTGGGGCAGCAGTGAAGATGAGCCACAGGGCAGCCTATGTGCAGGCTCCAGGCAGCTGCAGCAAGAAGGGCCCAGCAACAGTGAAGGGGAGGCAACAGCTTCCGCCTCCCTCCCTCCCCTCCCACACCCCCCCAAGTCCAGCAGCAGCTTCTGAGCAGCTCCCATCACTATTCATCATGGGTGGGCAGTCCAAAGTGGGTGTGGAGTGGGCTGGGGTCAGGGCTGTGCACCCAGGTCCCAGCTGGTCTGGAGCCAATCCGCTCCAGCCAGGGTGTTTCCGGAGTATGTGCAATGTGGGACAAGGCTGGGGCTGGGGCCGGGGCCATGTGCTCAACTCTTACTGGGAGCTGGTAGTGGTGATGAGGAGGAGCTGCAGGGTGTGTGGGCTCCAGGCTGTTGTGGGGTGGGGAGTGCTGACCAACCTACAAGAGTTCCCCAGAATTGCCTATGTGACCCACAGGCCCAAATAATTTCCCACTCCTGTTTAAAACTTTCAAGGGGGGGTGGGGAGGGGAATGATGCAACTTCACACTAGTGCAGCTCCCTTGGATTTGTCCCTGGTTCAAGCTGCAGTCACTTCTTCTGCATCTCCTCACTGCCTAGGTGAAGCCCCCTGCCACATATAGTTGTCAAAGTCCCCTGCCTCTCTGGGCCAGATAAAATGGCTCTACAGTCTGTACCCAGCCCCATAAGCTGTAGGTTGCAACCCCTGCTCTAAACCGTCTTGGTAAGCCAAGCAAAACAAGTAGTTCTGCGTCCATCTAAAACACATCATCTATCCAGTTGCAAGGCATATTCCTTTTTCCGCACAATCCATGACCTGTACATACACATTCTCTTGTTCAAGTTACCCAAAGAATTCCCCCTTTATCCTTTCATCTGCAACTCTAACTTTTGTCAATTTTCTGGACTTAAGGTACAATATTCATTTGTCCTACTCTCTAAGTTTCCCTATGAAAGAAAAGTGCCTTTAAAAAATTAAGGTGTAATTAGTTCTCAAATAACCAAATGCAATTTCAATGCACTAACTGCTTTTGGACTTTCTTCTCATCTTGTCTTGAGCACACAGAGGGTCTTTATCACTCATGCAGGCCTGTCTCATTCTGAACATGCCTTCAACTAGTTTCCCAGCAACCAGTGCTAGATGCTAAATGGGGGAGGCAACCTTGTGACAGAAGATGCAAAAAGGGATGAAGTGCTCAATACCTTTTTTGCCTCAGTCTTCACAAGCGAGGTCAGCTCCCAGATTACTATACAGGGCAGCATAGTTTGGGGAGGAGGTGAGCAGCCCTCATTGTTGAAAGAACAGAACAGGTTAGGGACTAAAAAAAGCTGGATGTGCACACGGCCATGGGGATGGATGGGATGCACCCAAGGGTGCTGAAGGAGCTGGCTGATATGATTACAGAGCCATTTGCTATAGGACATAAGCAGGGCTGTAGGAATAGAGGGAGGAAAGGAAAATAAAATTCCCTGATATTTTTTCTTTTGTATTTTCAAAGGGAAATGGACCTGTGGCTTCTCTTCCTTTCTTCTCATGACTACATGTCTCCAGACGGATATATGCAGTGATGTCCTGGCGGCACTGAAGTCTAAGAGAGTTTTGCCATCAACTTCAACAAAGCCAGGATTTCACATAATCACTTTCAAGTAACAATGACAGCATTTTTTGTTATTGTGGGCGTGGTTTTTTCATGGTAATGGAGATTCTGTGTAATGACAAATTCTCAGAGGAAGGCTAGAATTTGTACATAGCAAATCACAGAGAAGCATGGTGGGCGAAGTACCCATACAGTTAGTCTGTAGTTGAGTTTATTAGCATATAAATCCCTTCAGGATCTAAACAAGATGGAAGGCATAGTAAGTTATTACCTACATTTGTATTAACTTATAAATGATACATTATGGCTTAATAATTCCCCATGAGTAGTTAATGCTTGAGATGGTGTTTCTCAGTAGCTCAGTAAACAAATCTTCCCACCACTGCAGTTGCGGACAAGAGAGCCCCTTTCTTTTATCCAGCCTTCCGTGCTTTGTATGTGGGGATTTGATTTGATTTAGTTACTTTTCATCTGCTTTTGCTTCTGTAGACTGTATTATAGCTCGCTCAAGTGCTATGTGCTGCCCATGTATTAACAAAGGGAATGGAATGGCAATGGGGAATGCTGAGGATGAGATGCAGTTTACTCAAGGGACAGATCACATGGGGAATCTGAATGCCTTAATGTTCTGGCACCATACAAAGGAATCACTAGCTTCCCTCTTTCAACATGCCAACGCACCTGTTCACTCCGCCAAGAAAAATGGCCTCGTCTAAAGATTTTTAAAGGACGTGCAAGGGAAATATATTTCATTTGAACCAAAATAATGCCCAAATTGTAATAAACTATAGGAAAAAGAGAGAGAGAGGATAATGTTGTTTAACATGTTGGTCACATGTGCTGAAACTGCTAACAGCAGCACTATCCAACTGTTCTTTAAAAAAAATAATTCAGCCACATTATGATTCTCTGCAAATACACTTATAAGATGGAGAAATATCTAGAGCAGCTTAGTTCTCTTTCCTTCTGTACATACCAAGAAAATAAGTCAGAGAAAAGGTTTTGCAAAGACAAAATATCTGTTTAGGAAAATAGGACGATGGCCTCGCATATCCTGGATTTGTAGCCATTGGGATAAACTACACAGGTGCGAACTGCACTACAGTGTCTCTACAAGTGGCTTCTGATATAGCTGCACTGGTGAAAACCAAACTCCAAGTGTAGCCAAGGCCTTTGTTAGCTATTTTCTGTGGCGTTTTAGGTAGTCTTTTAAATGATGTGGTGGTCAATTGTGCAAAGATGTGATACAATCTTTCAGTATGTTAATTATACGCCAGGGATATGTAACAAGGAACCTAGGGCATGCCATTGCCTGGAGCTCTGCTAGAAGCAGGTTCAAGGCATAGTCAGAGCCCAGGGAAGGGCAGAGCATGGGGGCTGCAGGGCCCAGGAGCCAGGTCTAGAACAGCGAGCCAAGGTTAAAGGACCAGCCAGACTAGAGGGGCAGAAGCCAAGAACGCTGAAGCCCCAACAAGGGAATAAAGGCCTGAGGTGGCCTGGTGATTTTTGGGACAAGGGTTCCACCTGATTGGTGACACAAAGCACCTGCAAGGCTTGGGTATAACTATGGGGGAGCTGGGTGTCATGAATTTAGGCCTTAAGGCACACGGGGCTAGAGAAAGAGAGTATCTTAGGCTCATCAGTCTCTGAGGGTAGCCTCCCCTTTTCAAAGTTTCCATCAAGATGTGGCAGGCAAGATGGCAAGGTGAGACCTTGAGAGATGAGGCAGAGAGTGAGCCTAGAAGGGATGAGGGGGCCTGTAGAGGGCATCACAATGGCCCTCAGGCACTTAATGTTACAGAAAATTTAAAAGTACATGCTCTTTAAGGACTGGATCTTTGGGATTGAAGAAAGTTCAGTGCAATTTTCACAGTTGGCCCACAAGAATTTTTATGCTTTACTGTTTGGCTTGTATTGTCCTAAAGTCTTCACAAAATTTTCATATTTTAATCTCTGTAGTATGGGCATGGTTACTTTTAGCTGATTCTATCCAATTCTTCTCCTTTCCCAAACAATGATGCAATTGACTGGTTGGAATGAAATGAGTCTTCTTTGGAATTTATCCCAGCAAAGTACATTGGGAATCTCAGTCTGGTCTTCACTGTTATATCTTTCATAGTTTGCAACTTTTTGGTTCCGAAACAGATCAGTTGAATGGTATGGAGAGGGGAGGTCCTAAAGAGCCAAACTGTGGTTTGTTTCATATAGTGCTTGAAGCCCTGGAGCAACGCACATCAGTCAATGAGGTTGAAAGTGATTATATGTAGCTAAAAGTAGTAAACCATCTGGAAATGCAAAGCTCTAATAGACCAGTCATTTAATCTATTTATTTGAATAACTAATTGACTACCCATAATTTTCAAACACATAGACCATGAAGAAAAGTTAATACATCTTTCTGATTTATGGTTATAAATTCTCACTATACTTGAATGACACTGTAATTTTCTATTACTTACCTGAAAGCATTTTTTTTACTTCTATGCACAATTTATCTGTATTGTGTTGCAGTAATACTCACTTACCTTGTAAATTAACATTTTAAGAAAAATAGACCTCCTTTGAAATAAGCAGGGAATAGGCTTCTAACAGGATAACACAGTTTATTCACATTTTCAGAGTAAAGGATGGGAAACTGCAAGGAGAACTAAATGCACACATGAAGTGGAGACATCTGAGCTATTTATAAAGCTTCCAGTTGAGGTCTTGTGCTGTAAATTAGTTAGTTCCAGATAATGAGAATGTGACACGGTGACAACTTAGGTGGGTATTCTCGGGAAAAGAAGTTCCCACTCCTATGCAATTCTGTATGAGTAACTTGTTAATTTTTGTCTTCAGGAGCTTCAAAAACTAATAAAAATAATAGCTTCTTTAAAAGACAAAGCCTTTTTATATAATCTGTGTGCCAAAAAATACATGAAATATTTGGTTAGGAACCTGACTACATGATATTATTTTTGAGTTTCAGTGCTACTAATTCTAATGATTTTTAGGGGTTCTTCTTAAAAATGCCTGGGGACCCAGGTGATGACATGAGACACTCAGCTTTCATTTTTCATAAGTATGAAAGTACTAAAAGGACACCCACAGGCTGAAAGGACAAACAATAAACAAAACTGACCTATAAACAGTCTCCTCATTTTAGGAGGACATGACACGTGGATTACTGACTGCTTATAATTAGCAGTACCAAAACACAAGAGAAGGAAACAGCAAGTGAGGCCCCGTGAGACTACATTTCTTATTATAGAACAGGGAAATACATCACTATTCTCAGTCATACCCAGTTTACATCAAACAAAGTATACTGCATCTCACCACATCCTTAATATGGCAGTGGGAACTGTAGCCACAGTGGAACGCAGGAACACAGCCTGCACTGTTTATCCTATATTATAGAGCCCTGGCACTACTTTGTTACAAGGAGGGGATCAGACCTTGCTGTTGTTTAATCTAAATTTCTTCCCTCCTACTCTACACCTGCAACAAGGGTGAGCAAAGCCTGGCCCATGCACCAGATACAGCCCACAGCAGACTCCATTTCACAGCAGCCCCTGTGATGGCAGCTCTTTCTGGCTCCTGCCATCAGACCTAGCCCCACTGACTGGGCACCCTGGCCCATCTACCCTGCACCCACCACCAGGGGCGGGACCTGCATGCAGCCAGGTGGCTGGGATGGACCATAGCCAAAAGTGAGATAGACAAGCAGGGCCAGGGATGCCCCAGGATCTTGGGGCAGTGACAGAGCAGTGCTCTGCCATGTGGATCGTGGCTCTGCCCTGGTCCAGGCACTGTACTATCACCACCCCAAGATCCCAGCTCTGACCCCAGAGCAAGTTCCTGACCTACATGCCACTTGTGGCTGGTCTTCACGGAGACCCTGGAAGCACGGGACCATGACAGCACAGAGTAGGGCCAGGCCTGAGTCCTGGTTCTGCAGCCCCCCACACTGTCATGGCCCTGCTAGCCGGATCCATCATTTTGCCCACCCTGACCTACAAATTAGTATCATCGTGTTTCTCTAAGTATAGATCCCCATCTCAAAGGCTGAAGCTAGTCTCTAAGGTGCCACCATGCTCTAACTGCTTCAGAGAAGTATGAGTTTTCGTAGGCAACAACCTACTTTGTTAAAAGTAGGTTGTTGCCTATGAAAGCTTATGCCTCTCTGAAACAGTTAGCCTCTAAGGTCCCACCAGGCATGTCTACTTGTGCATATTTATATGATGCAATAAACTCCAGCACTTATTGAGCCAGAGTTTATTGCTCCCAGGTGCCACATTTACACGTGCCCAGGAACGCAGCACTTTGAGTTGGGTTGGAGCAGCCCTAGATAGCAGAAAGTCTGGGGGTTCAGCCTGGGGCTGCTCTGACCTGGTTTAACATGTTGCCGAGGGGCTGGCTGGGGCACAAGGGTGCTCCAGTGCAGGGCTAGCTGGCAGACAGCCGCTGCACTGAAGCATCCTCATGCCCCAGTTAGCTGCATCAATGTCTAACATGTACACTGCTGCAGAGTAAAAATCTCCACCGCAGAATAATACTGTATTTACAAGTACTACCCTGCTGCAGAGTTTATTAATTTACTCCAACCTAATAGCCCTGCACATGTAGATATCAAGACATTTACTGTGGAGTTAATTAATATACTCTGCAGTAAATGTCTCGCGTAGACACGCTCACCCTGCCCTAATTTCTCCCTGACTTCAGACTAACACAGCTAACTATATCTCCAAGGCTATGAATGAGTTCATGCTGCATGTACAATATTATGATCTGCATTCATTTCTTCTCTTTCATCCAATCCATTGTTTTGAATCACCTGGTGTTTGAAACCTACTATCTTAAATGAAATTTAATTGTATATTTAAAGGCCTATTTCTGATTTAAGAGACAGCCTACATTATGACACAAGCCAAAAAAATTAAATACAATGAATATTTGTTCTGAGATACTCAGCAATACATACCAATTATCTATTAAATTCACCATTTTTTATTAATGGTAGCTAGGTACAACCCACCAGAGGGTGCAACACACACTAGTATTCACTTTTACAATTGTCAGACACCCAATGTGCACTTCCAAACAAATTTTCAGTAGCTGGCTTTATATAAATAAATACTGGCATCAGTACAGTGCTTTACATCAAGAAACAGCTGTTAGACGGGGTACTTCTGGGCCTCATAGAAGTCAAATGGCAGAGCCAAGGTTGGAAGGCAAGTGGAACCAGGGGACAATGCTGCCCTTTTTGCTTAGTCACTGCTGAAGAAAATGGCTGGGCTGGTGACTAGGTTAGGAAGAACCTGCCCTGTCTGTGAATTTTTCAAGTTACCTTCATCTTTTCCTTCCTGCCCACTGAAAAACAGTTCACAGGTGTTGTAGGAAGAAGCAGCTACTCAGTTTGCAACATCATATAACTTGCTGGATTTTGCCCCTAGGATCAGAAAGGTTTACAAGACAAGGCATAACACAAACAAAACAGTTTGCTGGAGATGCCAAACTGTGTGGGAGAAAGTGAGAGCTGTTCTTACCCATTCCCACTCACCCCACTGACATTTAGCCTCTGCTGGCCCCACCACAGCCACTAGCCTTGCCACCAGGTCTGGATCCAGTCTGCAAGTCACCCTACAGGCTGGATCCAACCTTGGTGGCAGCGTAAGTTTGACACACCTCTGGAGTAGATAATTTAAAGAGGAAATTTGGTTTTGTTTAAATAAAATGCCATTGTTTAGTTTTAGCTAATTTATTAATTACATGAACTCTCATGCTCTGGACACAGAGCAGAAGAACCACACTTCACCTCCCACTCAGCAGTCCTCTTTCTTGAGTCTACCAGGACCATGTAAATGATTTTCTGAAATCAGAGTGATCTAGTAATGTACAGGATACCACTGTTCTGTGTCAAAATCTACAGCCTCCTTCCCAACATGAGTAAGAGGATACTATCTATCAATAGTACTGCTATATTTATATTGCCATAACACCCAGAAATCAACTAGATGGAAGCTTAAAGCCATGTCAACACTACAATAGATTGTGCTAAGGAGCACCACAGTGGAAATGTACTGTTGTAGCGGGGAATACCCCACCGGCTGATACTGGGGGGGCAACCCCGTGAGGCACCCTCGCTGGATCCCAAGGGTGGACTGTGGACCCGAGATTTACCTGCAGGACAGACAGCAACACAGAAAGGACCTCCCAGAACTCCCAGCACCACATCCACCCCGCTTTACCAGCTTGCACTGGGTGGAGACTGGCCAGTGCACTGGGGCAGACATCACATCACAAGAGCGTGCCTCCCACCAGCAAAAGGGAGAGAGACTGCAAGCATGGCTGCAGGAGTGTGGAACCCGGCTGCAGGATGCCCCAGCAGGGGCAAAGTGAGCAGAGTCAGAGCCTGCTTGCCAGACTAGAGGCTTGGAGAAGCCTCTAGCCCTAGGGACCCAAACCTCCTGAATGAAGAGGAGCAGGTGAGTGGAGAAGCCCCAGAGGGACGTTGCCTTCCTCAGCAAAACAGTGGGAGCAGCAACTGTGAGTCTTTTCCAGGATGGGATCCAGGGTCCATCATTACTTTGAGTTTGGTGGTCCTTAATATTTTTAGTTAAAGACACACCAGGTTGGCCCCATCAGATGTAGAGACTGAAGGCCAACGAACAGTGTCAAGGGGCTGAAGAATTAAGTGCAGTCCAGTAATTCCTCAGAGGGCTGAGGGGAAAAGGGCAGGGATTTATCAGTAGGCCTAGGGGCCAGAAAAAGGGCTTGATATTGCCAAGCTGTGCAAAGGAGAGAAGGACCCAGGCACCCTGTGCACAGCCCAGACATGGACAGCTCAGCCAGTGGGCCCCACATATTACCAACTGTATTGCAAGTAACAATGGATTTGGTCACCCACAGTTGACACAATCCCAGGTGGTTCCAGGGTGGTGATCCAAGACAAAGTTGGGAGAGACTCTGTAACCAGTTGAGACCACTAGCTGGACACAAGCCCAGGTAATTGAGTGTCATGCTGGCTGTACCTTCCTTCCACCAGATGGCCAGCAGCCTGGTTATACTGTAAGATCTGGTTGGTGCATGGACGGGATGGGATGCAAGGGGAGGCAAAGCCCTGAGGACCAGCGACCCAAGATACTCGTGAGGGCGAATACAAACAGCCAGGGATCCTCCCCTTCTATTAATAAAATCAAGACATGGAAGGCGAGATGGAGGGTGTAGCCTATATGCAAGGGTGAGCAGAAGCCAAGCAGTCTGGTCTTAAGAACTGACTTTCAACCAACAGGAGTACCCAGTCTTGGCGACAGAACCAAGTTGGGCACAGCTGTCAACACATACCGTCAGCTATTAGCAACCCAAAAAAATATCATGCAGCCATTTTCTGGCATGTTCTCAGCTCTCAGGACATGTTCATGAGACGGGTCCTGGGAGTGTCCAGCACTGTTTCAGTGGCAGCTATGTGATGGGTTTTTTTCCAGAGTGTGGCACTCACAAGGTTGGAGTATAAGGTGTCTATATACATGCCTGGGGTTGGGGAGGGACATTTTAGTTAGAGCTGTTCCCCGACAGCCACTCTAATTAAAGCACTAACTGTCACATGTATTAAGCCCTTCCCCCCATGTTTTAAAATAGCCATGGAGGTGCTTTAACTAAAGCTCATTTCCATCAGCTTTCATTAGAGTGCCCCCGCAACGATTTAAAAATGTGGGGGGGACTTAATACACGTGACAGCAAGGTGATGCTGCAGCGTTCCAACTAGAACGCAAACCAGTATATTGTATTTTCAAAATAGCAATCTGTTGCATCATCCAATAAGGTGTAGATGTGCCATAACTGCTGTAGTCTCTGTATGTACTAGTATATACTAAGTGACAGCTCTTGGCACTGAAAACTTATGCCAACATTTATCTGCATGACAAAAAAAAAAAATTCATTAAGTATTAACGAATAAATGTGAAAAAGTTTAGTTTGGTTATTTGAAAGCCAGAATGGCAGACAGCAACTGGCTGGTCCAAATGTCAGTTTGGACAGTGATTCCTTTTCTGACCCCAAAGAAATAAATACAGTACAATTAATGATTACCCCTTAGTTTTCTTTGTCCAACTAAGGATTTCTAAACACTTTTCAAGAAATGGGAAAAGATCTTTATTCCCATTTTACAGATAGGAAAATGGAAGCAGACAGAGGTTAACTCATTTGTCTAAGATCATACAGCAAGAAAGTAGCAAAACTGTGTAAAAAATGCAGAACTATTTACTCTCAAACCCATGTTCCACCCACCAGGCCTACTAAAAAATTTACTTGATTCATTCTTTCAATTCTACTACCTAGGGCACTGAAGAGCCTAATTCTCAGAGACCTTCTGCATGTTATTAGCAACACCATTTTTTTCCTGTAGCAAGGGGAGGATTTTTTGCAAATAGCATGTTTCTGTATTCAACTCTAAAGAGATGCAAAGTCCAGAACTTCAACAAAATCTGAGGAGTATACAAATGAAGAATAAGACTGAGTAAGTTTAAAGGAGTGTTGCTTGACAGAGAGAAGATTAATCTATTCACCAAAGGGGAAAGGGAAAGCCCAAGCAGACATCCATAATTATCTATGCTAGAAACAGATGCTGCATTTTCAGGATCAGCTTCACTTCATCACTTTTCAGTGTGTAAACCTTGTTCTATCAGTGAAACTATAGTAACTACATGACCACTGGGATTAACATGACCTCAGGTCATAAAACTTGATGGCAGTGGGTTAGCACAAGATCAGACCAGCACTGGATTTATCTTCTTTTTTAAAATAGAACAATACAGGGTGTTATTTTGGTTTCAAAACATGACAAAACAAGTGTGTGCTTACAAACATTTTGTCGTATAAGATTAGATCTTACCACAGAGGTTGAACACAATCACTTGAAGTAACAGCACCTTGCGTCTGAATATCACAGGAGTATTATCTAAAGAGAATTTATACTTCTCCACTGCACCATTCCTGGTCACCACAAAATTTGCTGCATAATCATGATGGATCAGTCAATACAATAACATCCTTAGGTGTCAGAAATCTTCCTTTTCTCCTGTCACACTGACCATGTTAGCATTCCCCTTGAATCCCTTATGCATTTATGGGTACAACTCACTTCTGATGTTTGGGACAATTCTTCTTCCTTTTCCTCCTCATCTTAGCTTTGCTCTTTGCATTTCTGTCACTTCTCATGCTCACAGCAGCCTCTCATTTGCCATGCACAAGTCCCCTATTCATATTAGTTTAAACACACATCTTTTGTGAAATATTTTTACACAAATTCCCTCATTAAAAATATTTCTGCACTCTCTCAAACATGCATTGTGATCCTGTGTATCACCTGGTCTGAGCCAAACATAAATCTCTTAGGACATGGCCTTTGTATTTACTGGCATCTGAGAAAAGACGCAAGTACATTTATGGCACAGAGACAATCATTTGAACAAGTGACATTGAGTTTATATACCCATCTTGCTTCTACATGCCCTTCTACTGGCACAACTTCCTTCTTATTCTTGAAACCCTGCTTCAGGAGGAGGGAAGTCAAAACACTTTGCTAATTCGTAAGTATTATGTTCACCAACCAAACTTGTAACACCATCAGAGTTTTCATTTAAAGCAAACAAACAAACCCACCAACAATATTACAGGCTGGCTCCACACTTGGTCTGCTTCTGCAAGTCACTAGAGAACACAATCAAGAGTGGCAAAGTGCCACTCTGTGAAATAGAACAAAGTGAGTTATGGAAGACCTTCAGTAATTAGGAAGGGATGCATCTGGAACAAGCCCAGCTTCACTGAGAAGACAACAGCACTGAGGCAAACATCACAGGGAATCTGAGACTCCACTTGGAACCTTCCCCAAGGGCTGGATTATATATAAATCAAAGCCAGATTTACCAAAACCATTCCCACAAAGAGTTTCTCATTTTCTCCCACCTCTTTGATGCATCCCCTTCAGCCTGCCCTTGGCTACAAAGGCCTTAGCTAGGTCAAACCATTTCTGTTGTCAGAGGCAAAAAGTGTACTTGTCTCTCCCAAGATGGCATCTCTGGACCTCTACAAAAATACATGGAGATTGTGCAGCTCAGGTATGTGTCTCAGAATGACCTCCAGAGCTTATATGGTTGTGTGTGTGACCTACTACTGAAAAAGTCAAACGTGCAGCCAACATCTACACCAGTTACACTCTATAGACATACACATGGACAATTTTATGACTTAGGTGAACTATTCAGAGCTGGAGGTCTGGTTCCCAATACAAATTATATTTATGGATGCCTTTATACACAGAGGTTACTATTAGTCTTGAGATGTTTATCTACCTTCTTGCACTGAAAGCTAAACGGCTTGATTGTATCACACTTTTGTGGAGCAATCATGAAAGCAGGCAGATAACACAAGTGTAGAGATTTTATGATAAGTGCCAAACCAAAACATGGAACTGTTAATGCTTGGCAATACTGTACCAAAGTGTTCAACATGGTCATATTAGGAGCTTTAATAGATTACTGGCTTCTCTGTGTATACAGTGGCATGTCTCCTGATATTGAGACACTGGATCAAATTCAAACCATTGGACATAATCAAGAAATTCCTCACAAAGCAGCCTTTTGTGACCTTATCTGGTGTGATCCAGAGGATAGCGATTCCTAGTCAATTAGTCCCCAAGGAGCAAGCTAGCTGTTTGGTGCAAAGGTCACTAATAAGTTTGTTCATATCAGCAACTTAAAACTCATTTGCAGAGATATCAGCGTTGGCCAGAGCTCTCCAGCATCACTTCTGATTTGGCATCTGCCTCTGCATCAAGCTCCACTGCAAGAACACATAATATTCTCTGGAATGGGAGCAGTTGCTGGCCAGACAGGTTGAAAAGAAGGAAATCTCTCTCTAAAAGCTCTGGAACTTCTTATCCCTCCACCCAAAAGTAGAGATGCTTCTAAGGAAAATAAGTACACCACCTCAGGAAGCTACTGTTCTTCATCAGGACAGCTGATTTTCTAGACAAGGAACATAAATAAAGTCAACTCCATCCGGATTCCATGGATGAGCTCTCCGAGGAAGTGCCACAAAAGAAATTATCAGTAAAGATGGAGAACATAGGGTGCATCAGGCAAAGTATTTCCAGAAATAGCTATGTTAATAATGCCAGCCTACAAGGCACTGTTAAGGATCCCACCTAAACCACTGTGCTCTGGTCACCCACAATCAAGAAAAAAACATTCAAACAGAAAAGATACAGAGAAAAGCTACTGAAAAGCAGATGCAAAAAGGCAGAGCCAGCCTCAGTTATCTACATAGAGTAAGGAGAGAAAATCTGCATTAAATATACAGACGGAAACGTGAATAAGGACCAAACCTCTTTCTCCAAATGACCTGGAAGCAATTCAGTTTTTCCTCAGTTCCTAGAAAGCTTTAGCAATGACTCTGACCCTAGTCCTCCACTCCTGGCCCCTTCCACCTGAAACCAAGTTTGTAACTGGTTCCTCTATGAAGAAACATCCTCGAAATTTTATAAAACTTAAAAAAAACATTATGACCTGTTGGCTATGGTATGATTTGCAAGGAAATACAGATGTTCCCCATTTTGAGGGCCCTTGTCACAGACAGACATGTTTGAAGGCCGAGGTATGGCTTCTCCCACACCTGCTACACAGACTCAAAGCTCCTAAGTGTTCTACAAAGGTGTCCTAGAGTAACTTGGCTTTCAGACTCCTTTGGGCACCCAGATTTATACAGTGAAGCTACAATCATTCTCCATAGTGCTAATACTGTCCTCTATTCCATTCTGCAACACCCAGTCACAGAGGTGAGAAAAACCATCAGGCAGATGAAGAACAACAAGGTATCTGGAGCTGATGGAATCCCTGCTGAAATCTTCAAGCGGTGGGGGTGGGGAAGAGAGTTTACACCACAGCTCCATGTCCTCATCTTAAGGATCTGGAATGAGGAGGAAATCCCAGATGACCTCAGGGACACCATGATCATGACAATCTTCAAGAAAGGAGACAGGTCCAATTGCATCGCCTTGCTGTTCACGACAGGAAAGTCATTGTGAGAATCCCCCTGAACCATCCCCTTCCACTTGCTGAAGATCTGAGGTTAAGACTGGAATTAAGTAAGGCTGTCATCACTCCAACAGTTTTCTTAATATTCCTTACCACAATGCTACATCTTACCACCAACAAGTTTCCAGTTGGGATGGAGCTAAACTACTGAATGGATGGTAAACTGTTTTAATCTCAGCCAACTCTGAGCAAAAACCAAGACTAGTCCAACCTTAAGCATCAAGCACCAGGGCGGTGATGATGCTGTAGTCTGTGCTCACTCAGAAGCAGAACTTCAGGTCCTTCATAAACAAGCTCTTAATGAGCAGTCCCCAGCTCTGGTAATTCAGATCTATGGTAAGACTGGAAAACACCGAGCATTTTCCATACGTTAGAAGCCACCTCTTGCAGAAGGCTGACATCAGCAAAGAAATCCAACATTGCCTCAAATGTGCAAGTACAGCCTTTGGATGCCTGAGGAAACAGATGTTTGAAGACTGCAACATCAAATTCAAAACCAAGCCCCTGGTTCATCAAGCAGCTGTGATCCCTTCCTTACTGTATAGAGCCAAGACACAGACAGTATACAAGAGACACCTCAAGTTGCTGAAGAGGTACAATCAACGCTGCCTGCAGAAGATCCTTCAAATCCAGTGGGAAGACAGGAGTACCAACATTGGTGTCCTCTCACAAGCAAACATCACAAGCATCAAGGCAATGATTATCCAACATTAACTTTGCTGGGCCAGCCACATCATCCAGATGTCCAACTCCACACTTCGGAAGCAAGTTTTATTCTCTCAGCTCAGTCAAGACATGCACTCAAGAGAAGGGCAGAAAAAGAATGTCCATTGAGGCCAGCTTGAATAAATGCAACATTGATATCAACTTGTGGGAGACTATTGCCCAGGACTATAGCCCAGAACTGCCCCAAATGGAGGAAGAGTCTGCTGCAAGGATTTCAGTACTTTGAAGTCTCACAATGACAACAGGCAACAGAAAAAAAGGAAGCAGCAGAAACTGCATGTCACAGACTGGACCAAGAATCCAGAGCCACCCACCCCACTTGGAAACACATGCTCAAGTTGCAATAGAACCTGCTGATCCTGGATTGGCCTTGTCAGCCATTTTCAAACTCACAAATAAGACAATTTTGGAAGACAATCATACTCAACTGGAAGGCATTGCTGATAATAATGATGAATACTGTCCTCCTGAGCAGGGGTTACTTGTCCCTCTGCTTTTTTTGCACTCATGCAGTCTTTTATAAACACCTCTCTAAGTAATTTACAATTAGTAAAAAGACCTGGATATGGCAGACACTGGCTTGCGATAGCTAAACTTTGGGTAGAAACAAATGATCAAATTTGCAGTGAGTTAACAGGAGCAAGGACTTACCACAGGGGACCCGATTCACTGTAACCATCCTTTCACCCAATACTCTCCCCACAGCAAAAGAAAGTTAAATAGGGGCAACCCATTCCTGAATGGAACAGGACTAAGTGGCCCTGGTTCAACTATCACTTGCCATGACGTAAAAACAGGCAGACGGATGGTTACCGTGCCTCAGCTGCTCTAATTCCTTGTGCGATTTTCATCGTTTGTTCATACTCTTGGAGAGAAATGTTGGTTTTACTGAGCAGTTGTCCCCCTAAGTAAAGCACAGAGGGAAAAGGATCTCTTTCCAATGCTAGAGTGCAGTCCCATGTATTAGGACAGACCTATTCCTTGCTGCCTGAACATATAGAATAAAGTTCATTTCCTAATGATTGAGGTTAGAAAATGCTTGTTGTGATTGCTATATTGATGTCAGAGCTTGGGGAAAAAGTTGCACTAGTGCTCAGACCCTGTCAATCTGCAGGACTGGAGGATGGCGATGAACACACTAATGCTCTGCTTCACAAGAGAAATGTAAGCAACTTGCACACACACTCAGTGCCTGTAATCCAGGCACAAAACCCAGACAAAGGGTAGTTACACACAGAATATTCTTTGATTGCAAGCAGGGGAGGGATAGTTTGTAAAGAGCAGAGGCAACTAAGTAATATATATGGGTAGATGTGTGTACACTGCAAAACAGTAGTAAGATAGGCTGTTAAAACACAACTTACTTTTCAGTCGTGTACAGTACTTTGCATTGTTCAAAGGAAATTATTAGATTTATTAGCACAGCAGTCCTCTTTTCCAAAACCAGCTCTAGCTAAATTTAATGCTTAAGAGGGAATTAAATATTAACCTGCTGGAATGTCTGTAAGTTGTAATGGTTTCAATCACAGGCTAAAAATACTGCTGTCAAAGTAAGAATCAAGCTTGGTTTGCAGTGCTCAAAAATCAGAGTGCCCTCTCCTGCCTCATTGTTTGCAGGTTCCCTGAAGAGGAGGGATAGAATTGTCCTACCCCTTCTTCTTTCCTGAGGACAAGTAATTCTCCCCTTGTGCTTGGTTTAGCAATATCTCATTAACAATACAAGGTGGATCACAGTGACTTAACCAGCTGAGGAGGACTGCAATTTGATTCCCAACCTGAGATTTGCAGGTAAGATAAAGTGCAAAGGTGACTTAACACCACAACAAACCAGGTCTACCCCCCTACCTTTGGCTAGAGGGAAAAACCAAGGATTATTGCAGCAATAGATTTACAGCAGGTCTTTTTCTTTTTTTATGTTCCAACTCCAATACATGAGAATCCTTGCAGCTGTCTGAGGAGGGTTTTATGGAAGCGAGCTGACTTGTTATATTAGCCTGCAGCATGCCTACTGCCATTTCACAATAATCCTTTATTCTCCTTCCTTCTCTTTACAGTCTCATTGCAAACCTGTGAAAAGAGCACAGAGCTTTCATGCCTTTTACCTAAGTGCACCACTATACATATGATCTTTATTTTGCACGCCGTACTGAACACACAAAATATGTCATTCTCTTTGTAAAATGACTGCTTGGCCTCAAACTCTTTGTTATGCCTGTTTATATAATGCTTTTTGTTTTCAAAGCACCTGGATAATATTAAGCAACCTACTTAACACCTCAGGTGATAGGCAAATCATTGCCGTCATCCTATTTTATGGACAGGAAAACTGAGGCAGAAAACAGTAAGCAACATGCACACACCAACTCAGAGGAAGAGTTTGATAAAGCTGTCAGAACAGTTTGTGCTTTGTCACTTGTGATGGTAATAAGTGAGCATGCCTCACCTACACACACACGCAATTTTACAGCCCTCTTGAGTACTGACCAGACTAAGGAACAATCAAAGCAGCACTTACTTCCTCTGTAAGGGGGGGGGGAAATCAAAGAACAGGCCAAAAGAAACTCCTCAGGAAATTAAAAAAAACCCATTAGGGCCTCTGAATCTGCTTACTTCAAGTGTTAAGCAGGAACTAACCTGTATCTTTCACCAAGTAAATGATATGTGAACTTGCAAGCAGAATGACAGAAACCCACTTTTTGCTGATCAATAATTAGGGCCTCAAGTGTTTTTTTTAACAAGTGTTCGTTCCCTTGCACACCTGAGCTGCGTGGTGAATTCCAAAAGAGAATAAAGATACTCATGTGCATTAGAACTGGCAGGATCAGGGCAAGAAGATTACTACACCGGGATTTACCCTAATCCAGGGGTGTTCAACATCCAGTTTACGGGCCAGATCTGGCCCCCAGCACCATGTCATCCAGCCTAGGAGGCTCCCCAAAGATTTTTTGGCAAGCCCCACAAGCCATGGCCCTATGCATTAGATTGGGTGTGCAGGACTCAATCCTGGCACAGGGGAGCCAGGCAGGGGCAGCACTAGACTCTGGAACCCAATTCCAGGTGGGCAGGGAAAGCAGAGGGCTCCCACAGCTAGATCCTGGCTGGGGGGATGCTTTGCACCCAGGGCCCTGGAGCTTGCTCCTGCTGAGGTGGGTGCAAAGTCCTGCACTGTCTCCTCCCAACCCCCATGCAGCAGGATTGAGCTCCCGGGGCCCCTTACTGTCTCTAACTTGCTGGGATCAAGCTCTAGCCAGGTGGAGGCATTGCAAGGACCCAGGGCCAGCCCACCACACAGGGATGACAGAACCAGGTGTGCCACAGCCAGCCAGCCACTGCACAGGGATGACAACCAGCTAGCTGAGCAGCCCCATGCCATTCATCTGGCCCATGGGGCCAAAACTCGGAGGACCACTGGCCTCATGAGATCTGTAGTTGTCATGGGCAGGTGGTGTTGAACCCTACAGTCAGACAAAATGTTCTATTTATTTGAATATAAGATGACCCTGACTTTAAGAGGACCCCCACAATAACTAGATTCTGTACATAGAAAAATTATAAATGTTATAATTTTCCAGGTATAGAATCTAATTATTGGTTTGCCTTGAATTTGTTACAGCAGAGAAAAAAAAGGGGGGGAGTAGCCTCCAGTCCTCTGCCCCTCCCCACATTTATTTGCACTGCAGTCTCCCCACCCCTCTTACTGTCTTACGTGCTCTCCCTAAACACATAGCAGACAGAAGCAAATTTGAAAACACTAGACTTTAAAATTAACATGCTTTTAGCAATTTGCATATAGCTACATAGACTCAGGCCATCCAGAGCTGATGCATTTTACGTGCTTTAAAACTGCTATAAGCTTTATCACAGATATTCTACAAGCTCTTAAGAAACACTTTCATACCTACCTATGTATAGCACAAACTATGTATGATATTAGTCATGATTTACTGTATGGTTAATTGACCTGGGCCCCAGCCGAGTCAACAGCATTTTAAGCCATGGCGACCTCATAGCTCAGCACTGCTCAGTATGTGAATGTGAATGGGCGTACCCCAGCCCAGAGGATCCATGACTAATTAGTCCCCAAGAACATCTAGTCCCCAAGAACTAGATGTTCTTGTCATGAGTCCCGAGATCCTCCAAAAATTTACATGCAGATGAGGCACAGGGCAATTTGGTCCACCTCATGGAAGGCAGGGCTACACTAATCATATATGACAGGCTAAAAGAGGGGGCAACAGCGATTTTGGGTGAATTGCCTGGGGCCCCATTTGATGATGTTTGCCAAACATTTAAGACTGGTGAAGAAACAAATCATTGGAAATGGGAAAGAAACATGCAACTTAGCTGAGGGAGTGAAGAGGAAGTCAAATGTATGCAGTGCACTGGCTCACTAGGACTTTGAAAAGCACCAGTGCTGAAAGGACTGCACTCAATGGACACTACCCTATATGTATGTATGTATATAAATATATAAATCAAATAGACTGCACTAAGCTATCCTTGTGCTAGGTTCCCATCAGTAACTCAACTATAGCATTTTTGGCACCAGTGGGAATGTGCCAGGATGGCTCTAGCCTTCTTGGTTCTAGGCTAATATTGCAGTACCTCTAGGCCTGGTACCAGTTTACTGCAGAGAGAATACTTGTCCGTGTTTGTTTTCAAGACACACACATGCTTCCCATCAGTATGTTTGTCCACTATAGGCCATATGTTTTGTAATAGTTATCATAGTTAGCTGCATTTAAATCAACTTCATAGCAGGTTTCCATTACTGAGCACATGCTGGTTTTGGCAGCAGTTTAAATGATAGACAATATGTTTTATGAGGTTTTCTTGTATGTGAATGCAAGTCAAGTGACTTTTTCCCCATGCTGATTGAAGGGGAAAACCTCATCCTATATTTGAGTAAATATGGTATGTTTTTGTGAGAATATGTGTGGTCTTGTTAATTCTTTGGAGAAATAAGAGGAAAATGGCTCTCTATTAATTGGGAAATTTTAAATGCTGGGCTAATGAAGGGAAAAAATGGCTTCTCTCTAATAAATTGGAACCTACCCTACACTCCTTTGGTATCTGCATTACTTGCACAAAGAATAAAGGCCAAAATCAAATGCAATTCCCCTGTTTTGTTGTACTGTTTACCACTCCATTTTATCTTTTCTATTCTATCATGATACACTACTCTGTTTTAATTTGTGTATGGTGAATGGATAGCCTTACTGCATGATTTTAGCAAAAAAAGTTATATAAATGTTGTTTATTTATATATAATTTTTCTTCTTTTTATTGTATTGTTTTGGTGAAAGCTGTAAACAAACTACTAATCCTACTACTACCCCAGTGCTTTCTCTTCACCCAAAAATTCCTGAAAGGTCCTACCTAGAATATCTGGAAAACTATTCATCTTCCTTCAGTGAACCCAACAAAACACAAGCTTCCTTTCTCCTGGACTTAAAGAAACTTGACCAAAACCAGTTGGATATGCTGTAATGTCTCAAAAAATTGAGCAAGGCTTGTGAGTAGGGCTCTGCAAAACAGCACCGTTTTGTTTCGACTTGCCGTTTCAAAGGAACAGTGTTTCATTTGATTTTGAAGCACCGCTCCGTTTCATCAAAACTGCTTCATTGTTTCGACGTTTCACCCGTACGCTATAAAAGGGAATCATGAAAATGCCTACAACTTTTATTCCTTGCATGATTTGGATGAAAATTTCAGGGATGGTATCCCCTTCTGACGGCAGGAAGCCTACCAAGTTTCAAGGAGATATGTGCAGGGGTTTCTGGAAAACTGCACCTCAGGGTGCTGACAAGCAAAACTCGTGTCACTTGCCAGCAGCAGAAGCCTCCTGTCATCCCACACGCAGATCTGGGGGCCCACTCCCCAGGAGGGCTGTGCCCTACTCCTCCCAGGGCTGTACTTCCCTGGATTTGCGCTTGGGATGACAGGAGGCTGCTGCTGGTGCCTGCACCTGGCGGTGGGTGCAGCCTGTGCCCAGCGCTGGGAAGTCTGCTGCTGCCGCTGGCCCCAGGCAGCAGTGGCAGCCTCCTGTTATCTGCATGCAGATCTGGGGTCCTGCACCCCTCGGAGGAGTCCAGCAGTGCTGGGAGGGCAGGTTGAGCTCTGTGAGGCCAACAGATCCGCTCAGAGCGCAGCCCTGGCTCTCCCGTCTCCTCCCACCGGGCTCAGCTATGCGAGGCTGGTGAAGCCGGTCGGAGCGCAGCCCCAGGTCTCCCCTGCCTCCCGCCACCAGACTGAGCTCCATGAGGCTGGCAGCCTCCTGCCACTAGGCTGCTTTGAAACTTGAAATGTTTTGAAACTTTTGAAATGTTTTGAGTGCCTTCATTTCATTTCAAAGCTGTTTTGAAGAGTTTTGTTTCATTTTGATTTTGCTGTTTTGACCTTGAAATGCATCAAAACAGCTTCAAAACTAAACACTTGTTGAAATTTTGCACAGCCCTACTTGTGAGTTGCTTGCTGTTTGTGGGGGACTCTTTAACAGTTCTTAACATTGGCCTAAGCCTGGTCCCATGCACCAACTTCAATTGGATAAGAGGTAGGCCAGTACTGAGTGCTTCTGAAAACCCCATCCTTGAAGAACAGGGGCCTAATTTAACATTCATCACAGGAGAATATCCTAAAAGCAATGAAATGTTGTATTATTATAATTTTATTTTATTATTTGTTTCACAGGAGCATCTAGGAAGTCCAACCAAAAGGAGAGTTAGACACTGAACAGACACACAGCACAAGATAGTATCTTCCCTGAAGACTTTGCAATCTAAAGAGCTACTGGTGATTAGTATTTAGGGATTCTTGCAATGTCAGTCTTTTTAATTGTACTACCATGCATGCACCTCAATGAATTCTCCACGTTACAGGATTTTATTTTTTTTTAAATCAGACTTATCAACTTTTATGCATCACATGCGACTCTCTCACACTCAACAATCATATTTATTCATCTGTCACATAATCACACTAATTGTTGAAAGAAAGATCCTCCCTCAATAGAATATACTTTTGCCTAGAGTCAGGCACACAGAGCCAGCGGTCAGGAGATCACAACTGTTGGCTCATCTCTTCTACCGAGCGATTCTGAGATTCTATACACTCCAAAATGCTTATTATTGACTACAGATTCATACCCATTACGTTGGGGACCAGCAATTATCACTTCCTCTCTTTTACCAATAAAGCAACTAAGACGTTGCAGGAAGTCTTATTATGGAGAACTGCATTTAGAACTTGATTTTCCAATCTATAGCATGTTCCATTTATTCAGCCACGCTCTCTTTCACAATGAATGTTCCAAAGCTACGTTTCATCATATTCTTTGCAGCCCCTAGACCATACTCTGTTCCCCAAAACAGTAACAGAACCCCAAAAATCCTGATACTAGTATTCTACTACAGTCTCACAAGTAACCTACTTGCAAAGTCTATGGCAATGGCTGATCAACACTGCAGCCTATTTTTGCTACTAGTTGTGCATTCTTTCAAAGTACTTACTTTCTATACCTCAGTAAATCTTCTTTGGTCCATGTATAAATTATATAAGCACATAAATATAAAGTACCATATATACAATTCCACAGAAAATACATTTAAAGAACAATGGAAAGGTTATAAAATTAAACATTCCTTTTTAAAATGCCAGAATTAGAGTTGTCTGCACATCTCTTGCCTACCCCAGCTACTCCAGCAATGCCTAAAGTTACTCCTGTGGGGACTACTACCACTGCTGTTGCCTTCCCTCTCCCTCCTCCACCCCCCAGGCAGCCCGTGCCAGCACCCCCTGCCCCATGCTCACAGGAGCATGCTTGGCTGCAGGCAGATGCACAGACCAAGCCACACTTTGTACCCGACTTGTCCCCAAAACAGGAGTCAGGAGGGGGCAGTGTGTGGAAACAGCAGGGCACAGCAGGGTGAAGTCCTGCCCCCACTGCCCTTAAGTGGCAATAGCTACATGAGTAATGCTCATTTTTTATAGCCTCAAGGCCCTCCTCCATATTTTTTCTGAATGTAAATCTCCCCCAGTGATTTTCAAATGGGGTACCACAAAATCGAGAAAAGTTATGGAGGGGTCCTTGAGGCTAAAAATGTTAAGAACTACTGGTACGGAGATTAATCCTTTGCTTAAAGGTGTATCGATGTTTGTTTTTAACAGTACATCTGAGCACTAGTCTGATTTCCTCTGGCAGGGGAATGCAATATGTTATATGTTTTGAAATATACACAAATTCATCTCTTTCCAGATGCAAGAGTGAAGTGTGCCACCAATTTTAATCCAGAGGGGAGAAAAAAAAAAAAGCGTGTACCCCAAGTATCACAAGTCCAGGAAACACTGCTTTATAGAAAAGTTCTCCCAGTTAGGCTTCAGGTAGGCTGAAAAGGCAGTTTGTTAGGAGCTTGTGCCAGAAAGAAGCTGCCCTATAGAGTTACCTCTGCTACTTGTACCAGCAATGCAGGTTGCCATCTTCTATGATGATGACAGCACTTGAGAGAACTCATCAGGCTGTCAAAGCAGTGCCTTTCATGCCACCACTAAAACATCGCAATGTTTAAGATGAGGTTTGGGGTTCTCTGCAAATTAACTCATTAAATAATTTGCTTTTAGAATCATACATGGACCTCCACACCACATGGTATGTTTTGTTCTGTACATTTGTGTGCATTTCAGTGTCTTCGTAAGAAAGATAAATTAAGAGCCTGATTAGAAGTAATAACCCTTAATTCACATGAATAATTGTGCCTCTGGTGATTTTACCTCCCACTACCTGATCTCTAGGGACAGTCAGAGGGTAGGCATGGTATGCCCCTTACCCTTTAGGGACAGTTGTGATTCACATGGCTGAGGGAGGCCCTTGCTGCAGATACACATAAGGTTCTCAGCCTTAACACCTAAGACAACAAGATCCCTGGGTTTTCTCTTCTCCCTATGCGGGTGTGTTGTCTCTAAGATGCTCACCCCTGAGCACCTCCCCATACACACTTCAGCAGAGGGACAGAAAATGTGCAGGGTGCCCCTCCTTCTACAGTTTTCCCCAAAGTTGCAAGCAGTTTCTCATCTAAAGTCCCTTGCTCTCCCACTGGATTGATGGTGCCAGGGCACCCTGATTGAGAATCACTCATCTAGTAGCTCATCATCTTCTCTTCAGGAGTAACAAGCTCATTCCCTGGCCTCTACACTGCACCTACTTCCTACAATTCCCTTCTCAGGCACTGACTGCAGCAGTCATTTCCTTACTCCCTAATAAACATTTCTCATGGGTTGCTTCTTCCTCCTCCTGCTCCACCCATGGCACTCGCTCCTCACAGCAGAGCCAGCCTTAGGGAAAATGGCACCCTGGGTGACCTTGTATTCTGGTATGCCCTCCTCCCAGCCCCACAAGTCAGTGGTGCTGCTACAGGCAGAGGCAGGCGGGCAGGGGCACAAGGCACAGTCTGGTGGGGAGGCAGGGTGGCCTGGTGCACCAGGCAGATGGACAGGCAACAGGTAGGAGTGGGGAGCAGGCTGAGCTGGGCACTGCTACTCCTTGCTGGGGTGGAGACTGTGCAGTGCAGAGGGAGGGGAAGGAGTTCTGCCATGAACACAAGTTGCTCATGTGTGCGTGCATGCACGTATGGCACCCCCCTGACTACAGCACCCTGGGAGGTCACCAGCGTCTCCCACCCCTAAGGCCAGCTCTGCTTCATGGAGACCCTATTGTATACATATGCGGCTGTATGCCCCACATATGGCCCATGAAGAAATGATGTGGGAAGCTGAGAGGGGAAGATGTCTGCCCGTTTCCCCTACATGTGAACTGTAAAGTTCATCCCAAATAACAGGAGACATTTCATGTACTGCATTTGAAAGGACCTGGACGTTACTTTTAAACTTCTAAGAAGTGGTTAATTATCTCTGCAGGTACCAGGGGGCTGGACTCGATCTCATGAGGTCCCTTCCAGCCCCAATGTCTATGAAATCAATGAAATCTGATATCCATTATAGGTACAAAAAGATATGTTTCTGTTTGGGATCCTTAAAGTTTGATTGTATGGATAGGTTAATACTCAGGCATTTAGAGAACTGTTTGAGGGAGAACAGATACAGAGGAAGCAGTAGAGCTTGAATGCTGCACTACCGTAGCTGTCTTTCACACTCAAACACTGAACACTGTTAAATCAACTTCTGCAGGTACCTTAAACCAGAAGAATATTAATATTAATATTGCTATTAATCTTCCTCTGCCTCCTGGCAGTCTACAGACGCCTATACCTGAGCACATGGGCATGTTTCATTCACTGGATATTCTCTTACAACAGGAAAACATGACATTGCAATGGGGGTGAATGAAGAGGTAAAACAAATAAACAGCACCCCCTCAGTAGCTAAAATGGGTAAAGGCTGCCACCTGCTCTGCCATATGAAGATGTATCAGTGGCAGACCAGATGGGCCCATTTCCAATTCTGCTATCACTCCAAAAAGCATTTTAACCCCATGGAAAATGTCCTATATGAAAAGATGTTTTTTCAACCAAGGTACTCAAGGAGTCAGAGGAGGAAAAAAATACATCACTAAATTGCAAAACTGCACCAAATGGCAGACTTGTGCTATTATCAAGCCTTGAACAATGAAGGATAAATTAAGAAGGAAAAAAGATTCAGGAGTTTAAATGCAAATGCTCAGTAGCTCATGCAAATACTGCCAAAAAGCTCTAGGTAAAAACAAAGGTAGCAAACAAACTCACATTTAGCACAGAAAATAAATGGAGTAGACCCAAGACTATTTGCCATGTAGCATGGAGAAAGCATGAAAATATATTAAAATTTGTGTAAAAGCAAATGTACAAATGCAATACAGAAGGGGACAAACAAAATGAGAAGACAGATTTGTGGGTTAACATGGATAAAAACATGATAATGAAAGATACCCCACATATGGAGTCATCTGCAGTAGGGAGAAGAGAAACTGAAGAAAGAGAAGTGTACCATATCAAGAAAGGCAGCAGCGAGTCAAAAGATGACATTTGGCATGTATGAGACATTTAATGTGGCACAAAACAGCAAAATACATGGTTTACAAACCTCAAACTAGCACCAAGACACAAACAAGAGACTGAATGCCAAACTGTGGGCACCAGTAATCATGGTAAGCTACAAGACCTGTTCAGCATTATTCAAGAAATAAAACTACAAAGCAAAGCCGCATTAAACATTATATGACAGGATGCCCATACTATCACTAGAACCATACAAATTGCAAGTACAGTATCAAAGGAAAGTATACGGGCCAAAATCAGGTAGTACAAACAATACACTGCTCCTCTCTTCTAAAACAAGTTAATTCAGGAGCCTAGTGATACTAAAACTAAAACAAACAATTCACACAGTAGACTCAGAAAATATACCCTGAGCAGACTCTGCTCTAGTATTCCTGGAGCAAAGCTCTGAAAAGATTACTGTGAAGTTTTTGAAGGACTGGGATGCCTTTCAAGCATATTGTTACACCAGGAAATAGACAAAACAATTCAGCCAATATAGCAGTTACCTTGCAAAGTACCACAGCATTGAAAGATATTATTATCAATATTATTATTAATAGCAATAGCAATAAAGCAAAAGGAAAATGAAGGTGTCCCAGCTGAAGTTAAAGCCTACTAACTGGATCAATAGCGTAGTTGCCACGGAGAAGACAAAAAAACTATGTAACCAACACAGAGTACTAAATAAGCTTATTATCAGATGTCTAGAACAGAAGAAATAGTACCTAACTTGGCAAAAGCAAAAATATTCTCGGTGCTTGCTGCCAAAGACAGATATTAGCCAGTGCTACAACAGCCACCTCACCACGTTCGGGATGCTAACAGGCAGATACAGATGGCTGCAAATTCCATTTCAGATCCAAAACATGAAGCAGAAAGATAATCACCACACTCAATAAATGTAGGTATATATGAACATGAATAAGAATATAAAATGTATATATGAATGAGAAGAACTAATGGCAAGTTTTATTGGGGTCCATAGGTGGGTGGGTCCCCGCAGACCTCTCTCAAACCAGCTAATTAGGTACTCCCTAACTGAGAAACTGTCTCCAAATTCCCAGCTTCCTCAGTCTCCTGTTAGAAGCATCTCTAAACTATAACTTCTATCACATCAGTCACCACCATCTAGACTTTTCTAAAAAAGCCATACAAGGACCAGCCATATAGCTGTTGGTGTTGATGCATATAGGGATACCACAGCAGAAACTATGGACATGTTATGGCCCAGGCCTCATCTAGCTGCTGGTAAATGCAAAGGAAGTAAATCTAAAAATGAATAAAAACTAGATTATATTTTAACTGACTGCAATTCCACCCCTACAACACCTAACTTCTCATAGGCTACATCTGACCCTCCAAACTTAAAAACAATTTTGAGGATTGTCTAGGCCTACAAATATTAAATCAGTTCAGATTTGTCAACTGTCTGCCAAAATTTCTTCCAAACCTTTCAGTGGGCAAAACTCTCAGGAAATGACCAGAAAAAGGATGCTATATGTATTTAGTTATTATCTCAATATGATGCAGATTCATCAAGTAGGCTGCTGTGGTATCCTGAAAGACTACAGTGTAAATGAAGAGGCAACCAACCATACGATGTGACAACAGTGCTATAGGACTTGGGCACCACTCTTACAAGAGACCATCAGTAGCTCAACACAATGGCCAAAAGAACAGAGAAACACCCAAATTAAAAAGGAATTTCTTGTAATAATATTTGCATGTGAAAACTTCACGCAGCACGTTAAAGGCACATGGAGCAGCTAAGGCCATTTGAGTCAGATTCTAATGATGGCATGTTTCTTTGGTTCAGGCACAAGTTTTAGGTAACTAGGAACAATCAAGTCCCAAAGTGGGAGAGGACAGGCCAACCTCATGACCATCCCACAGAAAGTGACAAGCCAAGCTGCAGTCCTTCCTTCATTTCAGAGAAGTTTAAAGAATTTTTGATATCCAAGGAGCAAGCTATAACCTTTCCAAGAAGCCATTAAAACCTTGCTTAAAACCTTGGCTTTTACCTTCCAAAGAAAAAAAAAGTCATAGTTCTCAGCCACAAGAAAGTATCTGCACATGTTTGTCCAGGCCAAATTTCTGCAAACTTACTTAGTATTCAACATCCCCTTCATTAGCTTTCTGTAAATACTGATGGCAGCAAAGTTTTGTTAGGAAGGCTCACAGGCAAGGAAAATGTCACAGATTCTTGAGCAAACATGTTCATAAATGAAGACTTGTGAACAGACTTGCACAAGTATTTTATCTGCACTGTAAGTGCTTGTTCAACTATTTCAAAAGTCCCATGTGGTTTGAAAGTCCTCCAGACAGGGACCCAAAAAAAATCCCAAAAAGCCAGCCTACAACTTAAGCAATCAACCAATCACATATAGAACTAAAGCAAATTATGAACAGTGAAGAGTCAAAACAATAGTCACAAAAAATAGTATGAAAGTAATGCATTGACTAAAGTATACCTCCCTTAACCATCCCATACTGAAAAGTTTGTCAGAAGTCAAGATAGTATGTGCAAATAATTTGTGGAAATGTGTCAAATGCTGTTTTACTGTGAAAAGCTCACTCATTTCCAGACACAAACGTCACACTTATATCATCAAGAGGGTTTCTTTTTCTTTCTTTGTTTTTTGCTGAATTTCTCTTCAGCTCTCCCATCCTACATTGGAAATGAACAATGAGCAACTCAGTTTCTACACAAGAAAAACTGCAAGAGGACACTGTTAGATGATCGCATAAGGACTCTGATGTAGCTTCCAACAGCTTACCCTGGATTTTAGGGATTGCTTTTTTTTCACCTTCTGCAAAATGCTACTGAAAAGTAAAGAACCAGAAGCAAAAAAGGTAATGTCTACTTATTTTAAAGGAGGCAGATAATATTCCTGTCTACTTAACCATTTGAAGACATGTTGTAAGGACAATTCCCTCAGCCTTTGTGCCAGTTTAACACAATAAAGCAATGAGAATTTCCCCAAACAGTCATCAGTTGTGGTCCCCAAAAGCTGCTGGTTGAAGTTAAGAGGCAGACTCGTCTTTTTCCATGTATATACAGTATGTTATGCCAAGCTGCTACCCATGCTGCACCTAGCAAAACCACAAGGAACAACAGTCATTGCCTCAGCAATCATTGCATCTGTAACTTTTTATAACCCACACAGAGAAATTTAAAAAGTCTGCTGCCAGTAGGGACTTCCCCAATGTTACCAGGATCCCAACTGTTCAAAAATCATGTCTCAGGCCATCCAAAATATATCATACAAATGACTTACCATTAATTAGAGGGTTTTTTTTTTTAACAATACTGAAATTTGGGATTTAGTCCAATGATTTGTGGAAAAAAAACATTTCACTGGGGGAAAAAATGCATTTTTCAATTCAGTTAGCTCCACAAATGTAAAGATTTGGGGTCAGCTACCCTGGAGGGAAATCTAAGCTTCGTCAGGTTCCCGTTGCATCTTGAAAGAAACAGCTAAAAATAAAAGCCCTTGCGCGTGCTTTAAGCAGCCTAACATGCACAGAACTAGAGCAGATTACAGACAGTAAATATTCAAAGCAATAGTCACAATAAATAGCTTACATGCACTTTACAGCCTGAAATACAATCCCATTCAATAAGTAGCCCATACTGGAAGTCTGTAAGAGCCGAGTACAGTATTGGCACTAAAGAAAGAAGAGTTGAACTATGTCAAGGAGAGGTTGGCATGGGGCTCCCGGGCACTGCAGAAGTGATGACAGCTGCTTCCTGGGTTAGGGGAAAGGAGGCTGTAGACTGCATTACTCTTCAGGGCCCCTGACTGATGCCTGCAGGGAGGACAACCTGACCCTGGAGGCCATCAGCCTTTTAAAAGAAGGTTACTGGCACTAAGAGGCGGGTGTTGAAACAGATGAAGACTTGAAGTGGGTGTTAATGGGAAAATGCCAAATCTGTCAGAATAAAGGGTGATTGCAAAAGGGAGGCCCTCTCCAAGCTTTGTGGAATTGAGCGCACACACATCCCACCCTGTTATATCAGCTGAGCTCAAACACTCACCTCCCCACTCTTCTCCTTAACAAGGAACAGGTTTATTGCCATGCCCCCCTCTCTCTGTTAAGGGTTACAAGGGTAACCAAAACGCTAAACACTCAAAAAACATCTCAGCCAAAAGTCTAAGCTGTCTATCAATAAAGAAAAAAATATTGTTGCCTGGTGCTACGTGCCAAGCATCAAAGGAAGCAGCACTGAGGACAGTTAATCATATTTTTTCCTCTTCTCTGTTACTTCTTCCCCTCATGTTTTCACTGCATTTGGCATTACCAGTTGCAAAAATGTTTACATAAATTTGAAAAAAGTCCAAATTAGACAAATATAAGTAGCAACATCTGTCTCCAGTCCAGGCCAGAAGGAAGGCCAAGCTATCCAAGTCAAAGCATATGGGATCTGAACCCAAACCATAGGGGCGCATGGCGTTTACTGAGCTGCACACAGTGTTCTGTACACAAATTACAAACGGCTCTACTGTGCTGGGTTCACAGCGCTTGCAGCTGAATGTGTTTTTACTGTCTCCTGTTCACACATCTCCGTTGCTCTGCCAGAGATTCCCATACACCAGGCAGCCATCTCCAGCACTCATGGATGTACACTAATGATGATTCACTTAAAAAAGCTGGAAGCACAGCATGATTAAACAAACAAGCCCATTTATCTACTCATTAAGATGTGTACTTATGAAACAGGTCACTGGCAGAATTAGCACCAACTAGAACAGTTCATCTGTATCAGTTCATTGCCCTGAAAACATTTTGCTTGTCACCTTTGTTCTTCATTTAAATCCTTTTCAGCTATTCCCGCCAGATCACCCACATTGTAACCACCAGCAAGTACCACAAGTACAGCAGACTTTCAGTATGTCAGCCTGCAATTAAGTGCAGTCCCCTTGCACTACAAGACTAAACCATATTTTAACTGTATTGAACACAGTTGAACACAAGGGATAGCTGACCCATGACCCCCAACACAAGTACAATATAAAGGATCGCCCTGTATATTAACACCATATCTGACCCATCTTTACAACTTTTGGCTAGGAAAATAGCTAATACAATTTTTAAAATAACCTTGAATAATACAGTTTTAAACAAGATTGCGTGCCTGGTTTAGAGGGCAAGTCATGTTGCCCAACTAACCATAAAAACAGGTTAGTTAAGATATTTTGAACGCATGTTTCAAAACAACAGCATTGAAAGGATTGACTTTCTTCAAACATATTTGTTAAAGTGTGTTAACTAAAACACATGAAACGTGACTTATTTAGTAAACAAGACCTATGACAGACCAGGCCTTTAGTTTGATTCTTGGATGTGGTCAAAACAACATGGCCAGAAGGACATTGTTGCGATCATGTCTGCACAACGCAACAAAAGATTATTTCAGCTGAATCAAGCAACCAGACTTTCCATCATGATTACCAGTGTAGCATGCATGGGCCCATACACTTTATTTTTAATAGCTCTCTTGTAGTTATGTTAATAATATGAAAGAAGCAATTCAGCAGGTTTTTTTCTAATTTTGTGACCCATTTCTATTGTCAGCTTTTCATACACATGGCCTGAGCCAGATTATATATATTCATCTCACTGTTTCCCAAATCCATGTGATTTGGCATTACCAAAACAGTTCTTGGAAAGTAAATGAAGCAACTGTTTCAGATATCAAGATCCTAGACTAAACTGAACTCTCTTTTGGTTTTGTTTCCCTTTCCCCCCCTGTATTCTACCCCTGTCTCCACTAGTTAAAAGACAAGGGATGACGTGTGGAGGCTCTTCCTTATGCTTACCAGACAACTGCAAAAACCACACTGAACTAGTATAAATCACTTTTTCATAATAATATAACAGATTAATTGGTGATTAGCCAGCAGGAGGTGCCTATGGAAAGAGACTGTTTTCCCATTCTTGTCCCCTCACTTATGTTGCTCGGCTGTCTTGTCTGAGCACTTGGGCCTCAAAGGATCTGTTCACCCACATCCCTTAGACTGAGCTTTTGGTGCTTCCTCAGAATAATGGTTACAGGAAGCGCTAGAATGTGAAATCCCTGCCTTGAAAAGCATGATCCTCACACATCAGTAAGCCACCACACCTTGTTGTGACTCAGGCTCTAAGAGAGACGTGTCCCATGAATGAAGGCACTTTGGATGAGGTCACCAAGAGGTCTAAATGCATTTTCCATTTTAAAGTTGAGCTAAAGCTATAAATAGTCCCACAAGCTTGCTGGTGCTTTTCTTCTTGAAGGTAATAAATAAGTGTGTACAGTGACAACAGGCTGACAAAATATGTAGTTACCTTTTTCTAACCTGAGCTATTAGCCAAAAATGAGATTTGCTTCTATTAAGAAGAAAAACTAAGGGTCAAGCACTTATTTGCATGACATAATCCTTTTTCTTTACAGAAAATATATAACATCCTGATTCCTTGAAGACATTAAGAATCAAATAAGAGACAATGCCTTTGCTACAGTTCAAAGCCTTTTTTTAAAAGATAGCTAGCACACTAAGCCTAACCATGCTCCCTCCACTTCTATTCTGGAGGGACACTATTCCTATACTATTACTTCTGCAGCCATGTCTTAGTTTCTCTGGCCCTTTTTCTGTTTCTCTCTCAGAGACCCAAAGAAGATCAGTTCCAGTGCAATCCCCGTCTTGGGCCCTTTGTTAGCTATATCAGTCCTCAGGAAAACTACTTTGGCCACATGGCTCAACTTCTTTTCAAGTCTTGCTTTGGACCATTGTTGTACTCTGTGTATAAATGCCCTAAAACAATAAGAGTACCACTTTCTTGTGTGGGGGAGGTGCTTTAATTAGAGCAGCTCCAAGAGCCACTCTAAAGTGCCTGGAGTGTCTCCTGTATCAGTGCCTCCGCACTTAAAAATGACGGCAGGGTCACTTTAACTACAGCTCAAATAAGCTGTAGTTAAAGTGCCCCTGCTGCCATTTCTAAGTGCAGGAACACTAATACATGAGATGCTGGAGTCTAAATGAGCAGACTCAATTAATCTGCCAGATTACAGTGCGCTGGAGCAGCCTCGCTGCACGCGTGTAGGCACACTTAGCTTCTGATTACACATAGGACCTTTTTCTACATTTATCCTGCATAAAAGAGCTGCTATATCCACTAACTTCAACAAGTTATAATCCAATAAACAATTATATGCAGCCCTTTGTACTACTTCTTTGCCCTGTACAACAAGGCCTATTCAGTCATCCTACCCAAGCTGAAAAGAAAGTTTACTTTGTAGTTTCAGTTATCTTGACCTTTAAAGTAAACCTACAGATATTCTATCAGTACTGCTTCAGTAATGTCTGTACATAGGGGTCAAAAGCATGAGATTTTTTTAAATAAAATAATAAAATTGGAGAGCTTTAAGTATGTGAATTTACGGTTTAATTCTCCACAACAAAGACTAACAATTTACTTTAAAAAAAAAGAAAAGAAAACTAAGCTTCTCAGTCACATGAATCCAGGGCCTGGAACTTACACACACCCCCCCCACACACACACTCAGAGACAAAAATAATGAAATGAGAATTATTTCCCCCATGGATGAACTGGGGGATTCCCTGGGCTCAAAATGATTGCAGCCTGGATCATTAGGGATTATTCCCTGGACATGATATCAAGCCCTCTTTGTATTAAATAACCTAACTGGGCCACTGAAGCCTGACTTGGACCCTTCTCTGCTGCCCAGAACAGTGACACACATCTCTATTGGGAATTCTGAACTCCAGTTCTTGCTACTTGCCCACCTCAAATCGCCAAAGTCCTAATTCCTTGAACACATGGCCTGGTCATTCACTCAAATAGTCAAGTACCAAATCATTCCCCCCTAAATGGCATCTCACCACTCTCATTAATTATTCCTCATCTACTGAGCTCAGCTATCAACCAGCTGTTTTACTTTTTTCCCTAAAGTTATTGAAGCCTCCAATAAAGAAAAGCCAACCATGCCATTGTTTTCACTGTGTTTTCTCACTACTGCATATTCAGCAAAGAGCTCATTGCTTTTCATAGTCATAAGGCAGTAGCCACTCTAGTGCCTGACAGTTTTATTATGCCATCAGCTAATTGCAGTACAAATCTGAAGTATACAATAACGTTTTGACTACCTGGTTACATACGGTCTGTGTTTGTTTCTCTGGAGACAGCAACTAGCTGGGCACCTTTTAGTCACTGTTGCATATCTCAAATACTACCACAGAAACTTTTGCTCCTCCTCCTTTCCCACCCCCCAACCCATCAGACTCCTTTCTCTAAAATCTCTAATTATTTCCAAATAGAAGAAAAAACCCAAAACAACTTGAAATTTCCTGCCAAATAGAATTTTTAAAAAAGAATAATTTCACACTTGAAAGGACTTGGAGAAGTTAGAGAGGGTCCAGAGGCAAGGGATACAAATGGTAAAGGGCTTAGAAGACAAGTCATACAAGGGAAGATTCAAGGGAATAGGTATGTTCAGCTTCTGGAAAAGTTGTTTAAGAGTGGACATGATAGTGAAAGCCTGCCACAAAGAAGTGGGAAAATACCTTTTTTCCTCTTGCTGTAGAGAGCAGACTGCTGACTAATCGCTTGAAGTTGCAGTTAAGTAGGTTTATATCGAATATCAGGAAAAACTTCACCTGGAACAGTGAGATGATAGAACAGACTGCCTAGGGAAGCAAGGAAATCTCCATCACCGGAGGTGTTCAAGAAGAGAATGGCTAGGGATGATCTAGAAGTAGCTATGCCGATGCTCTACAATGGGTATTCTGCATCTGTCTAGGAATGAATTTTTCCCCCTCCTGTTGCTACACATTTGTGGGGCAGGGGTTGTTTATTTATTTGTTATTGTTTTTTACCCTCCTCAAAAGCATTGGGTGTTGGCTGCAGCCAAGACTGGGGATACTTCCGGGGGTGTGCCAATGCTCCTGCTGGGACATAAACCCAAAGATTCCTGGCTAGGTGGCCCATTCAGGGTGGGATCAATTGCCGCATTTGGGATCAGGAAGAAATTTTACCCCATGGTGAAACTTGCATAGGCTGTGGCAGTTTTTACCTTCCTCTGCAGCCAGGGGCATGACCCTATTCCTTGGGTCTCTTAAGGATGTTTAAACAACCCACGGAGCAGGAGGGCATTGACCACAATGGCAGGTTAGGGTGTTATGCCTTGTGGTTGCATCAAGATCGACTGTGTAGTTTTACTAATAGATTAGACAGTGGATTTGTATAGGATGGTCTGGATAGGGATGATCCTGCCTCTAGCAAGGGGGGATTGTACTAAATGACATCTGAAGGTCCCTTCCAGCCCTACTTGTCTGTGATTCAATCAAAACATTTCATTCTAATTTTAACTTTTCACATATACATGATGTAAAATTCAAAAATGAAAAATAAATTTCAAAACAAGAAACCTTATTGAAGTTTTTGTTGTTGTGTATTCGTACTAAACAGCCTTTTTCAAAATGGACTTATTTTTACAAAACCTTTTGTGGAATCAATATTTTCTGTTGGAAAATTCTGCCCAACTTGCTGGTCAGTTTTCCTGCCTGTCCTACACTGTTTATTTTACAAATGCAATTTCATATTTTCTCCCATTCATTCAAATGCTTCCTCCCTGTTTCTCCCCTTTTTGACAATGGTCATTTGCAACTGACGTTTGGTTGACATGCAAACAAGACTGGGAACGCTGGTGAACAGTGAGAGGGTTCCAGGTCCATCCCTACTGAAACTGATCAACCCAATGGCCTATTTAAATCTTGAGTATCCAGCACTGACAGCAACCACTACCAGATGCTATGAGGAAAAGTAAAAAAAAAAAAAAGGTCATAACAAATAATTATCTGTTTACCTGTCCGTAGAGGAAGCTGCTCCCAATCTGATGTAGTAATTATGGGCTGGCTTACGCACTGAAGCATGAGGTTCCACCTGCTATTTATGTTGTAGGTAGAGGCATAGAGACCTCAGCTGAGATAATGGCTCTACTGTACAAACACACTGAGTCCCAAATGTTTTACAATTTAAGCAGATAAGACTGTGTGTGAAGGAAGTACTGAGGCAAAGTGATTTGCCTAAATTCATATATCAGGTCAATGGCAGAGTTAGAAATAGAACCCAGATCTTCTGGGTCACAGATCATTAACCTATCCACTGGGCCATGCTGCCTCTCCACCTGATGAAGGCTGTCTTACTTTGTACACAAAACTCTACTCCTTTTTAGTTTCCTGCTATAAAATCATGGCTCAGAGCTTCTTTGTTGTAACGAGTTCAACCTGTTAGTACTTGGAATCAGAAACAGTTGCACCATGTAAGTGAAAGGATGAACTGTACTCTGTAGTGAAGACAGGTTTGTGGTGTTGTGACATAATGCTATCACATTACAGTGACATAGGCTCAAGTCCTGTTCTTACACAGACAATTTTCAATAGCCTTTGTTCATATTGTCAACATGAATTTGAGTAAACAGAACAGTACCAATGTATTTCCTTCAAGCAAGTCTACTGTGCTTGGAGATGGTAATACTAGAAAGTGGGAATATAACTTCTCCATGCACAATTGAAACTGAAGGAAATCTCTGCAGCAGACAATACAGTAATTGTTTCCTATAACAAGAGCATGTTTGATGTGCCGTATAAGACAGGAAGATAAAGACATGGTTGCTATCCCATACAGCTTACTGTCCAATTTTGCAAGATACATTGTGAGGATGGACTTCAAGACTGGATGAGTTCCTTAAAAAAAATAGATTTTATGGACTTGCTGCAGAAACTACTGGGTAAAATATTTTGGTCTGTATTATGTATGAGGACAAAGTACGTAATTTCAATTTTTCTTTTATGATTTTTTCACGTCTAATATTTTTACATTACTTCATACACTGCTACTACTGACATCATAACATGGTAAGATAGAAGTTGAAATACTTTTTTATTTTTTAAAATTGCATTGGCTGCTTCCAGTTCATACTGACAAAATATCTGATCTTCCTTCACATGTCTTCTATTAATGCTGTATTGAACGAAGCGGCAAGGTTGATTGACCTGTTTCTAAAATTGGTCAAACAAGGATGTGCATGGGATGGTTTGGACAGGGATGATACTGCCTCGAGAACAGGGTTGAACTAGATGTGCTCCTGTACACATGCAGGGAGGCTGCTCTGACATCTGTAATTCCAGTTTATGGGAGCAGACTTGATTAATCTGCTGGAGCGTGGTAATTACTGTGCTCCAGCAGACTCCAGCATCATGTGTATCAGCATCTCCTCACTGAAAAATGGCAGTGGGCTTTAGTTCAAAGCACCCCACTACCATTTTTCAGTGCACAGACACTGATACATGTGATACCCCAGGAACTTTTAATTTGCACAGCTCTTGAAGCTGTGCTAATTAAAGTGCCCCCCCCTCCCCACACACACACACACACACACAGACCTCCCAGAGCATGTCTATAAATGCTGTGCTCGATGATCTCGTCCTGCGCTGCCTTTGCCTGGGCAACTGGTCTTACTAGCCTAGGGCTCTCGTGTAGACCCTGGAGGGCTCCTCAATGAACTTCTGGGTATCCCCCAAACTCACATGCCACAACTTCAGATGGTTCTGCAGTGGAGGGGGTCCCCTCAGAAGATGCTTCCAGAGATGTCATGTATCTTGGCGGATGCCTATGGGGCTCCAACCTCCCCAACACCCTGACCACACACCAACCTATGAGATGAGACTCAGGATCTTTTACGACGGGCCCCTTTTGATGTCTTCCCCAGTAACCATGCGTCCTCCTCTGCAGACCAGAGCCTTGGGCTCTAGCCCTCTGCCTTCTGGAATACGCCTCTCAATGCCCTGCGCATTCCATGACAGACGCTGTTGATTGTCACCGCATTCTCACATGGTCTTCCATCTCCGAACAGGGTCTCTAATTTCCTGAGCCTGGTGTAGTGTGCTAGGCTCCCCTGCTCTGGACAGGTAATAGAATAGATCTAACTAAGAAAGAAAAGCATGAACCGAACGCTCACCACTGGAGAAGCCCCATGCCAAGGGAACAACCCAATGTGGAAAAAACAAAATAAAGGAATAACGACAAGAAACGCGGGAAGGAAGAGACAAGAAAGAAAAGTAAAGTAAAGAGGGGCAACCGCAGGGAGAGTCCTGTGCTCCCTTTGCCCCTAATGCCCTAAGCCAGTGTGTCCCCTGGGCCAGGGCCCATGCCTTCACCCTGGCTAGGGTCTCTCTTATCTCCTCTGGGACCCACCTCTTGCTTAAGGTCACAGCACCTGCCGCCTCCTACCGAGCTCCCTTGCCAGCTCTTCTCGCTGCCACTACCAGCCTCCCTGCCGGCTCACCTGATCCCCGCCTGTCTTCCCTGGCACTGAGATCCTTCACAGCTCCTGCTGCCACCGCTGATGCTGGCCATGGCAGCTGGACGCATGTCCCTCAGCGGTTCCATGCCGCTCCACCTACACTTGGCGCGTCCCCACCTGTGCTCCTGGGGCTGGTTTTTAACTTCACTGGGTGATGTCTCTTCATGACATCACCCAGCTCCCGCTGGAGATAGGCGCAGCTGACAAACCGCTCAGGCAGTTTTCCCTGGTGTGCCTCCTTGCTTCTCTGGACCTCTGCAACAGGTAGGGTTTTTTCTTCTTTTACTTTCGACTGGGGTCTGCCTCTGGATGAGGCTTCCCCCTTGGTCAGCCCTACATCCCTGGGACAATGCCCAATGACCTCAGAAGTCATCCTTTTCTGTGACTTAAGCCCTGAATTTTAAACTTCTGATACAAAACATTTCTGAAACTGGAACCTGTTGGAAATTCTCTGGTGTAAAAATGGAGAACAAATTTAAAAAAAAACAAACAACCTTTCTAATTCAGAATACAACATTTCAAAGTGACAGTATTTCCCTTGAAACAGAAATTCATAAATTGTGACTAGTTCTACTTAGTACTAGCTCGCACAGAAGATTGCAAATATTACTTCCTGCACCACTCCTGGAGACTTAAGGAAGGCTTCCAACCAAGTAATGACCAAGCCTTCCTTGTTTCACCTTATTGCTCAAAATACCACAGCCCAAGAAGAAATGACCTGCAACTGTACTTCCTTTTCATTCCTATTTCTTTAGTCAGAAAAAATAGTGCCCCATTATCACTAGCAAAAGGTCTCTTCTCTCATTAACGTATTCAGCGAACTTATCAAAGATCTTTCTTCTTTTTTTTCCAACTCAGTGCCAAGTGACCTATATAAAAGTTGAACAGCTTCTCTGAATGCATGTCCCAGGAATGTGAGGCTCCCTGACCATATCAGTGCCGCTTTCCGTTTCTGGATATCCTTGTGTTCAACTTCCCCTTTTACCTTATTGCAATCATCATTTAGATGCTGAGCCATCATAATTACAGATAAAAGCACCAGCTAATTTAAAGAACATATGCATCATGGCAGAATAGTACACAGAGGGCAGGGACCAGTATAAAGCTGCTGGCTGGACAGAAGTAAGAAGCCAGCAATGTGCGAATAAGAAGTGTAGAAGAACATGCTAAAAGTGTATATATCATTTCTCCAAGATGGAGATGCCAGTTATCTGCAGCAGATGTTATCCCTCTGTTAGCACAAACCCAAGCAAGTCAAGAGTCACCCAGATAGGAACAGTTGCTTTCATCTGTCTAGTCTATCTTACAAGATAGCTTACTCAATATAGAAAGTCAAAGTTTACGCCATGTCTATTTTATTGGATCCTAATCTGTGTACATTTCATCAGCATGATAAAAGGATTGACAGGTTGATTTAATATTTGAAGTACATTTCAGGAAGCAAACAAAATGCTTTGAGTTTCTAAAAGGATTTTTGTGGAAGGTGTCTTCTCTTAAACCTCCCACAAACACATAGACACCTTCACACGTGATGATAAAAGTGGAAAGATAAATGTTTTCTTTCAAAGCTTCAGGAAGAAACACTAAGGAAAAACTAGGCATCATGGGGACTTCACTATCCAATAATGAGTAACCTTTCTACTGAAGTCAAACTGAACATCCTGCTGGGGCCGTTTGACCCCAGTACTCTTTCCTGCAGGGGGTTGGACTAGATGATCTGCTCAGGTCCTTTCCGACCCTAGAAACTATGAAACTATGAAACTGAGGGTTGGAGGTGCTTTTACAACCATGTGTAAAATCCCCACCCTAGGTCTTCCCATATGTATGCTCAGCGCCTCTGGAGGGAGTGGGGAAAGGAAAAAAAAAATCAAGCTAAACAAGTCCAGTTTTCTAAATGCATTTTCCAATCTAGATTGTACTTAGAAAATTAACGTCTATATGGTGGGAGGGGGAAGGCAAGGGGGAGGAAACTCTTCATGACTTAGTGGGTAACATTGTTTCCTCTAAGTAAACACTCCCACTGGAGTTACTATCACTCTGATGAGAAGTAAAACTAAGCACTCAGCCCCACCTAGCCATCAAAAATCCACTGCCAATCCTAGGATTTAACAACATTTCAAAGTGAGGTTTTTGCCTCCCTCAATTCTAGCCCTTAGGTCCAGTGGTCTTCCCTCTTGCTCTGAATTTTATAAAATGTACCCTTCCTCCTCAGAGGTAGCTGCATTTTTAGGAATGTGTGAAATCATTTCACCATCTCTATGCTGTGTAAAGCCCGTAAGAAACTTAGAGATTCTTTGCAATAAAAGGCTCTTTATGCAAGTAAGTTATAGTGTAAACAAAACCACCAAGCTATAAAGTCCGCAGACTGGACATTTTTTGTTCTGCTCTTGGTCCAGTGCCACCGGGAACTATTGTGAAATGGACCAAGATTAGCCTGAAGCCAGTGGCTTGGTTGTAGAAGTCAGGAAACAGGACTAAATAATAATAATCAGTATGAGAAAAAAAAATTAAATAAATAAATAAAAATCAATATAAGAAAATATCATTAAACACTTTAATTTCATCAGACTGCCTATTAAGCAGTCACTTATATAGATAAAAACAACCCTCACACTAAAAACACTTGGACCACTGTTTCTACATATTGTCTTTGTCAATGCACATGTCAAAACAGCTGCTTAAATGTTTGGAAAGCTAGAGTGTTTTATGTATTAATGTTTTATAGTGTGGATATTTTAGTTTTATGTATAAATATTAGTTTAAACAGAAAACCGGAAGCTTTAAATATATGACAAACCAACATTTCTGGCATGAATAAGACCTCAGTCACCACTTGTAGCCTTCTTTAGCACCTTTGTATGCTTTTGCTGATATGTCAATCTCCCAAACTGTACATTTTAATTCATAATCATGTAATTCCCAGTGAGCTGCTAGGTCAGATTTATTCCGCTGACAAAGCCATATTGACTTTAAGAGACAGATGCATTTACACAGCAGACACTCCCCAGCCCTTCTATTTTCAAGGGTTTTAAACTCAGAAAAGTTTGCTCCAGTCTGAAAAACATGTTCTCCCCTTGGATGACTGGATATCACTGCTGTAAATGCTGAATGAGCTGTATCTGTACTGTGTGGGCTGCATTTGTGCAGTTAAGGAAGGATATACCACTAATTAATTCAATGTAATACTACCTGGGCACATCTACAAGTGTCCCGGACTGCAAGAAGTTGTTACTGCACAGTCATTTAGTACTTTTAGTACAGACTGCATAAAAGACTGTCTAGTTTGGATGCCGCACAGGTTTTTTCCATGTTACTGCAAAGTAGCACCAGCATCACAGTTCATGCCTGCCGATGCTACATTGCCACAGCAACAAGCTATGGCAATATAGCATCTTGTGTAGGTGCACCCCATGTGTCCAAAAGGAATAACATTTCTTTTTAACAATTTTTCCAGAAGGTTTTTATTAAAACTTCCAGCATTCCCCCCTGTGTGCATACAGCCAATTTCAGGGTCACCCATACCCCCCATAAGAGCAAGGGTTGTGGGTTCATTCCCCAAGTCATTGTTATTTGTCTGGGAGAGAAGTCATTCAGAGTGCCAGAAAGCTTAACCTGTTTGGAAGGATGAGCAAGGACTTTGTCATGCTAGAAAGCATGAATGGAAACCAGGAGCCAGTTGTTTAGTCTGGAGAAGTACTTGAAGCTGGACCTGTGTTTATCAGATGGCAAAGCCTGCATGCATCCCCTAATTTCCCCCTTTTCTGATTTTCCCCAGAATGTCTTTGGTCCTGCAAACCAATTCCTGAAACGTTATTAGAAATTCTGGAATTGATCGAATGCAGCATTAAAAAATGACTATACTACATATAGAAATACAAAGACAGAAGTGCCATCAAGTTTGAGAGTGGAATTTAAGTTGCCAGCAGGAGAGGACACACTAGAGTAAAAAACTACTTCAGTGCCTGGAAGTTAGGAGGCCCAGTGTTAACTTTCAAGCAATGGAGTGAGGAAAATTAGATGCCTGAATTTTTCTGTTCTCCATTACTCCAGCACAGTTATCTTCAGTCTTCAACTGGCTTGGATTTTCAGTCTTACATCTAAATTTCCTCAGCTTTTCTTGCCATAAGCCTAGGTCACAGCACTATTTGCCCTCTCTCACCTACATGCATGAATAACAGGCAGAATTAAAATGGTAAGACTGTCAGGGTTAAAGGAAAAGAAATATTCTCTCTGAAGACTGCCATTTCAGTCTTCCAAATGGCCCATAATTGAGAAAAGTAAATATGCATTACATTACTGTGATTAACACTGAGCAAAACAAGCTCCCTTCTTCTGTTTCATCGAAATCTTTTCACGGAAGACTAAAGATAAGCTCTTTTCTGACTATGGAATAGGCCTGTGCAAGCTTTTTCTGCATGAATCCAATCAGCCCACACCCTAGCTGGAGGTCAAGTTAACACATTAAAAGCAAAGAATGGTTTCTAAATCGGCTGCCACTACTTATTTTTGGAACAGGGCTGTGCTGAGTGCTGCTAGACCTTCCACCATCAGTGCTCTGAGGAAAAACAACAGAAATCCTTCCCTCTTTTTTCCTTGTAGGATCTACAACAGGAATAATGTTTTACCACAGGGAAATGGAACCATGAGCCCCTTTTAATTGTGGGTATTCACATTTTGATCCATCATAATCATCTTTTGTGGATCCCATTGATATTGTGTGTGGACCCACAGACCACAGGTTGAAAACCACTGCTCTAGAGCTAGAACTACAACCTGACAAGGATTTAAATCACAAACGGCAATGCCCCTGGCAGTTGGCGGGACACGGCTGCACTGATGGTGGCAGGAGCCCGGATGGCAGTGAGCAGGGAGCTCCCACAGACGCCGCCAGCGGTGTCAGTGGCAGGGTGGCAAGTGGTGACCCCCGCACCCTTTTTGCAGGGGGTACACTGCCACATGCAGGGGATGCACGTGCACCCCCTACACATCACCCCAATGCACATGCTACAACTGCAGAGTTTACTGGACTGATTTACCGCTGGTCCAGATCTACTATGAACAGCAGTGATGAAGTCTGTTGGTGTTTCTGGTCATGTATACAAAGCATGTTCACTAGGACTTCTGCCCAATAAATCGGTATAAGTGGTGAGTTACATCCATGATGTTTGCTCACAGAGAGACAGCTTCAGGATAATCATTATCCTTGGCGTTGCAGACAACAAATGGAAATATTTGGGTGGGGGGGGTATATGAAATCTAGTTTTTCTGTAACTGGATACACAGCTGCACATGTTCGAAGACTGCCTGAACAGACATCTGTGTTTAAAAAAAAGGTTAGGCAGGAAACACAGAGGAAGAGGAGAAGATACATGCAGGAACACACTGGTCATGCAGCCTCTCCTTTGCTGGCTGGCCTAGGCTTAGCTAATGCAGGAGAAATAGGAATAATTTAGAAGTTCATCAAAAGTACAGACCTCTACAAAATATTTCCTGGAAGGCAAAATGGGTGCAGAGCCTTACCATACAGCAGCTGCCCATGGGTGCACATTCTTATCCTGCAGTAACTGGAAGCTGAAATAAAACAGCTTAGCCCTCAATGAAAGCCTGGAGCTACCAGTGTTTATAGTTTCAGCCTATCAGAAGGTAAGAGTGTACACCTGGGTAGTCACTGCACAGCAGCTAATGCACAGTAAAGTCAAACCCATTTTACCCTGAGATGATCTATTTGTGCCCTAGGACTGTCACTAAAAACAGGACTAATTTTTTTAACATTATGGGTGCGTCCACACATGCAACCATGTGCACTTGCAGCAGCTCAAATAGAAGTGGCACAAATTTGAGCCAGTGCTTTTTGCCTCAGTGCACATCCTCGGACATGCACTTTGTTGTGGAGCAAATTGTGCCACTTGGGGCAAAATAACCCTACCTGGCTCCTCCTGGAACTGCAGCCAGGGGTAGCTAGAGCCCAGGGCCAGCA
>NW_017728943.1:56039719-56056945 GCF_001723895.1 Crocodylus porosus | reverse complement strand
ACCGCTGGTCCAGATCTACTATGAACAGCAGTGATGAAGTCTGTTGGTGTTTCTGGTCATGTATACAAAGCATGTTCACTAGGACTTCTGCCCAATAAATCGGTATAAGTGGTGAGTTACATCCATGATGTTTGCTCACAGAGAGACAGCTTCAGGATAATCATTATCCTTGGCGTTGCAGACAACAAATGGAAATATTTGGGTGGGGGTGGTATATGAAATCTAGTTTTTCTGTAACTGGATACACAGCTGCACATGTTCGAAGACTGCCTGAACAGACATCTGTGTTTAAAAAAAAGGTTAGGCAGGAAACACAGAGGAAGAGGAGAAGATACATGCAGGAACACACTGGTCATGCAGCCTCTCCTTTGCTGGCTGGCCTAGGCTTAGCTAATGCAGGAGAAATAGGAATAATTTAGAAGTTCATCAAAAGTACAGACCTCTACAAAATATTTCCTGGAAGGCAAAATGGGTGCAGAGCCTTACCATACAGCAGCTGCCCATGGGTGCACATTCTTATCCTGCAGTAACTGGAAGCTGAAATAAAACAGCTTAGCCCTCAATGAAAGCCTGGAGCTACCAGTGTTTATAGTTTCAGCCTATCAGAAGGTAAGAGTGTACACCTGGGTAGTCACTGCACAGCAGCTAATGCACAGTAAAGTCAAACCCATTTTACCCTGAGATGATCTATTTGTGCCCTAGGACTGTCACTAAAAACAGGACTAATTTTTTTAACATTATGGGTGCGTCCACACATGCAACCATGTGCACTTGCAGCAGCTCAAATAGAAGTGGCACAAATTTGAGCCAGTGCTTTTTGCCTCAGTGCACATCCTCGGACATGCACTTTGTTGTGGAGCAAATTGTGCCACTTGGGGCAAAATAACCCTACCTGGCTCCTCCTGGAACTGCAGCCAGGGGTAGCTAGAGCCCAGGGCCAGCATCTGTCCTGGCCCCATCCATACAAAAAGCTGCCCTGGCAAGCAGCTCAGGGCTACTTGCTTTCAGGAGCTTCTAGGGCCCAGCCAATTGGTACCTGGGGACACTACCCCTTCTGTCAACTGGACTGGTGCAGCGGCATCCCAAATTCATTTTTAAAAATACCCCCAAATCCATGTTTTTCCACAATTAAAACAAAAGACCACTCTACACACACACACACACACACACACCTAGAGAGAGAGAGTGATCAGTTGAGCAATGCTTTATTGATATATTTGCAATGTTAAAGCAAATGTGGAAGCCTACCAGTGTCTCTATCATCATGATAAAATAAATTCTAAATATCTACATGTTGATGTGTACTTTTGGTTTTCTTCACACGTGATGGATGTGTGATGGTGGGGATGTGGTGTTTGCAAGAAGGGGATGGGAAGTGGTGTGGGAGAAGGTGGGTGTGTGAGTGTAGAGGCATATGGGTTGGTGTGTGGGGAGACTGCTGGGGGGGGACTGTGGGTCCCCAGCCCCCACAGGGTGCAGCCCCCCTCACAGACCATGGAATGCCCCCACAGGGCCCCACCCCCCCTGGAGGGCCACAGCCCCTATCCCCCACAGGGCCCCAGCCCCCTCACCCAGGGCCCATAACTTACCTTTAGCAGCAGCAGGAGTGTGGTGCTCTGAGCCATGGCGGCAGGACCCAGCATGGCATGTGGGGACCGCATGCCACACCCAGCCAGGTCCTGCCAGCCCTGGGGCTGCTCCTGCTGCCCAGCCAGCAGGACCTGGCTGGGCATGATGCGTGGTCCCCATATGCCACGCGGGGTCCCGCCTCTGCCCTGCTGTGCCTAAGCAGGGGGTGGCACATGGGAGGACCTGGGCCAGCCCCTCGTGGTTCACTAATCTGGCTTTGCACCAGAGTGGGTCACACAGCTCTGGAAGGCACAAGTCCTGTGCGTGCCTTCCAGAGCCCTGCAATCCACTCCGGTGCAAAGCTGGACTAGCGAACCACATGGGGCTGGGTCAAGTCCTCACCCCCCTGCAGCCCTGGGGACATCCCCCCACCACTCCCCAAACCCCTCCACCCCTCTGCCACCCCTCACCCACCCACAGCCACCCCTCACCCCCCCTAGAGCCAGCAGGAGAACCAAAGAGATGCTCTGGCCAACACCAGAGTGTCTCTATTTGTCTGGGACCGTGTCATGCTCCACTCTTCTGTGGAGCAGTTTTTTTAGACCCCTGGATATCCAGGGGTCTAATTTTCTCCCCACGCTGCAAACTTATAGCGCGGGGAACATTTTTTCATTCCCACACATGCTTCTTGCCCTGCTTTCAAAAGGGTTCGAGACAGCAAGAGGCATATGTGCGCTCGGCTAGACGTGCCCTATGTGTTTGGTTTACAAGTAAGTTTAAATATCATAGAGTGATTTAGCCACTCTTGAGGGAAATCAAAACCAAATCCCCTTACTCCCTCCCCACCTCCACCCCAAAAATAACCCACACACACACCTCTTCTCCCTGCCAGCCAGAATGGTCTTCAGCACTGCCTCATATTGTTATTGCACCCAGTTTGAAGAAATTTTTTATAAGTGATGTCTTCATTTCCCTTGATTCCTTTGCCTTCCAAATAATCCTTCTTGTTGGCACAAATAGGGAGGATGGCATTAACAATTAAGGGCATGTCTACAATGCATGTGGTGGTGCAGCTAGAGCTGTAATCCTCAACCAAAGTGCTGCAGCACTCTCAGGGGCCTTGAGTTGCTTTCAAGGGTGCCACATGATGCCATGCACTTTTAGGTATGCAAACATGATACACAAAATAAACCCAGATATTTCAAATATGAATTCACAGTTTCAAAACCATTCTGACCTGTTGTGGTCTTTAGCTAAGGATAGACATTCAAAAAGCCTGAGCGTGAATTGATTAAATCTTTTCAGTTTAGTCTAACCTGCCTAGGTTGAATCAGTTTGCAACTGCACAGATATTCCCTCCAGACTGAGGAAATGCAGGCACATGCCTGCTGCAGTGGCTTAGGCTACAAGCCAGGGGGCCCTAGAGCAGCCCTCCTTCCCCTTCTATAGTGCTGAGCTGAGGTGGGGTGTGGCTGGGCCAAGGCTGGACCTCTGATTAGGGAGGAGTGTAAACCCCCACCTGCACCATCTCAGGCTTTTCCCCACTCGCTGCTCAAGGGGCAGAATTGTTGCCATCTCCCAGCCAGCATTCTGAGGCAAAAAGGGGATATGCAGTGCATGCATTTGTTGATGAAATGGAGCTTTTCAGTCTCCCTCTCCCTGCTTCTTCATACTGTCTGCAAATCTGACAGGTGAGGGAGAAAGCAGGGGGCTGATAACACAGCGTTTAGCAGCCAATCAACAATACATAAGCAGTCCAGCCATAGTAGCAGAGCTGTATTCAGACAAATCTCCGTTTCTCATTACCTGAGACAGAGGTCTTGTGCTCTTTTGCTTTTCATTTCCCTAAGAAAAACTGAATTCAAGGTTAAACTCCCAAAGGCAAGGTTAAACTCCCAAGGTTAAACTCCAAAAGTAGCATTTTTGCTACTATTAAGAAGCTGTTCACAAGAAGCCTTACAACAGCAGCAACACTATCAAGACTAAGCACTTGGAAAGGAGGTTTGGCTGCCTATGAAGGACTGGAGTAGAACTTGGGCAGGCTGTCTTTCTCCTATTCTTTATGACAGCAGCAAGGTGTGAAACATATCAGGGAGTTAACAACTTGGAAGTGTGATGATTCACATGTGTAATGAAACTAACATTGCTTTTCTTATCACTAATGCTACATGCTATTGTTAGCAGCCTTTATTTTTTTAACTTATGCCAAGTATTATAATAGTTTCTAGGGTCGGAAGGGACCTGAGGAGATCATCAAGTCCAACACCCTGCCATGGCAGGAAAGAGTGCTGGGGTCAAACAATGCCAGCAAGGTGATTTTCTAGCCTCCTCTTAAAAACCCCCAGGGTAGGAGCCAGCACCATTTCGCTTGGAAGTTGGTTCCAGATCCTGGCCGCCCTATGAATGGGGAAAGCCAGCCCTAAATTTGCAGTGTCCTCTTTTGAATTCATATAGATCTTTTGACATTTCTGTAGCAGCATACAATACTGAGTAACTGCCCTGAACACTAGAAACTACATTCTGTAGTACAGTACATAAGTTAAAATTTGGGCCTTGTCACACCTGACGCTGTGAACCACACAAATGTTGATTGATGTTAGTGCTAGCTTGCAGTGTGGAACAGTCACACTCTTCATCTAGGAATCTTCTCCAACTGTCCCCCACCTGCATAGCTGGGAATTGCCAGAAGAGGCCTGGTGAGCAGAGGCTGTAGCTATAAATTGCCACTACATGACTGGTGAACCAGGACAGGCTTGCTTCACCAGTGAGGGTGTGAAAGAGTCTAGGATACCAGAGGACTTCAACTTGTGCAGCACATCTGTGGGGAGTGGCCCCACCTTAATGAAACAGGAGCTAGGTACAGTAGTACAGATCAGAGATAATCCTGCCCTGGAGAGGCGTAACTTTATAAGTGATGTCTTCTTTTTCCTTGATTCCTTTGCCTTCCAAATAATCCTTCATGTTGGCACAAGTAGGGAGGACAACATTAAGGATTAAGGGTAAGTCTGCAATGTATGTGGCTGTGCAATTAGAGCTGTAATCCTCAACCAAAGTGCTGCAGCACCCCTGGGAGCCTTGAGATGCTTTTAAGGGTGCCACATGATGCCATGCAAGGGGTCTTGCTCTACCAGCAGGGGTGTGAGGTATTCTGGGATCCCAGAGGACTTCAACTTGTGCAGCACATCTGTGGGGAGTGGCCCCACCTTAACGAAACAGGAGCTAGGTACAGTAGTACAGATCAGAGATAATCCTGTCCTGGAGTGGCATAACTTTGACCCACATAATGATTGCTTAAAACCACTTTAAGGTGTGATAATATGTGGACAATCCAGGGGTTAAGAACTCCAAGAACCACTCAAAATTACTGTGCAACAAGGCCCTTTGTTTTATCAGAGTAGCAATTACAAAACATGTAAATGGTTTAACAGTACTATTACTACTGTTGCTTCCATGATACAAACCCATGACTTTTAGCACCCATCCAGCAAAAAGATACAGATTTTCAAGCTAGTATAAATCTGCAGTTTTACTGAAATCCATTAAAGGTACACTGCTTTATGCCAACTGAAAAATGTAATCTATAGCCTTTCAACTGGTCAACTCCCTTCTCTAAATATATCCAAATTAGCAAAGCTAGGAGCCTGATGTTTCTCTCAAATAATTTTAAATGATGTAAAATAAAGATGATTCTACCATATCCCAAGACAAACAACTTCTATGGCTATTACAACATTCCAAACTAAGATTTTGCCTTGACTGCCTCTCAAAATAGTACTTAGAATTACATTGTCCATAATTCGTTCCCTTCCCCAATACACACACACACTTTAAGGGGTAAAACCCTGGATTCACAGGCAATGGTCAGATTGCTAATGGCTGACACTGAATTTGGCCAAGAATTTTCCCTACCAGGATCTGAATTACTAACTTGTCAAGCATCTTCAGACCATAAGCAATGCAGGGATGGTACAACTCCACACCACCACCGCAGTGAGGGGACACAGCTCCATGCTGCACCAGCACTGTTCCTGGGCACTGGCTCCAGCCAGCCTGCAGCACTACACCTGCAGCCTGTCATCAGTGGAGAAATCTGGGGGAGGCACATGCCCCCTCCCCCCCACCCCCGGATCACCAACACTTCAGACCCACATCTAGATATGGAGCAAGTTGCAGCTGCCTCCACCTGCCCCCTGTGAATTAACTTTAGATTTAGTCATTTATAAACTCGCAGGTATGAACTAAAGATGCTCAAATCCAACACGCACAGTATTAGAAGTAGCCCATAAAGATTACAGTGGTGTTTCCATTTTTCTATACAACGCATTATAAAAGGTTGCTACCTCATTACATTTGGTCACCTCTAGTCAGTTCTACTCTCACAGAACACGCCAGTAAGTGTAATTTTATGCTTAGGAACTGCATATTGTGGTTGAAGCAGGTGGGCATAACAGCCACCTTTATTCAGGATGAACATGAAAAGTATTTAAGCTCCATTATGGAATGGATGGCCAAAACAATATTAGCAAGGTAGCTAGCCACATTAGTCTGAAGTCAGTCAGAAGGCAGAGTAGATAGGCACCTTTACAGGTCTGTGGCAGGGCACTGTTGGTGCCTCCCACTTTAAGGGTTGAGCCAAACAGCCAGCAGGTGCTTGATTATGGTGGCCATTTTAGAACTCTAGCCACCTATATAAACAGAGCAGAAACATTGCCTGGATGAAAAGCCGTACAAAATGTCTTGAAGGTAAGGGCAGGAGCTTAAAGGGATGGTTTGGAGGCTCCCAGTCCTAGGCATGACCTAAAACTGCACCTTGCTGGGAGTGGGTGGCCAGGTGGGACTCCTGGTGGCACAGGATCCTTCAGGAAAATACCAGACCACTTACCACCCTGGTGAAAGATGGGTTGGGGTGCCTTACCCCTAAGCCCCCACAACACTGTGGGTACAAAGGGGCCAGGCACAGCTACAGCCACCTGAGCCCCACTGGGGAGGGAAGCCCTGTAGCCCCAGTGAGGGGGGGCGGAGATGTGGGGCCCCACTGGAGGGCTGGGAGTCCCAGAGTGTGTGTGAGAGTGTGTATAGAGTTGCCCCAGGAGGGACCAGGGCAAGCTTGGCTCCGGTTGGGTAATTGGCTGGCAACTACCCTGGTGAGCGTTGTGAGAGGGGCCCAAAAGATGGTACATCTGCCACCCAAGGCATGTGCTCGGTAAAGCCTATGGTCAAAGAGGCCCACTTTGAGGGGGAGCAAGTTGGTACAAGTTTTCAATGCACAAAAGAGACCCTGTGAGAGGGGGTGAAGTGTGAGAGGCCCTAGTGAGAGGAGAGTGGGGTGTGCATGTGTGTGTCTGAGGCCTGACAACAAGGACTAATCTTGGTCTGGCTGTAGGCCAGGAGCATTATGTCACCTGGATGCCATCTGCAAAGTTTGGGCTGCAGTGTAGGGGAGGAATGGAACCACAGATAGTGCCCCTGGCATCTGGGTAAGAAAGGGGAGGCTCCCGCCTTATTAAAACCAATTAACAAACAATAAGCCATGGCACATGAGGAGGCACACAATTAGCCCAGAACAGGTGGGCAGGTCAATGGCAGACTGGCCCCAAGACAGCCCCCTGTTACAAGGTCTAAATACAAGCATATAGAGTATAGGCAGTCCTCAGACTTGCAACATAATTGGTTCCTGAAAACTGCATCTTAAGTCGAAATGTCTTAACTCAAAACCAATTTTCCCCATAGGAACAATGTTATAAATGGGGGATTGGTTCCTGAACCCAGGCCCAATACCCTATTTTCACCAAAAATAACCCAGAATTTTGTACTCAATCAATTATAGATGGGTATAGCTACATCAATGTATTTATATTGTAAAGAGCAATCATATTGACTTCTTTGAGGTGACTTTCCTGGACTTTTTGAAGGGTTCTTGTCTGGAGTCTTCTCAGGAGCCTTGTCTGCTTTCTTAAAGAAAGTGTCCAAGGAAGTTCGGACAGATGTTCTTCAGGGAGCTGGGCGATGCAGCAAACTTGTTGCATGGCACTGCCTCAGATCAAGCATCATAAAAGTCTAAACTGACATCAGGAAGTAGAAACAGAGTGTCAATTTATAAACATTGCAAAAGACATTTCAAGTTACAATGAATGGCACAAGTCAAGGACGGCCTGTATAAGCTTTCATGAACCCAAGATCACTTCATCAGATGCTGTCAGCTTGTACTCTCATATATCTTACATAGTTAGCCTATGAAGATGCATACCTACCCTGCCGTTTGAAACAATATTAGTAACTCCCCAGAAAACAGACCACAGGCAGGGTTGGTATAATAAATGAGCCGCACACTGAGGGTCCTCCCTGGATTCTGAATGAACATGTAGGGGACTGGGTATTATTGGCCAAAGCTGTGTATGCATAAGAGAAGCACTGGACTATACCATAAAACATGCAAAGAAGCTCCAGAAAAACAGTGACCCTGAAAAAAAAAAACCCCTAAGGCCTTTGCCCCACTACAGAGTAGCAATACAGCCATGATGGCAAAATAAGTGGGAAAAAATCACATGCAGCTGCTCAGGTAGCCAGGCCAGAAAGAATTCTGGCGTTAACACAGCTCTGCTAGCTAGTAAAAAACTGACAGCAAAACACTAACATAGGCAAGGCCTAAGACTTTTGGGTAGAGAGCTGGCTGAAGGGGGTGCAAAACTGAGCAAAAAAATGTTTGTCCTACTCTATGATCCCTATCCTGCTCAGGAAACAGGACCTTGTTTATAGCCTTGGTAAACAAATAGGATTGGGTCAGAGAAACACCTTATTACATCGTGCATTTTTCCTCATAGCAGAAACAAAACAGCAGTTATTGGCTACCTTGTAGGGCCAACAAAAACAAATATGCCATCGGATGCGGTCCTTCTCCTTCCCTCCTAACAGTGGCATTAGTAAAGGCGGGGGGGGGGGGGCCCATAGAGAAAACCACCTCAGGCACCAACTTGGGAGGTGGGTGTGAAAAAGGGGGCTGCTGCTGGCAACCACACACTTGCACCAGCAACATGAAGTCACCGTTTCCACATTGTCCCAAACTTTGGTACCTTTTAAGCTTGGGCAGAGTGGAACTATAGTGTTGCTCTGGTGCTGCCCTACCGCTTTGCGCCTTGGGCCCTGGGGATAGCCGTTTCCACGTGGAGAGGGAATAAAGCCAGGTCAAATGGAAGAGAGAGGAGTCAGACATAGGGTGGCACAATATTGCACACCACAGCTTCGCAGATAATACCTCAAAAACTGAATACAAGCTGGGACCCCAGCCTATCCTCCTACTCCCCGACACACACACATGCAAATGCGCAGCAATCATTCTAGCACTGAGAGATCACAGCAGTCAGGTGTGGATGCCAAGACCCAAAGTCGATAGCAGGGTACAAGACAGCTGCATGTATGACTGTGACTTCTGAAGGACCTGACAAGTTTAGAGGCAACTTCACCAAGTGTAAGAGTGGACAGGTGCCCTTATGGAAATTTCCAGGGATGAAGACCCTTATTCACAGCTTTCATCACAAAATGGGACAATACAGGCCTCAACATAGCAAAGTACCATCTTCTAGAAAGGCACAAGGCAGAGTAGAGATGCACCTGACATGCATCTCTGATTCAGTTAGTCTAGGTTTACATGAATAAGAGCTCACTTCATCAGATGCCATTTTCTAGAAAGATTAGTTCACCAAGGCAGACTTGGTCATGAGACAGGTAGATAGCATGACTATGAGCTGCCTGAACTGGCACTGAATGGTACAGGGTGGGACTTGTAGTTCCCTTAGGCTGCATATCATTATTTGTGATAATGTCAATAATAATTGTATTTAGGTAGTGCCTTCTGTTCTCACAGGAACTTACTGAAAATGGAAGCAGCCACAGACCACTGTGCAGAGCTTTTAGAAGCTGTATTTAGTGGGCCTGTGCGAAATGGCACCATTCCATTTAGTTTTGACGGTTTGAGGGAACAATGTTTTGTCTCAAATTTCATTTAGAGTTGAAACAGCTGTTCCGCTTTGTTCCATCAAAACAGAAAGTCTGTTTTGAGTTTTTCTGGAGATGGGAAGTCAGACCAGCTGGGCTGACTTCCCATCCCCAGCCCTAGATCGCGCCAGGGGAGGAAGGCAGCCCAGCTGAACTGACTTCCTACCCCCAGCGTATGGTCGAAACATTTCGACCAGCCTCATTTTGTTTCAAGGCTATTTCGAGGGCTTTTGTTTTGTGTCAGTTTTGCTGTTTTGACCTTGAAATTGGTTGAAACAGCATTGAAACAAAATGGCTGGTGAAATTTTTCACAGCCCTAATATTTAGCCCATGGGGTGCATTTTGGGACCGTCCACTAGTGGGCTGTTATTGGCCCCTTTCCCTTGTGCCCTCCCAAACCTTAACTATGTTGTTTCCTGCTTCACAGCACTGAAAACCATTTGGTTCCTCCTATTCAGTTCATAAACATAACTGACCCCTACCCAAAGGCATGATATCTCTTTAACTGTAAAAAGAGAGGATAATTTGACACAGGCAGAAGACTTGTTTCTAAAATTGTTAAGAAATAAACGTGCTCTCCACTGGCTGAGGGTGTCCCAATCAGTGGCAAAGGGCAGGGCCAGTAGGGCCCCTCAGCCAGTGACATGAGGGCGGAGGGCATGAAAATAGCAGCTGGGTCCCCACTACTGACCTGCAAAATCAGCTGCCTCCTTGATTTCAGTAGGTCCCTAATTATAAGCCAGCAGAGGGAGCATCCAAGTGAGCAAATGCTGTATTATTTATATTGCAGTATAAGTAATACCCAGGGGCTCCAGCAAGAATTACGGCCCCATTCTGTTAAGTTAAGCAATGTACAAATAAAAGATAAATAATCACTCATAGCTTTTGAGCATTTTCCACAACAATGAATGTTAAAAAGAGATCATTAAAATCCAAGCAAATCAGACCAGGAACATAAATTCTCTACCCAACCTCTTTGAGTTAAATCATTAAGAGAGACAGAGAAAAGGGGAAGGGAGAGAAAAAAGGGGAGACTATGGGATAATAATCTTGGCTCTCCTATGTTCAGTTAAATTAGCTGTTTCCTTGCGTGACAAGTCTCTGGCTCTTAAATGCTTACTACTCTCCTTTTACAGATGGGAAACTGATGAACAGAAAAGTGAATTGACATATATACACGCACTGGGAAATCTTGGATGGGCTAGAGAAAAGTGAAAAATAAAGGCTAGGATGCAGTGCTTGAGAAGAGTTTCCATCCCACATGTACATGTTCAAAAGCAGTAAGTGATTATTTATCTTTTATTTGTACTTTAACACAGCTGGCCCCCAATTCTGTACAGCTTAGTGCTGCACAGGGCCTTCAGATGGATTCCAGGCCCCTTTGGTAGCACTGATGTGGCTCATCTCCCAGCTACCCTGGCCCCAACCACTCCCTGACTGGCCCCATCTACTTAATGGGCATCACTAAGCAGCAGCAATCCCTCGGCTGAGCTGGATTGGCAGGTCCTGATCCGTGCATATTTCCCGCTTCCTGGGAATATAGAACCAAAGCAGTGAATCCAGTTCAAACAGGGAACCTGCCATTGGCCGAGTAATTGGTTCCCAGGGAACACTGCTGTCAGCTACAGGGGATTTCTGCAGGGGGCCTGCAGAGAGATGGCAAGGTGACGGTGCTATTGCTGAATCTAGCATTTGAAAACACAGATTCCATCAAATCAGCCCAAGTCTATTTTAACTGAAGGTGTGAGTTATTTTACTCCACAATAAAGAAGTGTAGGGTAATTAAGTTTGTAGCTTTTAGCTGGAAATAAGTGAATGAGATATTGCAGAGAGACTGATTAACTCCTCTGTGTGTATTTGGCTAGAAGCTTCACAAAAAAAAAGCCACCAAACTTGGAGGGTCTGACTAAACTGTAAAGAGAGAGCAAACCACTAGTTTGGAGCCAATGGCTGAAAGGCTGTCACAAACCCATCCTCTCTTGTGCTGAGGCGTGTACATAGCAGCAAGTACATAGCACAGTAGATGAGACTGCATACATGGAAATGCTTGCAGCCTCTAAGAACAATGGATCAGGAACACTGTCAAGTGTCAAGGTTGGTAGCCCTAAAATTAGACTGAGCCTCTCTATTATGGTTGGCAGACACTGCGTGCTGCACTCCCTCCTCCCCGGGAGTAAGCAGATTTCTGAAGCTAGCAAGCTACTTGTCCCTACCTGCTCTGTGGGCAAAACAGGACTGTGCAGAGTGCACATGCATGGCCAAATTGCACCCAAGTGGGATGGGGGGTGGTCAGGGAGTTAAATTAGCCACCGATTCCTGGGTGAGAGCCTTCCCATCCTGCTTCTCCTCCCCCCGCCACCTCCCCAGCTCCAGACACTGCTAGTCCCCCTGATATCACCAAACCCTCCCAGCCCCTCTGCAGACTTGCTTTGAACCCCCCAATCTCCCAGTCTCCCCTTTGCCTCCCCCCCCCGCCGTGGACTACACTTGCCCCCTTGCGATTCCCCCAAACTCCCCCATCCTGACTTTCCTTAAATTTGGTGACCATTTGCCTTGATCTAACCTTCCCGAATGTCTCCACGTACCCAGAGAGGGCCCTAGGCTTTGAGTTGTGTTACTTGCATCAGTGCAAAGTATGAGCAAGAGGCTCTTATCCCAGTTGAACACTTTTACAGACACTTTTAGGCTGTTGTATTTGACAACTGAAAGTCCATGCTAGTAGAAAAAAAAAATCCATCCCCTTGCAAACTGACTGCATGCACATGCGCAGCACAGCTGCTTTTTAAATCTCAAGGTTCTTGAGCATTTTTCTAAAAGAAAAAAGCCAAAAACATCCAATGCTCATAAGAGTCCAATAGCCTGAACATTTCAATAAACAAACTAGGAAATTGATTTCAACTTCAGGTTTCCAAGTGGTTATTATAAACAAAGATTTAGTACATCAGAGAATGTGATTTTCAGTTTTCCCTGTAGTAGTAGGAGCCTAGCAGAGACTCAGAAGCTAAACCTGTGTTTATTTAGTGCATTTTTCCCTTCTTTGCACCCTATTAAATTGCAAACAGCTAAATGGAGTTTCTTTCTTTAATTGCATAGATAAATATGTGCCTTGGGCAGAGACTGTTTGCCAGTGTTACAATTGAGTGACTTTTGATAGGGGCGTGCTGAATGCTGACAGACCCTTAAAAGTTATCCCGCTGCTTGTAAGCTCTGTTGTCAGTAAGCTAGAGAAAGCCCCAAACTAGAACCCAAGTACAAATATTTCTGAACTCTGAGGTGCTTATAATCGCCTCCATACCTTTTGATCCAAGGCTATTTCATGGTAAACCCATGTAAATCAGATGTGGGTTCAAGAAATACTCTTATTTTTCCTGCTTGTCCATTAAAGACTGGATACTTACATTTTTCTGCTTAAGAAACAACTGAACCTAACCTTTAATTTAAAGAGAACATTTGGCGGCCTGTCTCAGATTTACACCCACTGGATTTCTCTCTCCAGTACTCCAGTGTAACCCAGAGGGATTGCAAGGAAGAAAGAGAGCTTGTGAAGTCTGCCAAAAACGTGCAGCACATGCACAAAATGTGGTGTTTTCTTCTTCTTCGACAATCCCTCCGTTGGGAAAGATTTTCTTCCCTGTTTGGACACGCAGATAAGACAAAGATAGCTGATGAGGCATATCCAAGATCAACAGACTCTACTGGAGCTCCGACATGTGTTTCCGTACAGGGTGGATGGCACTGGATTCTCAATTTGGTCCACAACGTGCCTATTTCTGCCACTCCCACTTTTCCATCTCCTGTTATTGTCATGAGGTTTCAAAGTACCGAGATCTCTGCAGCAGACTCTTCCTCCATTTGGAGCAGTCCTGCACAATAGTCTCCCACCAATTGACACAGCCATCACATTTTTTAAGCTGGCCTGAAGGACATCCCTGAAGCACTCTCTCTACCCTCCTTTTGACTGTATACCTTGGCTAAACTGAGAGAATAAAGCTTGCTTCAGGAGTTTGAAGTCAAACAACCAGATGACGTGGCTGGCCCAAACAAAGTTGACATCAGATAATCATTGCCTCAATACTCATGGTGTTTGCTTGCAGGAAGACGTCAGCATTGGTGTCTCTCTCTTCCCACTAGATTCAGAGGCTCCTCAGAAGGTGCTGATGGTACTTCTACAACAACTTTAGATTGTGTGTTGTCCATGGCTCAGCTCCATACAGCAAGGTGGGGATCGTGACTGCATGATAAACCATGAGCTTGGTTTTGGATCTGAGGTCGTGATCTTCAAACACCCATTTCTACAGGCATCTAAAGGCTGCACTTGCACATTTGGGGTGACGTTGGATTTCTTTGTCAGGGTCAGCCTTCCCAGAAAGATGGCTTCTGAGGTACACAAAATACTCCTCATTCTTTCGAGTCACACCATGGCGCTGGGGACTGTTCATCAAGACCTTGTTGGTAGAGGACTTCTGAATGTTAAGCATCAGTCCCATTTTCCTGTATGCCTTGGTAAAGACATCAACAATTGCCTGAAAGTCTGCTTCTGAGGACGCGCACACACTACAGTATCATACACGTTCCAGCATATTGGAACTCAATGACTGAGGCTGGGGTGATCGGATGTAGCATTGCAGCAAGGAATATTGAAAAGGGTGCTGGAGTGATGACACAGCTTTGCTTAACTCCTGTTTTAACCTCAAATGGACCTGTGATGGTTCTCAGTAATGGATCTACCACTCGCATACAGTCATGGAGCAGACTGAGAATGGTAACAAGTGTCAGTGGGCATCCGTACTTCAGAAGAAGCCTCTACGGTAACACTTCTTGGCTGACAAAATCAAAAGGTTTTGTGAGGTCAAAGAATGCCGTGTAGAGAGGCTTACGTAGAGAGATTTTATATTTGCATGAAGGGGCCTTCATGCCCCTCCACCAACAAGCTCCTGGGAGTGCTACCCATATAGCACTCCTGTGCCCTATCAATCGGATTCTACGCTCCACCCTACTGCAGTTTTATTGAATGGTGAATGAAGCGATATATGCATACTGAGAGGCCTGATCCTACAGCAAAGAGAAAGGATATGCAGTTTGTGTCTGGATCTGATCCTGCAATCCTTATACAAGCAAAACTGTCACCAATTACAAGATGTAAATACCTAGATCAAAAAAGAGCAATAGGAGATATATACAAGAATTACATTTTCTAAGGGATGTAGAGGGCACAAAATGAATGTCAGAATTCATGAATCAAAACTGTGGTATCTAAGCCCAATTCTGATTTCATAGGCACTGACTTATTTTTGCTTGGAGCAGGGCATATGATGCAAGATGATGGGCATATGGAAGGTTATATGTATTTCAGGTGACAGCCCTCTTCCAGAGGGGAGCCAGGGCCCTCGAGCCCCCACAGTCTTAGCACCTTTGCACCTACCGATTTTTATTAGAATCACTGCCAATTTACGTAAGAAACCAAAGTGAGGCCTTCGAAGTCTATTTTATAAAGATTATTCACAACCCAATGGGGCATGGGGGTGGAGACTTTCTTTTGATTTAAAAATCAGTTTACAGTCAGACCCTCTGTCTTCCTGACACTTTCTGGTTTGAAGCAAATTTACTGCTGAAGACCCCTGGGAAAACATCAGTCTGCTAACTGCAATTATCGCCTGGACACCAAGAACCCAGTGACTTTTTATGAGGAGGGCTACAAAGACAATGTGTTCCCCTTGTCTTCCACTATATTTGTTTAGCTAAACAAAGTTTACAGAGCTTGAGGAGAATTATTTTGCAGGAAATTAGAGCTCAGTAGCTGCTTAGCATCAGAACTGTTTCTAGTTCTCCTTTCCTCCTCCAAGTACAAGTTTTACCCATAAAATCCCAGAAGATATCTGCTCAATAACCAAGTTCTGAACATTTGTACAAGAAAAATTCTTACTAGATGGGTCCTGCTTTGTTATAAGAAATGTCTTAATGTTCCCTGCAGTTCCTTACCATTAAGTAGAATGCATGGTGTAACACAATTTGTTGCTTTTCTTATTGTACTGTACTGCACTGTATCATAACTTAATGAAGCTTTCTTTGCTTGCATAAGAACTTTTGTTTCTGTTTATTTTGGCTGATTTAAAGAGGCACACTTAAGCCACCAGTAAGCCTAAAACAGACCTGTTCTGAACACTCACCCATGACCCCGCTGTTAGCACTTCTGTAATACAACTGGAACTTTGCACAGTTCAGATGAACAGTTTAATACAGCTTCCCCTGGGGAATATCAGAGAGAAGATAATCCATGCCCTGCCCAGACGCTGGAGAGGATCAGAATGTGTATTGTCCCTTTCAAAAAGAAAGTGGAGCAAATTCTGGCAAGAGTCTCTGCATCAGTGATTTTTAACCAGGGTGCCAGGGCACTCTGGGATGCAGCCAGATCCTTTGAAGGGTGTCTGAGAAGGATCATGAGGTCTGAGAAGATCAACGAGGTGTGAAGAGATAAGCAGATAAATGCAAGCTCAGTGTTGTCCTGCCAGGACCATCCCCTACCCCTATTGTCTGGCTCATCTGACAACAATTGCAGATTAGTTCTTGAAATTGGGGGCCTTTCAGTTCACAGTAGTTATGGAGGGTGCCTGGAGCCCAGGAAAGGCTGAGAAAGAGAAAAGCATTAGGAGTAATGGTGATTTCTTCTAACACCGAATGAGGAACTTAATTAGAATAAAGCAATCGGCTCTCTTTCTCCCAGGCTTTACCATCATCCACTTCAGGACTTCCCCTGTTTTTATCCATTTATTTTCCTCAACCTCTTTTTATTGCCAAAACGTCTGTTGCAATAGAGTCAAACTTGTCATCAAATCAAAAAGGATCACTGCAAACAGGCAAGGCACTCCCAACAGAAACTCCTCTATACAGTTCTTATCCCTGCTCTTGCATGACAGCTGTCAATAAAAGACTGTATTTAATTTCTAAATCTTTTAAATAGTGTTAAAAGGAGACAAGGAATTGGATACAAGGCTCTTGGGTTGAGTGCCCAGTGGGAATTCTTTAAGCATCTTTTTTGCCAATTTACACTTCCTGCCTCCCCCCACCAATCCGTAAAATGCAATCATTTGTTTGTGCAGTATTGACAACTAAGCTGTTACGATACTCTGCCTCAGAAACCAAGAGGCACACTGTGAGGTCCAACCAACCAAGATTGGGAAAGTGCACTGCAAAGGTACAGACCAGCCTTATGAATTGTAAGCAGTGGGGTTTTGACCAGCAGCAAGCTCGTGACACTCACCATTAGCCCCAGTTTGGAACAACCCAGATGGAAGCATATTGTGCAGCCACTCCAGTCCTGGGACAGGTTAACAGGCCCCACAGAAACAAGCTCTCTTGGCCCAAACCTACAGCCCCTCAGAGCATTTTAGAGTGAGGCTCTGACATGCCTGTACCACATTCCCTGGAAAGCAGAGGAATTCTCCTCTCTCAACCCCCCACTCCACATAGGTTAACATTGCTGCCCTTGGTTACCATTGTTTACTTTGACAAACAATGAAGCTTAAGTGCTATTAAAGATAGGCAGAGAGACCTGCTTTATTTGCTGGCTTTTCACTTGCAGCTGTTTTGGGCTGCATCCATTTGCCTCCCTTGAGAGTTAGAGGGAACATTAAGAGTTAAAAGCTAAAAACATGCATTTGGCAGCTT
>NW_017728943.1:56016022-56039619 GCF_001723895.1 Crocodylus porosus | reverse complement strand
CCTGCCCTTCCCCCATTGTTTGATCTGGTAAAAAAGTTAAAAATGTGAGGCACTTAAAATACAATGACAATAAATCCAGCTGATAGCAGGCAGGCTGCTCTCTCTCTAGTGACTAAAACAGTAGGAGAAAAAAACTTTCATCCCTCTGGTAGCAGATTCACAAAACATGGGTTGTTGGTTTATTTACTGTTGTTGCACACAGAAGTATTGGTACGTCAGGAGAAGTGGAAAAAAGGAGAACTAATAGCACTAATTCCTCCTGCTACTCCAATAAAAATCTTATTTATTCCAAGTGATCTTTTACTTTAAAATCTAAAATTTAGAAGTCAGACAGACGCTCACAAATATAGAAGTGTTTGTCAGAAAAAAGTAATCACAGAATGCAACTTGGTTTTACCAACAGCAAAGAGCTGGGACTTACAGGGAACAGGCCGTTCTTTTTCAATCTTAAAAGGTATACTGTATAGAAAATTACCCCAAGTTCACAATATAGGATCTATCACCCAAAGTTTCTCCCTCCCACATCTAATTTCTAGGACTATTTTAAAAAAAAAAGTTAGGAGCATAAACAAGAAGACAGAAAGAAAGCAAGATTGTGCTGGGAAGTATCCATCTATTTTCTTTTTGATTGGATCCAAGAAGTCTGAATTCTCACCCCAAATAAGGAGGATTATTTTAACTGAAATAGTAGTTAAATGTGGTTTATTTTAAAATGTGTTCTTAGTACAGTCTTTAAGAATGATAGCTATCAAGAAGAAAAAAAAGTGGTTGTTTATCTGGGAAAGAGGAGGGAAGACAGCCCCCTGCTGCCCCGCCCCAATCCCACCAATCTGCTTGCCCCTCCTGCCACCCCAATTTACTTAAATCAGGCTCTCAGGACTGGTGAACACCAGTAAAACTGGCTCCAGGAACAGTTTGCAGGATTTGTTGGAAACTTGGGGGGGAGCTGACAGGATCAGAGAACCTCTACAATCCTGCCAGCCCCCCTGCAGACTCCACTAGTCCCCTAATCCATCCTACTAGCACCTCCATCCCACCTGCCTTTCCCCCTACCCTGACATGCCTTAGCTCAGGCTCCTGGCACCTAATTACTAAGTTAGATTTGGGGAGACCATTTCTAACCCATTTTAACACCCCCCCCCCAAAAAAAAAAATCTGGTTGTAATGTCTGTACACCCTCTGGACACAGCTGTACAGAGTTGTCCAGCTAGTTACATGTTTCTGCAAACAGAACAACTAGGAAGCTTTGCAGTAAAGGGAAATGAGCTTTTGCAACTTGTGTGGTTTACTTAAACCATACACAGTTGATCTATATATATACTCCTGACTTTTTTCTTCTGCTGGGAGTTCCCTTCTTGTCTTCTAGGGAAAGGTTTCAGTGCCAGCACAAAGATCCCTCTGCTCCTGCTTGTTTTTCACAGGAACATTTTCAGGTCTTCACTGCTCATGGAAACTCTTTTACTGGTTAGAACCTAGAGTTGGCTCCTGCTGCCAGGTCCGTCGTTCACCAAAGTTAAAACTTGGGCAACTGGACTCTGTGCCTAAGTTTGCCGATTTACAAAACGTGAATATTAGAACACCTATATGAGATTGGTATTGTAAAACATAGGGTAAAGTCTTCAGAAATAGAAAGCTAAGTCCCATTGAAAGTCTAGGCTCCTAAATTAATTGGGTAATTTTGGAAGTCACATAATTATGAAAAAAAAAGGTCTAGAAAGGAACTCAAGAGAACTAGTCCAATCCCCTGCTCTGTCCAGACAGGATCATAGATTCACAGAGAAAGGTCTAAACCTGTGGTTCTCAACCTTTTTAGACTAAAGGCACTCCTTGTTCAGTTTGAAGCACCCCTCAGAAAATGCTGGCTCTTAGTTTTCACACATTTTTTTTGTTCATGGAAAAATAATTCAGCAGTTCTTCTACTGCAAAAAACTCAGAAAGAGCACAACAGATCTGCCTGTATTTAACGCTATAGATTTCCATTCAAAATCTGTGGTTTTTATTTTGTGAATTATGCTTGCATGCCTACCCATGTTAAAATTGTGTGGCACCCTGGAAAGGATCTCAAGGCAACCTCGTTGAGAATCACTGGTTTAAACCATCCCAGATGAATATACCCGAGAAAGTGTGGAATGATCTGAGATGTGCAGAAGGCCTTTATACACAGTTTTAAGAAATTATATAAAAAGGCAGGACATGATTTTGAAGTGAACTGTACTCAGGCTGTGGAACTCGTGCACGTTCATTGTTGAATCAAAGCCTTAGTTAGAACCAGTTAGAACCAAAAGCCCTTGACCAGTTTTGCTTTTTCCATAAAAGATTGTATATTCAGCATGGTGGACTGTATGGAGGAGCTCAGAGAACTAAACTAAGCATTTCCAAACAGGCTTTTATAAGCAAGAACTCAACTACTTTGATCATTGTCATTGCAGGCAACAATAGAAAAAGTAGTAGAATAATTATTAGACTTTAATAGCATTAGAATTTAATCCTCCCCAGCCCCACCAAAAAAACAAAACAGGAAACAATGCAGAGATGAAAAAAAAGAGAAGAGAAAAACCAAATAAATGCATATATCCCATAAGGATTACATCAGTTCTCCTCCCAGTCTTATTGGAGGTGGGGGGTCGGGCTTGAAGATCTACAAGGTCCCTTCCGACCCCACTTCTATGATTCTGTGATTTAAAACACACATACCATCGTTCATAGCTCTGTGGTAAGTGGAAAATATGATTGGAGCTTCGATGGAGTACAATTGTTTAAAAAAAACAGAAACAACTTCCCTCTTCAGTGCTGCTGATGAGTTGGAAGTCGCAGGTTTGCATCAAATCCTAATGCTTCAGTTTACAAAACAGTCCATTAACAGTTAGAACCTGAGCAAGAAGCATAGCTATTTTTGCTGTCTGGTATCACACCCACTCTTCCTGCTTCAGTGGGCAGAATGACACAAAAGCAAAACAACATCATTGAAATGCCCAGCCACCCCAACATAAATTAATTAGCTCATTAATCAAATCACACTTCTTTTAGAAGTAATTATTTAGCTGGAAAATATGCCAGTTTTGGTGACAGACATAAGGAACGAAAGAGCAAAGCTTCTTTGTGAAGCTAAAACTCTACCTGATTTCAGGTTCATGCCCAAAAACAGCCAGCTAACAAATCTCTTCCTAGGTAAGTATGAATGTTTAAAAGCCCAAGTTTTTCTGGTTCATTGTGCATTTGATTCAGCTTGTTGTAAAAAGTCATATGATGCTTAATACAAGGCAAGTCTTTGGGGTCCTTGATTAAATAAGTCCATTCCACATAGTCAGCCATCGTGCCATTTGTGGTCTGGTTTCCACAAAAAGGGGTGTTCAGCTAAGCTCAGTATTACCACCCTCAGGCACTGAGAACTAGTGAAATCAGGCTCAAAAATTTTAAGAGTGGCTTGAAAAATGTTGAGATGATAATGATTTGGAGCTTTAATAATTTCAGGCTTAATTATGGTTCCTTCAGTTATGCTCCTACTGCAAGGACTAATATAGGCCAGGCCAAAAAAAGAAAAATAGGCAGGGCCCGAACCCTTTTCATGGTCTAGTAAAGTTGGTGATTGTAGATGGAAACTTATGGAGCACACTCTCTAGGAGTTCATTCTCCCCTTCTGGGGGGGTACAACTCTTTACTGCTTCCATGAGAGGTCTGAGCCTCTTCCATGACCTAGACATATATGATGTTTGTACCATTAAAGTGTCTGGCAGAGCAGATAAGTGGAGAAAGAAGCTTTTACAGGCACTGGTTTTGATCTTTGGCAAAAAAAAAATCTGAGTCTTCTTGTATGTTTGCATACCTTTCAACATGCTGGAGCTTTTATACCGATTGGGACCACTGGACACTACCCTAATACAAATAATAGGGTTCTGTCTGTACAGCGATGGGCATTGTTGTTATGACTGTTAGTATTATACAGTTGTTTGATTGGATTTTTTGAGGCCACATTTCCCTCATCATTAAGGGATGTGTAAGCATGTATTAGTAGGAAGTCTTCAGTAACTCTGGTGAATTCACCACTTCAAGGGGAATGGCAAATAATGGCAAATTATCCAGTAACAACCAATAATCAGGAGTTAATAACTAAAAGGTGAAGGGGAGTGGCAGGGAATCAGAAGAACAGCATATTAAACCACAGTGGCAAATTATCCTGCAGGCAATTTGATCAAAGTTTACCATTTCTTCTTGTGGTATGAATTATACCTAACCTGTAAATAAAACAACAAGAGAAAGAGATAGGCAAGGCAGCTTCTTATGCACAGTCCCGCAAGACATCAGGCACACTGATCCTAAAAAAATCAATCAGACCAGAGCAAGGAAAATATATAGGTATGTAGCTGCCTCAAAAGTAACAATACTTTTAGGCTAGGGACAGACATTACATGTAAACCAGTTTAAGCAATCAGAAACTGATTTAAACCTGTGACTGAACGTAAGTTCAGTGCACATAAACTCATTTGAGATAAACCTGGTTGAATGTAGTATCAGACTTAACTGACTGAGCTCAATACCAGATCCCTTTCTGGTTTAAGTTAAACCAGAGTCCCCCAGCATCCCGACATGCTCTCTGCGCTGGGCAGGGCTCTCTGCTCCAGCCCAGCAGGGCTGGCCCCTTCCCTCTGCTCCCTAGCCAAAGGAGGGACCAGCAGGACTGGGGGCCTGGAAGGGAGCAGGATAGAGGTTTATTCTGCCCCCTCTCTCCCCTGTCCCACCAACATGGACCTGCATATCACCCCTGGCTGCTCCAGTGGTGAGGGCATGGCCAGCCTGGGCGGTAGCCTGAACTGAACTGGCCAGGGAGGGGTTTAATTCCCCCCTCCCTGTCCCACCAGCAAGGACCCAAGCTGGGGTCTACTGCGCAGTCCCTGGTGCTCCCACTCCACAGTGGTGGGAACACCACCTGACCTAGCCCCTGTCATGGTGTCCCAGAGCATAAGCTTCTTCCTGAGGGGGGTGGGGGGCATGCTGCAGGGAAAGCTGCTGTGGACTATGTGGGCACGTGGTAGCGGTGGTTCTAGGAGGTTCAGGGGGCAATGACAGCCTCCAAGCCCCAGTGCCACCATGCACAGTCCACAGCAACTCTGACTCCCACTTGTGCCCCCTCCCCCCCCAGCACATGCTTCCCAGTCCCCAGGACAAGGGCTGCTGCTCCCAACAAGGGCCCTGCCCCCTCACTGCTCCAGAGTCAGGTGGGGCAGCAGCCAGATATCAGCTGGCAGAGTCCTTTAGGCGAGGGGGCAGGGAGCAAGGTTATTCTAGGAATGTTACTTCTATGAATCTATTCCCCCTCCCTTCAGCATTCAGCAGAAGGGATAGGAGGGGGGTTATTCTGCCACTTGCCCCATGCATGGTGTGGGTGGCAGTGGTAGTCAAGGTGGGTGGACCCTGGCTGTGGTCACCAGGAGTCACGGAGGAGGGGAAACAATCCACCTCCCTGTCCCCTCTGCCTCTGGGGGCCATGCCAGCTGGCATCTGGCTATGCTCTCACTGCTGCAGCAGGAAGCAGGGAGTGCCTGGCAGACCCCAGCCCAGGTCCATGTGGGTGGAACAGGGAGGGAGGAAGGGTAAGAGCATCCACTAACCACCTCCTTTGCTCCTGCAGCAAGATTGGATGTTGGAGGCATGGGAGTCTGAAGACAACTAGGCTCCTCACCGGAGCACCGCGATTTGCAAGCTCTGAAGGCAGAGGAAGGCATCCTCAGCAAATGTTGTTTAGTCCAAACGATACAAAATGCAGAGTAATTCCAGCTGCATTTTACTTCTAGTTTGGAGGTTTGGTCAATCCAAATCCAAAGTGAAATACAAGGGGGGCAAAGGGGGGAATATTGCCTTGTGATGACTGGTGCCAGCTTCAAAGCCCAATTTGAGCAAGCCCCATCCAAATTTTCAAGAGCAGACTAACCAAACTCATTTCTCTGCACCCAATTTTACATGCAGTTCTGTTCTGCCTTATGCCAGATTCATTCCACTGCTTCCTCATTTACATCTGAATGAGATCAGGATCAGGTCCCTTGCCATTTAAAAAAATTTAAAAAACAATGGAAGCATCCAAGAATTAGTGATTCTTCTCGAATTTTTTGGCCACAGCTGCTTTCTGCTTCTGCTTCTTGTTCTTGTCCGAGCAATGATACTTAGCTATCTCCATGGGTGTTAGGAGATGTAAGCATTATTAGTGAACTGTTTTGAGACATTTGAGTAAAAGATGTTCAAACCCTTGAGTGGCTCTAGGATTTTTGAAACTGCCCTCTAAAAGGATCACTTAAATCAAGCTTTGGGTAACCAGTGATTGGTATGAATGCTAGCGCTGACAGACTTTTTAGTTGCCATGTAATTTTGTCTTAGCACTGACATGACAACTAAGTGCCAGCTGTTCGGGAACAAAACATACCTGACTGCACTATGGCCTAATCCACTACAACCCCCCATAAACCTGCAGTGATTGTGCTTTCCTTGCACCAACTGTGAGAAACAGACTTGCTACAGACAAGGCCTAGTTTGCTTTTAACCTCTAGGCACTAAACGCTATTTCATACAGGGCTTTTGGCAGGTTTCTTGTTGTTTACCACCCCCACCACCCAAGCAACAGTTAAGAGACACTTTCTTTAAATAGGAGCATTTTTGCAAAGTGATAACATTCCTAGAAGGGAGAAAAGAAGAAAAAGTAGGCCCCCAAATTGCTTAAACTCCATTTTAAAATTAACCAGCTTTTAAATCAAAGCTATCCCTTTAAGCACAACTGGATACATGATCTAGTTTTGACTATGACTATAACTGGTGAAACAAAAACCCACCCTTGTGTCTTGGGGCGTTGTTTTTTTTTTTTTAGTACATTCAAAAAAGGCCCGTTTCTTTCACTGCATTCAGCACTGGACACTAAACCTTTGACGAGCGTCAAGGGGCAATTATCTGCAAAATAAAGAGTTTTGTATATCTCTGGTTCCACATTCTAAATACAGTCTGAGAAGCAGAGGGGAAAAGCGACTCAGGCGTCAACGCTGAATTGGCCAAAGGTCTCCATATTACAGATACACCACTGTTAGATTTTACATGGCATTAGGAACCGTGGCAGTCATTTGACCTACCAAACAGCATGCACTTTTGATGCAAGGCCTAATTGTCACTTCTGTTTTGTCATGCCATTTAGCATCAATGATTTCCTGAACTCTCCAAGGAACTATGCTAATGTTCAGATTTTGCTTTTGTCAGTACCAGTGCGATCTACATTAAAACAAAATTGTCAAAACTGTTTTGATGCTTCTTGTCTTGACAGCATCTGCTCCGTTTCCCTTGTTGCCATTTTGGCTATGGGGATTGGGATAGACTTTCTCCCCCTCCCAATTCTGTGGGCCACATTTTATTGATGATGAGAAACATAACATAGTGATTGCGCTAGAAAAGCATGTGAGGCTTTCAGCTTCCTCCTCAGGGGCCCAGTTCAGCCATCTCTTAAGTTGAGAAGTTAAGTATGCAAACACCTCTGTGGGCCTAGTCCCAGCCCTTAAATCCCAATCTAAAGCTTCTCCATTTTAGTCTTGATTGCAGGAGAGAATGGAAAAGGATAAAACTGGCTTTAAGCCATATGCACACTTTCCTCATTTTGAAGCAGCCAGAAGAGGATGGAGCTAGACTGCTCTGTCATCTCCCACCACTGAGAACAAGGAGCAATGGTCTCAAGTTGCAGCAAGGGAAGTTTAGGTTAGATATTAGAAAAAAGTCTCTCACTAGAAGGGTAGTAAAGCACTGGAACAGGTTACCCAGAGAGGTTGTGGACTCTCCATCTTCGGAGGTTTTTAAGACCAGGCCAGATACAGCCTTGGCTGGGATGATCTAGTTGGGGATGGTTCTGCTTTGAGCAGGGGGTTGGACTAGATGATTTGCTGAGGTCCCTTCCAACCCTAACTTTCTATGACTCTAAGACTGCCTATCTTCCAATGCAAGAACTCTCTCAGGGCTGTTTCTAATATTTAATTTATGCTGTGTTTCTTATGATCCCTATTATCCAAATGTAACCCTACTGGATGGAGAGTACTGAAAACAGGACCACCTTGGAGCTGCTCCCTTCTTAAAGAGGGGATATTTCCCTGGGGCTGCTAGCGTCCCCTTTATGTCAACAGAGTAGAATAAAGGGGCTTTAGAAGACGGACCGATTTTTAATGGGATTCCTTGCGGAGGACAATGTCATTCGCTGTAAGCATAGGTGACAGACAGTCTGAGGTGTTAAGTGTGGGTTGTTTTTCCGATGGTCCCACGAGTCAGCTGACATTCAGCACTGCTTGTAACGAACGCATCTCCTAACCACACTTCATACTTGGCTATAGTTGTGCTAGCTGTAGAGCCAATGCTACATTTCTCAAGATATTTTCATGTTTAAAATTTGGTTCATTTAGCGGTACCAGCTGAATACATCAGGGGACATGTACTTCTTTTATCCACCTAGCAATTGTGGCCTCAATGAAGTTCAACCCTGGCCTAGAGAATGGGAAGCAAATTTAACATCCTTCCCTAGGTAGTCCTTGGTTTTTTGGCTGACCCTGTTATCAGAGCCAAGAACAATGGTCCCTAGAAAGCCTGCTGCCCTGGTCTGAAGATTGCTTCCATGGACTGTAGCAACTCCCATCTCACCAAGTGATCCTAACAGTACTGCCCCTCCTCCCCCACTTCCCTGCACCCTCTTGGCAGCCCAGAGAGGAAGAGGTCTCAACCACAGGAGAAGGGCCCAGCCAGGTTGCAGCCCCTGGAAAGCCACAAGGGACCTTAAGGGAAAGGGTGCAGCGCAGAGGAGTGGGAGTGTACAGTAAAGGGAGGGAGGAGAGGGAACCGTTTATTTCATGGAGAAAGTGAATGAGGATTAGAAAGCAAAGCTGGGCTGGGGAAGGAGGACAGTCTCATAGGTGAGAAGCAGGGGAGCAAGTGTGGGTGGGATACAATGCTTTAATATTTGGGGTGCTCTTCTGTTATTCTGTCCAATTTTCAGGTTTTATTCTGTTTTTACAGTTTCCAGTGGCTTTTTCCAAATGCCTTTTCCCAGAGTTGGTCAAGCCAACTTCCTGCCTGTCATTTTTGCCAACTTGCGTAACTTTTTCATGGAACGGGTGATATTTGGGGTCTTTACTAAAGACCACACTTCTGGATTTGCAGGTCGTTTGAGAATTTCACTTTTTGTTTAAAAAGAAAAAACCAACTCATCTCTACACTTGCAGAGAGAAGATTGAAAAGACGAGCCTTTTAAGCTTTAAAAAAAAGAGTGGAAGGCAACTAAAAAGAATCCCATTTTCTTCAATAAAAAAAACCAAAACAAAACCACCAACCAACCAAACATAAAGGTTTTGAATGCATCTTTGGGAGAACAATGGCATCAAATGTTCTAGTGACCCTGCAAAGTCCACTACCACATTTACAAATCACAAGTCAGACTGCAAAAAATATGTGGCGAGCTTTAAAATAAAGTATCATGATTTTTGAGCCACAGATGATATGGTGTGTTTAGGGCAACCATTCAGTTCTGCAATTCCCCTGTGCACTGGAGGTGGGCACGTCTGACTACGAAGTACTGCAAACTCTTTCAAGGTAACTGAGAGGGGCAATTCCTGGCTGATCAACAAGAGCTGATGGGGCAGTCTGATGGCGAGGAGCTCCCAGCATCTCCATCAGGCAGCTTTCTGCCCGCCCCACCCCCTGCATCTGCACTGGAATAGTCTCCTTCCCTTTCCCAGGAAGAAGCACCCTGGTCATGATGCCTGCCTACCCATCTGCCTGCTCATGACCTGAGCTGAGCCATTCGGGCCTGCAGCCTTAAAAAGTTGCCGACCACCAGCTTTAATCATGGGCAGACTGGCTCTATCCCCAGCCAAGCTAAGAAAGAAATCAAAAGAGCTGGCAACGCTGTGATCAACTGTTTGGCACGACACAGACTCTATCCTAACACAGGTTGGCATTCTCTGTATGGATAAGGCTAAACTAAGCAAAACAGTTAGGTCAAAACAAAAAACACAAACAAAAAGCCCAGCAGCCAGGCCTTTATACGTGCTTTGTGTCTTTGTTCATACACATGCTAACTTGATCATGCCCAGTTTCTTTTTCTCTTTTAAAAACCCAGACAAAAGGAGCATTTATATGCAACCCCTCCCCCAACATTTACACACACACACACACACACACACAAAATCATAGTTTCCAATTCTTTTCCCTGCTGTCTCTCCCCTTCTCCATCCTAGTCTCCTTGCAGACATGGGGGACAGTACAGAGTTGCTGTTCCTTCCCGGTCAGAGGCCAGGTAAGTCATTGTCCCTGCATATAGTATCCAGCAAGCAGGCTAGTGGTCAGCCCATAGGGCAGACTGACTTCCCCAGGGTTTGCATGATTTTCTCTGGCATCCTGTCACCTCTTTGTCTTTTTCAGTAACTCCACCATAAAGATCTTTGCAGTTGTAGCCCATAACATAACCTAATTGCATGTCTTTCTTTCATTTGGCTTAACATTGTTCCACTTTTATCCTTGCCACCTCTGGAAGAATTCTAGTCCTTAGTGCCCCCAGCTTTCTGATGCAAATGCTTACAGTCCATATAGTGATACTGAGATTCCCCAGGCTTGATCAATTTGCACTTTGATAACAAAAATAAATGTGCGTTGGGGGGGGGGGTGTTAATTAGTCTACAGGTTTGTCAATCTGCTCTTCACCACATCTCCAATACTCTTCTGGAGGGAACTGTTGGTTTCCCAGGTACTTATAGCTTCACTGCTGCTACATTTCAATACTTTATCATCTCTATCTCCATCTCCAATGCAACTGCTTGGACCTGAAATAAATGTTATGAAGGCAAAGTCAGTAACGCCAATTTTCCAAGGGAACAAAGAGTATAAACATTAATTCCAATCTGTGTGGCAGTTATGCAATATCAGCTGCACAAATTTAGGAACTTAACTTCGAATCATCTCCAGTCCCTTTTATATTCTTAACATCAACTTTAAGAATGTGACAAGCAGCCATGGTAATTCTGCATCTCCTTTTTTTACACCAAACTTTAACTTGAACTAGTGACTTAGCATGAGGTCACTGGAAAACTCTCTCAAGAGATTTCATGCATACCATATATAATTGCAGTGATCCTGTTTGGAATGTCCAATGATCTTGTTACTTGCTTTAATGCTTCGCTCCAAATTGAATCACGTGACTTCATAAAGACAGTGAAAACAATACACTCAGCCAATCTCCATTATTAGAATTACAAAAGGTTCCTGTAGTCACTATATATAATGGTCTAACTAGCAGCCCTCCATACTCTGACTTGCATGTTTTGTGTCCACAGGAGCTGCAGGACATGCACAGACACAGCATGAGGGGAGATGGGTCAATGGTGACTTTCAGATGCCTTTGCACCTTTGGAGTTCCTGGCAGATTGATTGCTGGCACAGTCCTTGTTCGCACCTCCACTCCCTCAAATACAAAATTTAGAAAAGCCCCAAAAGTGATCTTAAATTGTGGCACTCATACCTAGACTTTTTATGGCAGGCAAGGTTCTTTGGGTAAATCTGGGAAGACTTTTTATGGGCTCTCTACAACATGGAATTGCCCGAAACTCTGTAGCAACATGTTCTAGAAGGTCTTTCCTCCCTCTGCCGGTGATAAAGATTAGAAGGGGCTAGTGTAGGACTGCTGCTGTCAGTTTTATGCGTTGTCTGCACAAAGAAAATTCCCCCTTAGCTGGCTGCAAGGGTTTTATGGCTCCATATGCTGCTGCAGTGTTGCACATGGGCTGTAGTGAAGAAAGAATTCCTCTTACGTGCAGTGTGAATATGCCATTACTATTGTTACAGCCTCAACCTTTTCCATTTCCTGGCTTGTGTGCACTCATGTACACATATATTTTAAGTTAAGTTCCAGTAATTAAAATTCCATTCCTGCAGAGTCCCACCTGTGCAGTCCCAGCAAAATCATTGATTGGGCACCCATCTCCTGTAAGTCTGAGGCCCTCTGCATGTGCAGACCATAATTAATATAACATAGTTCTGGTAGTGTAAGAGTTTTGTTGCAGCCATAATGGTCCAGAAATTACAAGGGGCAAGGATTTCTTAGAGTGATATCTTTTATTGGACCAATGGTGTAGTTGGGATAGAGCCTGACAAATTTTCAGGTGCAAGACTTTGGATCTGAAAGGTCTTCCTGGAGGTGACAAGTGCCAGAACTGAGCAGCAAATCCGTGTCCCAACCTCACTAATCCAGAGGCACTCCATACTTTGGTGGCACAAGCTCCTGGCTGTGGTAAGCTTTGAGGATCATGAAATTGTCACAGGCATCGCGCTGACCCACTCGGGAGGCACAACATGATGCCACACAAGTTGGGATGCTGTGGGAACCAATATCGTAAGGCACCTTGTCACTAGGAGCATCACATGCTCAGAACCTAGGGAAATGAGCATTGGAAAAGTTTAGGATGTCCTGTGGCATATTTATAGACCTGTGCCCTCCTGCTCCAGTACCAGGACATTGGAGAGAAGACACTGAAGCCCATCAAGGCATACATGGCCCTGGGGATTTGGAAGCTGGTGAACAGACAGCCTCTGTTCCACCACCAACCAGTTCAGTATGGGAGGGACTAAGACAAAAATGGTGATGCGTGAAGTGTCCAGTGTTATACTTGACAAGCTGGGGCCTTGTTTCATCCAGCTCAGGGACCAACAGGAGGTCATTACTGGGTTCGAACAGATGGCCTTCCCAAACCACATAGGGACCATCAACAGGACCCAAGTATTCATTCTGTGCCCCCCTCACCACACCTCAGATTATATAGATCATAAGAGGTTCTTTTCAATTATACTAGAGAGAGTGATGGACCATGGGGACACTTCACTATCCTAGATGTTGGGTGGCCAGAGCCGATGCACAATGCCTGCATATTCTCATAAGTTTTCATAGATTTCATAGACATTGGGTGGGGTGGTAGACTCGATCTTCCGAGGTCCCTAAAGGGCAGGAAGTCAGCTAGGGTCATAGGATCCCAGCAAGATAAGCATCCAATTTGCTCTTGAAGGTGTTCAGTGTAGGTGCTTGAACCACCTCTGATGGCAGGCTGGTCCACACCTTGGGGGCTCAGACAGTGAAGAAATTCTTCCTTATGTCCAGCCTGAAACGGTCTTGCAGTAGTTTATAACAGTTCAAACTTGTCATCCCTTGGGGTGTTTTAGTGAACAAATGTTCCCCCAGATCCTGGTGTTCACCCCTGATAAACTTATAGGTGGCCATCAGATCACCCCTGAGCCTGCGCTTTTCCAGGCTAGAGAGGCCCATGTCTCTCAGCCTGTCGTCATAAGGTCTGTTTTCCTGACCTCTGATCATGCGCGTGGCTCTTCTCTGGACTCTCTCAAGCTTCTCCACATCCTTTTTGAATTGTGGACCCCAAAACTGGATGCAGTACTCCAGCTGCGGCCTCACTAAGGCCGAGTACAGGGGGAGAATGACGTCCTGGGATTTGCTTGAGAAGCATCTATGGATGCAAGCCAGCGTTTTGTCGCTTTACTAGCCACAGCATCGCATTGCAGGCTCGTGTTCATCTTGTGATCAATGATGACCCCCAAGTCTCTTTCTTCTGTAGTGATAGCCAGCGTAGCACTACTGAGCCTGTAAGGATGCTGCAGGGTTCCCCTCCCCCCCCAGGTGGAGAACCTTGCATTTCTCGGTGTTAAACACCATCAGGTTCTCATCCGCCCATTTGCTGAGCCTGTCCAGGTCAGCCTGGATCACCCACCCGTCTTCCAGTATGGATGCTTTTCCCCAAAGTTTGTTGTCATTGGAATCAGAAGTGGACTGGCCAAGTTCGCCAATGTCCACATCATTAATGAAGATGTTGAACTATATGTGTCCAAGGACCAAATTTGTAGATGCTCACATTTTTAACTGACAATAAAGACACTTTTATGTGTGTTGGGGGGGCGGGGAGGGGAAAGAGTGTTTTATAGCACCTCTTGGAGCTGTTCTACTTAAAGTGCCACAGTATCTCATGTATCAGGGTCCCCATGCTTCCAAGTGGCGGCAAGGGCACTTGAACTAAATCTTGCATCCCTGCCACCATTCTGAAGCACAGGGATGCTGATATACAAGATATGGGAGGCTGGCTGGAGTGCAGTATTTGCCACACTCCAGCAGACTCAACTGAGTCTACTCCAATGTGCTGCAATTACAGTGCATCAGAGCAGCCTCCATGCTCACGTACAGGCACCCCCGTGTCCCGTATGAAGCGGCCATGAGCCCGAGAACATGCACAGCAGGGGAGAAGTAGTGAGGTGGGGAGTGGAAAGAGATCCGACAAAGAACAAGTCCCAGAAGAAGGCTGGGACCTCCCGAATAGAGGGCATAGTGCTAGATTTTAACTGTACCTTAAATACTGTTAAAAGGAAACCACAAGCTGTTGAAGCATTCACACTCACTCACAGCCTCCCTTGTGGTGCTGTTCTGTTGCACTTCTTGTTTCTTTTTGTTGGTGGCATGTTCCTTCTCATTACACCTCCTCACAATGCTGGCTAGAAGCCATGGAACAGATAAATAAAAAGTAGCAAGCAAACCCTTTGAGAGTCCATATTGCTGCCATCTTTTAAGGTATCTGATGGTTTTAGGTTACCTTGAAACAAGACCTAAATTGGAGACACTTTAAGTGAGCAATATATAGCTCAGGTGGAAAAACGACTGCATGTGTACTATCTGCTGTGCACCACGTGAGACCAAAAACTGGCCTTTAACAATGGGGTTTTTGATGGTTTTCAATGATTTGGTAGGTAAAGAAAAATATTTAACAGAGCAGATAATAGGTTAACTATAGTGCTGCTGGGGCCTGGAAAACACTTATTCACACAGTTCATTTCCATTTTATTTTAGGCAATTTATCAACCCAAGGCTCTGGTTTCTAGTCAAATTTCAGTGAAAAGTTATTTTTGCATCATGAACATAGGATATGTGGTTTTAATGTTCCTGTTCCTTTAGAGAAACTAGGCACTGACCCTATCCCACTAACTTTCCATGTAACCTTGGAAAAGTCACTTTACTTCTGTACATCTCTAGTTCTCCTGCCAGACTTCTCTAGTCTGTACTGACAGTTCTGAAGAGCTCACAGTTTGACAAATATAGCACAGTGGGGCCCAATTCCAGCCTCAAAGAATAATAATCATTATCATCACAGGCCACAGACAATGACAGCTGAACTGAAGCAATCCTATTTTGCTTTAGTTTCCTAACACAGTGGTGCTCAACTTCCAGCCTATGGGCATAATCCACTCTGTGGGCCTGGTCTTCTACTCCACAGCTTCTAGAGCAATTAATGTTGCCACTGCTTTCCCATCACCAGATTTCTGGACCTAGACAACATGGCTGTGCCAGATTGCATTAGCGTCTGGGGCCACCCCGTGGCTGGATCCAGCATGCAGGGTTGCTCCAGCTTAGATCTGGCATGTGGGGCCAGGCTGGTGGACTGGATTGCACCCACCGACCAACTCTCATGTGCTGACTCTGCACTGGATCTGGCTGCTGACCAACTCCTCCCACAGAATCTGCCCTGTGGACTGGCCCCATGCTACTTAGCCACCCCATGGGACCACAGAGTTGAGCAGAGTACCCCTGTCCTAACAGAAAGATAGTCTTGCCAGCATGCAGTGGGATCACACACACAGAACTGTGTCCACTTAAATTCTCCCATAAGGATTTCAATATTGACCTGGTATATTATGGGTTCATCCCCATGTTTGCTCAGTCTTAGTCAGTAGTGGGATGAGCTACAAAGCTCAGGGTTCAAAATGGGTCCTAGTTTGCTGCAGTCACTCCACCAACACCACCCAGGAACTTGCACAATACTCTAAAACTGACATACAAGCCACTGAGCCCAGCCTGCTCAGTCCCACCCAGGCAACCTCAGTGATTTAACTTCGACTGTAGAGGGTGTCATTTGTTTTGGTGTGTCAGTCCTGTTTAAACAGACTGCTTAGCATCACCTGTGACTAAGCAGAACAAAGGTCTCAAGTGTACTACACCCCCTTTCCCTAACCCCACTTTTTCCTTCCACTGCTGTCAAATCTCTCACCCTCTCTTAAAGGCAAACTGCAATGCTTACAAACAAACAGAAAGGTTCCCTCTGCATGAATAAGAAAACCCTGAAAGGGATTTTTTTGGTTTCTTCTTGTATGTCCTTTACCATAGGAAAAAAAAAAAAAAAAAAAGAAAAAAATATAGGAATGTTAATTCTGGTTTTGCTGGAATCTCAAACAAGGTTCATTGTTGGGTCTCAGGGAAAATGCCTCACATCTTAAATGGAGGGTCAAAAAAACCCAGAAGTGCAGAGCAGAGGATCCACAGTGTTGAGGAGTGATGATGGTCATACAGACCATCTTCCTCTCCTGTCTACCAGCTAAATGACCCTTCACAGTCAGATTCTCTAGACACTTGTACACCTTACACTCCATTATAACAGGTGCCAGTGACTACAAGTATGCAGCAGTGGAGAATTAGCTCTCATTTCTAGATGGTAACTTCCTACCACTTTTCTCCTTACTGACATGCAAAGCCACCTGGTTCCTCTAGAACACCATTTCTCAACCCATGGGTCGGTTGCAAAAATATATGAAAGGGTCACAAACAAACTTTAAAAATAGTTTCTCCTTTACAGGAGAAAAGTGGGAAACCATGGCTTTTCCCTTGCAGGCTGGCAGAGTTGCAGTCTGCAAGGGGCTGCTTGGGGCCCCCCTGCCCCACACCCACCTCCTACCCCACACACTGGGGGCAGGACTGGCCATTGATGTTTACAGATGTGACCTGGTACAAGAGAGGTTGAGAACCACCGCTCTAGAACATCCATGTCCTTCAAGGCTTCCAGCTGTGCCTTAAAGGCTCTAATCATGGGCTCTATCCTCCCCCGTAGCCACATCTATGTCGTGTAGGTCTTACTCCAGTTCTGTCCAGCTACTCAGATGTTGACCCTCCTGGCCTTAGCTCCATCTGCTTTCTCTTCCCTGACTGTGCAATAAGCTCCCCCCAGAAGTGGTGCAACCACCTACCCTGGAAATCTTCAAATGCTGGGGTCACCTGACCCCAGTTCTTTCCTGCTTGGTGCAGGGGGCTGGACCTGGTGATCTTCCAAGGTCCCCTCCCAGCCTTACAATCTATGAATCTCTACCCTCTGGCCCTTCCAGGACCCAAACACAAAGTGCCCGTGGCTTCTACACCACCCATACAGCCACAATCCAGTTACTTAAACACAAAATGCCAACAGGAACCCAGCAATCTCTCACACCATCTTGTACCCTACCTCTGGTCTCTGTGTGCTGCAAAATCCTCTTGCAGTTTCCATGCTCCCTGCAGCCACTCTTGAAGGCAGAAGCTCCCTTTCATTAGGCAATCAGGGCCTAACTACTCTAGCTCAGAGTTAAGTTGTCTCCCTGAGCTGCTCACCCTTTCTGATCAGGCAGCCCTCCTCAGACCCCCTACTGAGCCCAGGTGTCCCCATTTAGCTCAGTGAATTGCCTGCTCCCCTTTGCAGCAGCTTGCATAGCTGAGCTGCTCACTTAGTACCTGGCCTAAACTCAGCTGCCACCATGGCAGTGAAGTTCAAGCCTGTGTTCTCCCCTGTTACATAGATTGTAGTAGCCTCTTTATGCCTTGCAAATCCTCTTCCCTGTCCCAAAACAAAATGCACTAACCACCAAAGAACCAGCTCTGCTTATGCTGTCTTCAGATAAGACAGTTCAGGTCTCATGTACAAGGGATATATACAGGCAGGCATGACTACATATGTAATAGTGGCATTAGGCCCTCCCCATAGAGATCGCTTTGAAGTTGATACTGTGAGCACATATAACAAAAAAAACCCAAAGAAAATCTCTTCCCCAAGAAATTGTAATGCAGTTAGGAAATAGTACATGACAGGGGGATACAGCCAGGACAAACACCAAGCTAATAGACAGGAGTTACAGCATACCACCTGGCTGATAGTTATCAGCTGTTCTCAGGCTGATCAGCTATAGCAGAGGTAAATTTTAAGGTCACTCCCTTTATGTAATATCATTAGTGCCTAGAGCACTCCTCCTATGTACCAGAGTGGTCTGGGAGAAACCCTGCATGTGCTTTTTGTAGCAGGCCAATGAAGAACAGAGACAGGGGCATTTGCTGCAACTTTTCAGCTTCTCTTGCTTCTGCCCCTTTACTAAAACCATCCCACCAGTGGAAACACCAACCTAGAGTTCTTGGAAGCATGATATTGCCCTTGCCCTGGCTACATTGGTGTTTCCGTGAAGGGAGTTGTACCAGAGCTAGACTAACACCTGGGGGAATAAATATGTTGGCACGGAGAAGCCTGACCTGCAGTCACCTAGCACAGACACATCAGGAAGACAGTTTGAGTCAGCCCACTTCAAACAACAGACTTGACACACATCCACTAAGTGAGCTACATGCAGCCACAACTGTATTTAACTGAGTGGTATCTCAGGAAAACCAGCAGCACCCCAGGACGTAGCTGTGGTAAGTCACTAACATGTGCCTTTTCAGCCCAGAACCTGTGCTTCTGTAGGATGTCCGTTAACGCAGTAACGCTGTACTAGTTTCAAGTGGAGAATTATAGAAATCATCATCTATGCTGCATTTCCATAGCTCCTAACATAATGGGATCAGGGTCCGTGGCACTATGGTAATATAAATATACCTGTAGTTTTTGGTGCTTCTGAACATGAAAGAGATCACCACTTTCCTGTGACTAGTTAACCCTGATGTCCTACTCAAATTCCATGCCAGGCAGTTAGAGTCTGTCTGTAGAACAGCATCATTTAAAAAAAAAAAAGGGGGGGGTTTAAGTCAATACAAAGGATTGGGATAGACAGAAAACACCCCTCAAATATATATCAACCCTGCAGCTGTATAAAGAGCTGAGACATGCAGAAACATAACTGAACCAGAAGCGACTACATTACTCTTCTAGGGATTGAGGGAAGAAGCAGAGCAGGAGAGGGTGCAGAGAGGAAGAGGGAGAGGTTTCCATGTGCATGTGGATACAACTTCTTCTTTGCACTCACTCACGGCATCCTTGACACAAGAAGTTTGTAATAAGGAGATACGGAGAAGCAACAGATGGGACACCAACTGTAGGAGTCTTGGCTTATGAGCCAACAATTCACTGGGCCTCTCCAAGTCTCTTGCCTCCTTCATTTATTAACTGAGAACAGTGATATTTCCAGATTGCTTTGAGAACTGCAAAGGAAGAGCACTGTTTAAGTGCAGTATTATCTACTGTTATGGGAGCAAGCTGTTAGCCTCTTTTAGTTTCGGTCTTCTTCCAACAGGATGTGCTCTCAGGCAAGTCACACTAGCCTACTGGAGATTTACATTTTATTGTCCACATGGGGAAATTCATTGGCATAGCTATATGGCCCGGGACACTTTATTTCAGGATAACTACTATGCTTTGGAAGTTTCTCGGCATGATTATCAATAATTAATTATGTTTGTGCTTTAGCTGATCGGTGTTTGTACAGCACCTACCACTGCGGGGTCCTGGTCCCAGTGTAGAACTCCTGGGCATTGCTGCAATGCAAATCCCCGGTATCCCAATTTCAGCCCAGAAGACCCTGTTATAGCCCCTCTTCCAGGGAGAGGAGGCTGTAACACACAGTTGGGGGTGAGGAAGGGGAGGAGGTGGCTCCTCACCTGGCAGCACCAGGCTGAAACAAAAACATAAAAGGACATTAAAAAAAAAAAAATCATCCTGGGATTTGGTAAACAAACAGTTGATTATGAGTCAAGGAGTTAATGCCAACACAACAGCTGGCTTTCAGAGGAGATTTACTAATATAGCAACTTGTAATTAACACAAGGTCATCACTGAAAATTACCAAGCCAATTTGCTGTTAAATAGCTTCCTCCTGGGGACAAGTTCTTGTTGGAGCAGAAGTTGTTGCATTGTGGCTATGAAGACAGACAATCTGGGCAAGAGTTGCCCTTCCCAGGGGGAGACAGGAATTACCATAAGGGGCTTCCCTCCCCCCAGCACACATACCCAAGTGTATTCAGAAACAGCAACCTCTCCTCACTCAATGGGAAGTTAAACAGTCTTTTGTTCCTTTACAGAATGAAAAGCTACAATACAGCTCCTAGGGAAGGCCATAAGCGCATGTGCAGCTTGATAGCAAAAGACAAGAAAACTCTGCAATACCATCCAGGTTTGCATTTATACAAATCCAGTGTTACATTGTTGTTATTAGTGGAGGGTCTGGGGGAGGAAGAATAAGAAAAGAGGGAAGGTTGGGAAATGTTTTTCAAGTCAAGCTTGGCTGTGCTCTGGCTCGCAGATACAAAATCCACCATGTGTCTAAAGGCAGACTGTACCCTTTCAGCCTGTCCTAAAAGAATAAATCACTCTGTGGCAGTGGTGGTCCAAGTATAGCTTGTTAGCTGGACCCAATCCATGAAGCCAGGTCATCCAGCTGGTGGGGCTCCCCACAGGTCCGGAAACCTAGTGGCAGGGGAGCAATGGCACATGAACATGACTCTTAGAGCCAACACTGCGAGCACTTTCCTGCCACTGCTTTTTTGGACCTGGCCTGAATGACATGGCCCTGCATGCTGGATTGGGCAGGCAGGCAGGGCTGGTCTGCAGCATGCAAGGTCTGACCCAGTGCACAGGATCAGTTCACAGTCCCAAGCCCAGCACGCAAACTGGCCTGCATGATGGAAAGACAGAGCACCACTGGTCTGTGTGGAGGTAGAAGCAATGTACTCCTGATTCACAGACCAGAACAGCATAACGTACAAGGAGCTTCAGAGGCATATGGGGAAGACAAGGACATAGACCTCCCCCTTGCCAAATCTCTGTATTGGCCGTATGGGACAAGGTAAGGACCTGGTTGTGGGAGGGGTAGAATATATATCTGAAGTGGTATTGAAATGCAAATAATCCCTCAGCATAGGGGAGCCCATGTATGGACTGAGCTTCCTGTAGCATCATCTTTTCCACTGTTCTCTCCCCGGGACCCAGGTCTGGGGGTGGCTCATCTGGAGCAATCTGACATTTTAGTTACTTAAGTTAAAAGCTTGCACTTAGCAAAAAACCCAAGCAACCCGGGATCTTTGAGTAGGGTGTGGGAGAGAAGTCTCCCACGCTTCCAGGGGTAAAATTGATCAGTGGCTTAAGCACTTTCTAGCCACTGATAGTACTCATAGGGCTGGAGGATGTGTTTTGTGGGGCTGCCTACCACTTTCTCCCCACTGTTCTGTTGCAAGAGGGAGAGTAGCTGACCCCCACAGATGTGAGCTCACTGCATTTTGCTTTTCTGTCCTCTTCTCTGCGGTCACCACATGTGCCTCTGATATTGGTACAAAGCTGGAGAATATACCCAAACCCATCTGGGGCAGGTAAGAGTGAGGACTCTCTAAGAAGTTTGGATCCAGACCCAAACTCCAGGGCATGAAGAACTGGGTTGTGAATGGAGCTTCTCGAAGACTAAATAGAGTCCCCACTACTCCCATCCCAACTGGCTGCCTCCCACTCTCTCCAAACCCCAGACATACCAGGTGCCTGCTATTCTTGCTTTGTTTGCATTGTTTTGACCAGGGCTGAATTAAAGTCTCAGGGTGGCTTTGGTAGTCCCTGCAGTCTTCTTCTTTTGTATGGTTTTAGTCACAGTTTTAATTCCAAATTTTCCAACCAGTCTCTGGGGTATATTTTAGTAAAAGAACTTAGCAAGAAACACAACTGCTCAGTTTCTCTTTGGCAGGAAAAACTTTGTTTCTTGGTCACAGTAAAGTAGACTGCAGTCACAAAACACTCCCTAAGTTACAGATAAACCTGGGGTTCAACACCTTTTCCCAGAGAGCTTCTGCCTTCCTGTTCCTGGAATGGCTTCTTTTATGTGCATCTGTCCCCCACCCCCCGCATCTCTCTGACTAGCCTGACTTGCTTTTAACTTCATTTGCCAGGAACAGGATATCAGATGCTACGTCTAGCCACTCAGTGTAATAAATCAGCTTTGGCAAATAAGAGCCTGATTTTGGCTTGACTGAAGTTACTGCTAGTTTTGCCATTGACCTATATGGAAAAAGGAGTAAGTCCTAGTAATGGCTGTGGTGGTAGCAAAAACACATTTGTTTGTTTAAAAAAAGGGATCAAAAACTTCAAAAGACTAACTTTTTTAAAGGCCATTACAGGCAAATGGCTAGGAGGTTTGGCACAGGAAAGAACTTGGATGCCCTTTCTGAAGATCTTCAGATCTGCAAACCTAGGCTGGGTTTCTCATCAGAACAGGCTCTCCTGTCAGATTTCCAGCACGTCCTGCTTCCAAGAGAGCCAGAAATACTGTGCGACCTGCCTCTCATTCTATCCACTTCTGACTGGACCTGAGAAATGCAGCAACGAGCAAAAATTAACAATTAATTAATTAATGATTAATGAGAGAGGAAAATTTAAATTCTTCTGAACCTCAAAAGCAGGCTAAATTAAGGTCCTGGAGTGAGTTCCAGGTAGGTTTCTAGTTCATCTGAACTGGTTCCTCCATCTAAATGCAAGCCTTACCCTGCACTGTCCTTGCTCTGCACTGGGGCAGGAAGATGTTACATTCATTTTCTGTCTTAAAGTAACTGGTGTAATAAAATACAGATGAGCACAGGGAGTCCCATCCCTTGCCCCACCCCCCACAAAGCCTGATTTGCTCCCTGTGATAGTGTTTAAGATAAGGGGATATCAGCATTTGGCCCTATATCTATTCCAGCCAAGTCCCAAATGTTTAAATTAGCAGTTAGTGAGCAGTATTATAGTTGCCACTTAACATGCAAAAAAGCTTCAAGTTGTGTCTGCTAAGCAGCCTTTAGCAGGTTGGACAAACGTGATTCTTTTGATTTTTCTTCAAAATTTCATCTCCTTGAAACTCGCACAAGTCTGGGGAGATGGAACCCACCAGTAAACAAGGTCCTGGGAAACATACATTATCCTGGTGTTGCCAGGGCACAGCCCTGAATGGCCCCTTTCCTTTCCAATGTGTTTGGTAACTCAGGTTAATCAGCACACTGATTTATGAAAACCTGGTTTTAATAGGTAGAATATCTCTAGTGTAGAGCAACTAGAGTGTCCTTTCTATGCTGACTCTAATAAAATTAGAGAGAAAAATGTATTCAACTTACCTTAACCTGAGCAACATTGTTAGGTTCACTGGCGTTTTCACTTTTCTTTAAAAAGTCCCTGTTAATGCTTCCTAAAGTAAGCAGAGCATCTTTAAGCGCTAGATGAGCTAGTATAGTTTTCAATTCTCAGTCTGGCTAAGTGCAAAAATGGCAGCCAGCCAAGAGAATGAGCTTCAAAAAGTTTGCATCAGGATAAATGGAACAGAGCTCACAGCCCAATGCTGTGAGTCCTGCCTGTGCGTCTTCTTTGATGTTAGCCTCACGTCACTCTAACAGTGTTAAAATCACTGGAATTACTCCTGATTGCTGCAGAACCTATACAGTACCGCAAAGAGGTGTATTAGTTATGCCCATGTGTATGTATGGCTCTAGGACTTTCCTTAGCTTGCCAATGAGTCAAGGCCCAGCCCCATGTATTTGTAAGCAGACCCTGCCC
>NW_017728943.1:56010804-56015922 GCF_001723895.1 Crocodylus porosus | reverse complement strand
GCAAATGGACCTTGTTTACTCTTGTCGCCTTAGGACGTAGCGTTCTGCATCCAGTCTCCTCGCCCCGGAATGATTTTGTAAACGAAGAGCACAAATCGGCTGTAACACAGATCAAACTGCAAATGGACCTTGTTTACTCTTGTCGCCTTAGGTACAGGTGTGCAGAGTATCAGAGCCTGGAAAGAAAGTAACTGGAGTCTTAGGCTCAGCACACAGCATAGGTGGGCACTACGCTTTCTCTCCTAACATACATCTGCTGGGACCTGCTAAACCAGGGTGGGCAATTATTTTGGGTGGAGGGCCACTTACTGAATTTTGGCAAGCCATCGAGGGCTGCATGACAGGCAGCCGGGGGCAGATAAATTTTAATTTTCTGAATTTTTTAGGGGTCCCGTGAGCCGGATAGAATGGCCTGGTGGGCCACATCTGGCCTGTGGGCCACATTTTGCCCACCCCCATGCTAAACCCACCCCCATGCTAAACCCTGGGTATTTGCCACTCCTTAGCTACTCCTGGGGACAGCCCGCCAAGCAAGCTGAACTCTGACAGATGTGGCATGCTGTTTTTGGGAGGTGGAGAGATGCCCCCTTGGAAGATAGACCGAAGACCGCCAAACTCATTTTATTCATGAACTGCGGCTACTCTAACCTTAAAAAACCCTCGTGATGAAACCAGCGCATTAACCACATGAAGCAACAATCCTACTTACATCACACTTGGCGGGAGAAGTGGGGAGAGAAAGAAAGAGGAAGAAGCATTGCCTGAAAAGAACTAAGAGAACGTAATCATCATTGTGCTGGGCTAAAGTAAATTTCCCCTCTTCCTTCTATGATGATTTTATATGTTCCCAGCTGCATTTTTTGTTCTAATCTCGAAACATCAGGGCTCCTCAGCTTCGCTTCTGCAGCTTCTTTCTTCATTGCATTGTATGTTCCACTCCAGTTCAGCTGTTAAATCTGTCAAATGTCTAACTGAAGCTTAAACAGGAAGTGAAGGGAAAAATGGAGCAAAATTTTGGAGCCTTTCCTGGCTGTATCAGGTACCTTTTCCCAGAAAGTCAAAGCTGCAGAAGACATTAATAAATTTAGCACCAATATCCTGTCAGAAGTGTTTATTCTGGTTAGATAAAACTACATTAGGTGGAAAAACATTGATTTCCTGTCAGCATCTCAGATTGTAACCACTAAAGTTTTGTTTATAAAAATCCAACTAGTCCCCGTCGTCCCGTCCCCCCCAGTCTGTTCAGTTGTAAACCCTGGCTTACAGATACCAGCCCTTGCTGTATGGGGACAGAATGACCTTTTACTTGTGAGCAGTAAATTATCTAGTTCCTGTCACTGATGGACACCCCCCAAAATGAATCTCTAATGTTTGACTTGCATGTATATACACCGGCAAAGCTTCATGAGTCCTTCTATTTCCTCCTTGCTGAAATCAATAGGTTATTCATCTTAATAAATGATTTATTTCTCTATTTATAGGAAGATATTTTCATGAGATAGCTCAAAGAAACACATTTTTGTTCAAAAGGCATTTTATATACAAGTGAGCCACTGGAGTTGGGGCAAGACCAGCTGCCAGGCATCTGGCAGGTTTGTTGGTATTGGCACAGACGCTAGGTATCTGGCAGTTAGCTTTTGCATCTGTTACAGTTTTAGAGAGAGCCATAGCTACATCAGAAGCCACAAAGGCATGTCCTGGTTATTTTTCATGGTGTCTGCATTGATGTAACACATTCTAGGTTCACAGGCCACATCTGAAAAAAGAAAGTGTGAAATAAGAAGGCCACTGCCCCAGTTTGGCTGCAATGGCTGGGTTATAACGACAAGAAAGCCACTTTCAAACCCAAATTTATACATATATATTTTACACACACACACACACACACACACACACACACACACACACAGACTGTTCCTCAAGTTGCTGATGCTAAAGCAAATAGCAAGTGAAGTATATTCACTACAAAGCACTCCCCTCTTTTAGTTTTCATGGTTTTGATATGCATGGTCCAGTTTGAAGCGCAGAGATACAAGATCTCGTTCTGGGAACAGTAATTTAAAAATCAAGTCAAAGGTCTACCCGAGGCTTTACAGTAATGGATTTTTTTTTAAATAAAATAATTGGCTTTGGGAAGCATTAGGTCATACAAGTATATACTGAAACTAGAAGTTTAGCATGTTCTTAAGATTGTGATGAATGCTAATTGTTGCTGTTGCTATCATGGCAAGCATTGCACATTATCTAAGTACATAATAGAGAATGATAGTTTTCAAAAATGGAAACCAAACAGAAACAAATCTTAGGCCACATTTCTGTAAGGAGCACAAACATATTTATAGACTCCATGCAGGTCCCGGGTTCATTGCACAATGAGGGCCTTATCCAGTAACATTTAATAATTGTCCCTTTTGGCTTCAAACTCAAGGAAACATTCATTTTAGTGCTGTTTTAGTAAAAGCTTACTGCCAAATTCCCACTCAATGTATGTCTGCTGCAGCTCTTAGCAACTGGTATTTGTCCAGGTTAGCTGTCAGGGATTCTGTCATCTTGTGGACTCACATAAATACAAACACCTGATAAGTGATATTGTGCGTGTGTGTGCATGCATGTATGCACATCACATACAAGTAGCATATTCAGCACATCTTGAATGAGCTAAGATTGACCAGGTGAAACACACATAAGTCATTACCTGAGGGTAAGAGTCACCTATGTGCCAAGGTCTCCTACAACCCCTTTTGCTGCTTTCACCCCCAAGAGACTTTGCACATGGATTCATGGGTATTAGCCTCCACTCTCCTACTTTCCTCCTACATAAATCTGGATGCCTGAAAGTGTTGCCTTTTTGAGAAGAATTTCTCCAGCTCAAACTACAGGGCAAACTTGGGGAGGTAAAAGTGACATTGCTTGTTGCCAACTAAACCATGCTGCAAGATGTGTGAACAGCTTTGAAAATTTACTCCTAAGAGAGTTAAGCCAACAGCAGCCAAGACACCCAGAGTTAAAGCTGAAACTCCATATGTTCCTCACCTGCTTGTCTGCATTTCAGCATCTATGGGATATGAAAGCTGCCTACTATTCAGCAGCCTCTATAATATTTAACTCTCAGCTTCCCCAACCGGGGCAGTATAAATGAGACTTTTTAAAGTTTCTTTCCTAGGGAACCATGCAAGTCATTCCTAGAGACCTAAAGATCTGACCCATTTCTCCCTCTTCATTGGCCTGCCTCCAAAGAGCCTGGCATTATAGCAACTGTCCACTACCCTCCCATGACTTGAGCTGCCCCAGGGTGAGAGGATGCTTCTCTACCATTCTACAATTTCAGCTAAGCACCTCAGCCATCCTCCAAGCCTGGCAAAGTGCAGGATCAAACTCTAGACCTTCCATAATTCAGTTCCTTCAGGCAGTGGTTCATTTTATTTCTGGCAGGCAGCTGGAACAGCTCTTTATACCAGAGCCCCACAGCTGTGGAGGGTGGAGAAGTAAATATCTAGCTAGAATAAGTCTCAGAGGCTCACCTTTCAAAATTGGGGCTGCAACGTTAGGCATACACCCATTCACATGCACATAAGATGCCATTTTAACCTGTAAACAAGCGCAGCGTTTCATGTCATGTCATGTTGGTATATGCATTACACTGATTCCCCATTGCATGTGTGACAATTGTACTCAGTCTGTGTGTACAGCTGCCCATTGATGCAGGGAAGTAATTTATGCATACAAGTACCAGTGTATTGTTACAGGTACATTTTCAGTGTCTACTCTGAAAGGTACCTGTAACAAATATGTTTAGTCTGGAGTTATATAGAAGTTTAGGAGGTTTTGTGCTTTCAGTGTGGTGGGCCATTTCACACCACAGTCAGCAACAAAAACTGAAACTATCTGGGAGGGAGTTCATTTACATTTTGTGCTTCCTCCTCTATCTTTTCAAAGGCCTATAGTTCATCAAACCAACACCCCTTCATTCTGTGTCATCAACAGAATAAAGAAATAGACACTGTACATCCTCCCCTCCATTCTCTTGTAAATGGAGCAGCAGCAGAATTGAAAAGTAGTGCAAAGAGACTGTGAGCGAATTATGCATTTGGCTCCTCTCAAAAGCCAAGGAAAAGCTCAAATGCCAGGTTTTCTCAAATGCGAGCCATCTTGACAGCAAAACAACACTGGCAGACTGTACTGGGGCACAAGTATTTTCTTTGCTTTTCAAAAATAAAATCCATTCCTTCCATTTTCTTTTAATTAGAAACATCAACAAATAAAAAACTAAATGGGGGGGAATGGTTTAAAGCAACAACAAAAGAACATTTAGCAACTAAAGGGAAGTAGGAAAGAGCAGCTGTCTCTTAATGATCACCATCCACATGAAAATTAATCCAGGTCTTTATTACAGATTCAAACCAACAAAAATAAAACACAAGTCAGATTGGGAGCCCAGGTGGGGAAGGAATAAGTAGAGCTCAGTTCAGCCTTAGTCTGTCTGGTCATCTCTGCAATAATAAGTACCTTTGTCTGCTATCACTACAATTATTCTCTCATCATCATTCCTGCAGATGAGATTCGATAGTTGCTGCCCCCATTCTGAACAGCAGACACTTCAGGGCAAGCTGCTAAAGCAATAGCTCCAATTATTCATGTGGTATACGGAGACATGCGGTCTGGAAGTTTCATTTTTTAATTAAAAATAATGTAATTTCCATGAAATACATGTGTTTAAATATAGTGTAGGCAACAACACAGCATTGATCTAGTAGGCCTTCCTCCTAGTAGGTCTTTTCCCCAGCTGGGACCCAGCCTTGCAGAGGCAAAAAATCCCCTGAACCCAGGGGAAGTTATCTGAGTGAAAACTGCAGCACTAGGCTTCTCATTTCTATCTGCTCTGTTTTGCCCACCACTTGTACAGGCATGCAGTAGAACTGGAGATGGGGGAAAGGTGTAAGGAGCCAAACCTCCACAAAAGCTACAAAGCAAAACTGTAGCCCCTGTGCTCCAGAGAATGGACAGCTCTCTCCTCACCTTATAGCCCAGATCAACTCAGGGGTGATCTGGTGGCCAGCTATAAGTTTATCAGGGGTGTTCACCAGGATCTGGGGGAACGTCTGTTCACCAGAGCGCCCC
>NW_017728943.1:55983411-56010528 GCF_001723895.1 Crocodylus porosus | reverse complement strand
TGAACTCCACCTACCCAGACAGAGACCAAAGTAGGCCTTGAGGGCCTGTAAGTTCATGGAGAACAGTGCTGCTTGAGGGACAGTGCAGCTCTCTTACCTCTGCTTACACTGGGTAGTGCCTATAGCCCCGCGGTTTTCTGCTGCTGTGCACACACCTGTAAACTAACAAGCTTTTGCCACAGACTGCTAACGTGTTTTGTTCCTGTTTCGCTAAGCAACACAGGTCCTCTGATCGCCATCTGCAGAAAGTCAACTCGGGAGGGAGGGAGGGAGAGAGAGATAGACAGACAGAGAGAGTTAATAGTCAACCAGTGGCAAAAGAAGCTTGTATCCATATTTACCGTGAAAGACATTTGCACACAGAAATATTTTGCACATTTAAAAGCACACGTAATACTTCATTTCAAAATCAGCTGCTATGGAGAAAGTAACAGAACAGGCTATTTTCTGCTGCTTGAAAAATCCAGCACATAAATCTACTTGCCTCAGATGTTTCTCTTCCCTGGAAGAAAAGGTAGGTAAATTGTTCCTGTGAAAGATAATCTTGGATTAAATTATTCAGCACGTGATGGGTAAGGACCCACTGATTTTTAAAATAAGCTGCTTCTTTTTTTGTAAATAATAGTAGAAAAATGATACATTTCCAAGTGTTTTTATAGCTTTTTGAATGTTGTTCCCATGAGACCTGCTTTGGAATTCAAGCACATTTCTTTCCAGAACTCTAGCACAGAGCCATATTGTATAAATGACATTTGGCACTCTTGTCCCACATATTTTGCATAGGCTTAGCGTAAGGCAGTGGGGTGTGTAATACATTTGTGAAGAAGTGAATGTTACATGGATAATATTCAATTGTGCTTCTCTTAAATTAATCCTTTTATAGAGAATATCATTTTTCCCAGTATCTTATTCTTTACCCTCAGTTTTATTATCAGACCCCTTATCCAATCCAAATCAGGCTCCTTTACACTAGCACTGTGCATACACTAAACAAGAGACTCCTATACTGATGAGCCTGCAATCTAAGTAGCCAAAGTAGACTAATTGTAGAAGAAAGCATTATTAACCCCATTGTTCAGAAGTGGAGCTGAGGCAGAGAGAAAATAAAGGCTGATTTGTGTTACAGATTTTTGCACTGGTGTAACTACACCAAGAAAGCTGAGCAGCGCACAGCCCTAGGATGAAATCCAGGCTCTGCTGAAGTCAGTGTCAAAACTCTCATGGAGTTCAGTGGAACCAGAATTTCACTTTTGGCTCCCTTGAGTATACCTATTACAGAGGTATAAAATATCTGTTATATAGACAAAACCTAACTTTCCCGAAGCTCCACAGGGCACCCATGATACCTGGGGTGCTGAACTCAGCCTGAATCCCAGTAAGATGCCCTCACCGCAAGGCTACTTTTCACCTCCGTAATTCTTAGATTTGATACATCCTTCTGTCATTTTAGGTCTGTTATATTGTCAGGTTCTGCAGTTTCTATTCTCATTCTTCTATACCAAGAGAAACATATGGCGCTATGAAATCAACCATAATGTTTGTTCTTCTAGCATTATTTTGTTTCTCTCTTTGCAATAAAGTAAGTTGTCATGGCCTTTTCTTTATAAACAGGATCACTAATCCTCACCGGAAACTGTAAAATAAAATGTGCTTTTTTATTTTAGGAGTGGTTTTTTTAGTGTTTCTTCAAACAGCTAGATTCATTTTAGAGTGAGGCAACAAATAGCTCTCCTGGGCATATGATCACATGTGCAGAATAATTGGCTTTCCAAGTAAGATATCCTTGTTCTATTTGGCCTTTAGCAGATTCTGATTGTCAATTGATCCTAGCAAGGTCACCTTGCGACACACACTCTCCTACCTGTTGCTGCATATCTTCAATCAACTAATTAATTCAGTAGGAAATCCTACCCTATATTAATTTCTGTTCTTGGAAACAAATGTGCCTATTAATCCTTCCTTCCAGTTCCTTCCTCTCTGAAGCAGATTGTGGTAGGTTTGTACAATAATATAATGGCAGCAACGAGCATCCAATCCCAGAATGGAAAACATCCTGAATTTTAAGCCTTTCTTCTCTCTTTACCTCAGCTCCACATCTATACAATGAGAACAGTAATGGTATCCTTTCATGCTTTGCCTAATTTGTCTATTTAGAGAGTACATTCATCAGGACATGGACCATCTCTCATGAGGTGGTGGAACAACAGTAAGATTCATAACTGGGTAGTTCAGGGAGACATACATGTTGTGTCTTGTTTTCTGATTGAGTTGTCAGGGCAAATACCTCAAAAAAAATCAAAGGTAAATGGCATCTCCACATACAGTGGAAAAACAAAAGAACAGCTTTACTGCTGCGAGCAGTGGGTATACTGAACTACCTAACTTGGCTCTTTTAAGAATGAAAAGAAACAATTTTGCCTTTTTCTTGGTGAAAGGTATATCTGCCAGTCCTTGTTTCTGAGACATCTTTATTGTGAAGAAAGCAAAGAGGAAGGAAAGATCAAGAATGGACCACAAATATAAGCATCGACCTGGGAAGGTTGAAGCTTCCCAGGTGAAAAGTGCCATACTGATGGGACATCAGCTGAGGACCAAGGTCAAGTTTATACTGTCCTGTGAAGGCATGTGGAGGACTTGGTAGCTGTCTTGTATAGCTCAACAGGTGCCTTTGCCCTTTTTATAAGAGACCAATACATACCCTGAGGCCACTGGGAAATAAGATAACAATCTTCCTGTTTCAGTCCATAGTATCTTAGCCACTCCATTATCATGGATTTTTCATATTTTATTCTGCACCTTAGTGAATGAGACAAAAACTGCATTCCTAGATAGTTTTAGTTCTTTACAGATAAGCGCTGAAGGCACCTATATATATTATCACTACTACAAAATTTTCTTAAAGTGTTTCCAGATTGGGTCATAAGAAAGGTATGATGATGTCTTGAGAATGGCACGTGATCCGGCAAATTCAGGTAACCTTGTGACAAGTTGAAAACCTTTGTCCTCACAAATGATGTAGAATTACTCTTCAGATGACACAGATCCATGGTGCAATGTCTGAGATAAAGTGACCCCTGTGAAGGAGTTGCCTTGATCATTATGAAGTAATACAAAATTCAGTTAATTCATTGGATTTGAATGGATAGCCCACTGGGGCATTAAGAAAACATGTAACTGGGATTCCAACTTCTTGCAAATTCCATAAGATCATTTATATTAAGAAAGCTATTTGTCCTGGGAGTCCAGAAATGATTTATGTCAGAACATAGATCTGACATAAAAAAAGAAAAACATGTCTTATTTATGGCTGAAAGATCATTTATTTTGAAATCAAGGGAACTTTGGGTAGACACTTAACTATGAGCTCAGGCTCAAAGAATGTTGAAATTAGCCATCAATAACTCTTTTTGCAATATGAGCTCCCTGAAGACAGAATGATAATACCACGCTGGGTGGTAATTTTTAAGCAGCTGGACTCCAATTGGGACTTGCCTGGTGCTGGTGTTGTTTCCAAGCTTTGCACGTCAAATTGGAATATAAGCCTACTGTACTTGTGATGTTCTTTATTTTTTCCAGAACTGGTTGCACGATCCAGAAAAGGCTTCTTTTATATGCACCTGTTGAGTATTGGACACTTCCCCTGGGAATAAGATCTCACAACAATCATCACTCAGACATTTCAGAACAAAAGTTTCTCTATTTATCCCAGTGAGAGCCAGTCATTGCAAGTGGCAGCTTCACTACTGAAGTTTGATTCTTGACATCCAGCCTCTGATGAGAAGCTCTATTTGCCAGCTGGATCAGAAGGTTTCATGCTGACTTCAGTATGATTCACAAAAGACATTCCGGGAATCAAGCAGACAGAAAGTTGTCTAGAATGAGCACACCAGCCAACCACCACACATTGGGTGCATCTACATGTGAAATCAGTGCATCTGAATAAGCTCTGGCACAATTTGTGCTGGAGTTTATTGCTCTGAGGCACAACATTTACATGTGGACTGCAGCAAGTTGAGCTGAAGCAGCACAACCCCAGCTGGCAGGGGGCCCAGAAGGTCAGCCTGCCAGTCCAGAGCTGCTGCACCCTAGCTCAGTATGCTGCAGAGGGGCTGGCAGGGGCATGAGGGTACTACAGTGCAGGGCTAGCCAGCAGGCAGCTCTGTACTCTATACATGAGGTAGCACACTCATGGCCCAGCCAGCCCCAGTCACCATCTACATACATGTGTTGTAGCACACTAAATAACTCCATCGCACACTGGTGACTGGTGCCTCCTGCCTCTGGGGGGCACCAGTGGCCAATCACCAATGGCAGGGTCCCCAGCAGCTGATCACCAAACCGGGGGGGTCCCCCAGCAGCCAATCACCAACCTCAGAAGCGCTGGTGGCAAAACCAGAAGTGGGGAGCACTAGCTAGTACCCCCTCCCCCCCAAGAAGTGCAGGTAGCACTTCCAGTTTTGCTGCCAGTGCTTCTCGGGGGGGGGGGGGGGGAGGGGCACCGGCTGGCACTCCCCACTCTCCGGCCAGCAAGGGCCAATCTCAGGAGAGGCACATGCCTCCTGAGACTTCCCTACGCATCGCCTATGCCACTGCAGAATAGTACTTGCATCTGGCAGTACTATCCTATGGTGAAGTTAATTAGTTTAGTCTGCCCTAACAGTGCCGCATGGTGTAGATGGTGATGCTTTACTGAGGAGCTAAGCCAACTCTGCAGTAAAGCATGTGTATAGATGCCCCCACTGACCCTTAAATGCCCATATCTAAGTCTCATAGCCTGTTCTCCCTGAAGAAGCACAATAAACCTTAAGCTAGGGGTGGGCAAAATAGGGTGTGTTGTGGGAGCAGGGTGTGGATGTGTGGTGCAAATCATGGTCTGAATGTAGCCCACCAGGCAATTTGATCTGGCTCGTTGGTGCTCACCAACTAATTCTACCCCAGCCAGCCCACATACCTTGCTTCCACCCTCATGGGCAGAAGGGCCTGGCCCAGCCAGCACACAGCTTCCATGCAGGGCTGCTGCTGCCACTGCTGCAGCTGCCGTGGGACCTGCTCGGCTTCCCTGGCATCCTGCTCACTCCGGGCACCAGGTAAGGAAGTGGTGGGGGCAGGGGATGGTGGGGCAGCTGCGGCTGGGTGGAAGCGTGGAGCATGGGGCTGGCAGAAGCGCAAAACCTGCACTGGGGGACAGCAGAAGCATGGAGTTGGGGTGGGCAGGATGTGGCTGTGAGGGAGGGCGGGGGGGATGTGGAGACACCCACCCCCCTGCACACTTCCCCCATGGCACACAGCGCCTGCTGTCAGTGGCTGAAATAATTGGAGCCAAAATAATTGCCCACCCCTGCCTTAAGTCCAAACTGGGTCTCCAAGGACTACTATGCTACTAATAACAAATGAAATAATAGCAAACATCAGTGGGCAACACAGTTAAAACTAGCTGAGGTACACTTACAGGCATTCCTGACTGCAGTGTAAACACCCTTTGAATCAGCAGGTAAAAGACAGGCATTTCTGTAGTCCTTGGAAAGTTTCTCAGATGTGAACGGTCTTCTATTGGAACCTATGCTAGCTAGCTTAAAGCTAACCTGACTATGCCTACATTTGCTGCAATCAGTTCCATCTCTAAACACAGTGTAGACCTAGCTGTAATGCAACCTACAAAGGACAACAGGAGGAATTCAACACTTGGTCTTACCAATCCAGCTCTGTTTTGTGTAACATTTGATGACATTATTTCATTATCTGGCATCCAAAAATGGCCTTTTCTTAGCCACTACAAATCTCCACATATTGGACCTAGTCTCTTATTAAGTTACCTCTGCTGCTCCTTGTGCCCCACCACTGATCCAGTCCCCAATGAACTGAGGATCATCAGCTTTTCCTAGTTGATCTCTAAGCAAAGAATGACCTCCTGTATACAGCATGTCTAAGACCATTCCTATCTCTTGTGTTCCCCATAGAAAACAAGCCACTTGCTAATTGAATTTTCACCTGTGGTTCCTGAGGAAATCTGCCCACTTTCTGTCTTCCTTTTAAATTGAAAGTTCCTGAAGTCACAGACCATTTTCATTGTGCGTTTTGTCTAATGTCACGAATATTTTTGACATTTCAATATTTAAATAGCCCTGCCACAGAGTGAGCCAAGGAACTGTTACCTGGGACACAAGCTTTAATTCAACTTCAGTGCACAGTCCGAAGAAATATTAAAAGCTACTATTCAGAGCTGTCACTTAGGAAGACTTCATCCCTCTCAATACACAGACAACTGATGTGACATCCCTTTGGACAGTGGGATGCTGACCTCCTCCTCCAGGTACAGTCCAGCCAGCCTATACCTTCCTTTCATCCATTCCAAGCTTGAGAACACAGCTTTTGTAGTCTTACAAACCAATTCCGCATCCAATCTAGGCACGTATGTTTGTGTATAAAACCTTAGCTTTATTATAAATATCATTATATATTTGTAGCAGAGAGCTGGAACCCAACCCTGCTACTCCCTGACAAGCCTGTGCTGGAAAGGCTGCAGTGAGATTCCACAAATACAGGTACAGCCCTTTTAAGACCAGTGAGTTTGCCGAGCGATATGGGCGGGTGGGAGGGGGAGGAGTGGAAGTTAAAAGGACGTTGGCATCCTAGGCCTGCACCTGACACAGTACCAGGATGAACTAGTTTCCCCTGGAAATGGGAAAGAGCCAAGAGGACTTACCAGATGCCAGTGTGGAGGTGTGGGCAGGCAGCCAGAGGGAGTACCCCCAAGGAGTGGCCAAGAGAAGAAGAGGTCTCGTCATCTTCTCTGGGGCGGATAAGGCTGGAGAATTTTGAGACGTGCAAGAGACAGAAGGGAGAAGCTCCAGCTGCAAGTGAACTGCGAGTAGGGAGCAAAGCCTGGACAGGAAGAGGAGACGCAGGTGGGGGTCATCAAGGGAATGAGAGTCCCCGGCTTGTAGCCAGGCAGGGCCAAGTAAGCAGCCGGAGCTCTGATTGAGGCTGCATATAAACCTGAGCTGTAGCCACCATCAGCCAGAGAGGCTTAGACATAGTGAGAGCAATGGGAAAAGGGGTTTGAAGGTCCTGGTGAGGGGTAAAGATCCAAGCTCTGTGACCTGCTGTGGCTGGAACACTTATGAAGCAAGAGGGACTCTTGGGTATGGACTGAGGATTGGTAGGTTACACTGCGATTTCTGTTTATTGTAATTTGATGTGGAAGCCTAAGGCCCAAAGACCTCATGTAAAATTAATGAGGGCTGGTGAGACCACAAGGCCAATGTGACTGTGGAGGACAGCTCACTCATCCCAAGCCATTGTGATTACTTTCTCTGTTTTTTGATTTTTGGATAGTGAGCAAATGAACTGATAATAGGTGCAATTCAACCTGGGTTGTAACCAACTGAGTACAGGAGAAGGAGAGTGGCACACAACAATGCTCCCTTTGATGGCCAACACTGTTAGGATCAATAGGTGAGAGATGGACCAGGGTGCAGGGGTGGAGAAGCCCTGGGCATGGGCAGCACTACCTGCAATACATCTGAGCAAGCATTCTGAGATTTAGCTTTTCTCCAGCCTCCTGTAAGATTCATCAAGGCACAGCAGCTGCAACACACAGCAGCAGAGGAAAATCTAAGGTCTGAGAATGAAGACGTGCCAGTAACAATAGCACCTTGTGACAATACTATATGATGATGAAATATAATAGTTGATTTGATGTCTTGTCCATATTTTCACATGCCATATTAGCTCTTCTTGACTTTCATGTTGAACCCCTTCACACTGAATCTTTGTTTGAGAAGTTAACCATGTTTGCTGCCCGTTTCAAGTTTTTATGCAAAACTTATGGCAATGAATATCAAATGCCTGAGACTGTATCAGCTTTAACTAAAATTGCAATAATACCCTAACAAAAAATAAAATACAAACATTTTGATGGATGGCAGATTGGCTTTTTATTCTTACATGTTCAGAGAATGAGATCCCACATTTACCAATCTTTTGCTGCTAAGAAAGACATGTCTACTATTAACATAGGAATAACAGCAGCACGTGTACAGAGTAGAATACTTTCCCACTTGGGTTTGTCACTTGTTTGCTAATAAGATTTAAACATTGTATATTATTAGGGAAGATGATTGGATTTCTGTCTTTTAAGTTGTTGTAGTATGTGGTGATTTCCTGCCTGAGTTGGTCTCTTTTGGAGTAGATTAGGTGAAGTAGATGATTTCTAATTTTCTCTGAAGTTCTTCTGCGTAGCTGTAAAGCATATTTGGAGTTGTGTGTAGTAGTCAGAGGACTGTAGATGTTTAGTCCTTGGGGAACGAAGTTGTGTTTCTTGCACAGGCTTAGAAAATATATGTTGCTGTTGAGTTTGGCTTCTTTCTTTTTCATGTTGTACAGTTTCCATTTCAAATGGCTGAATTTGATATCTTCCACGTTACAGGGGTGTAGGTTGTAGCCGCATTGGTCTAAGGACATAGGCAAACAAGGTTCTTTGGGTGAATCTGATACCTTTTATTAGACCAACTTAACTTAAGGAAGTTCTTTGAGGAAGTCTTCTTCCAGGTGGCTCGAAGAACTACAAGAAGATCCTACTCCCCTTTTCACCAAGAAACTCAATAATACTATCAAATCATTTCCAACAGGACTACAAGAAAAACTACAGACCTTGATCCCCCTACTACCTAATCCAGGGACTTTTTACATGCTCCCTAAAATTCACAAACAAGGTAGCCCTGGCAGACCTATCATAACCAACCATGGGACCCTAACTGAGGAAATATCAGGTTTCATTGAATCAATCCTAAAACCACTCACCACCCACGCAGCAAGTTTTGTTCAAGACACTACAGACTTTCTATGGAAACTTAAAAACATAGGTCATGTTCCCAGCAACACCCTCCTAGCTACCATGGATGTTACCAGCCTATATACCAACATCCCACACCAGGATGGCATCCAAGCCTGCCTTACATATCTACAGGAACAAGATTACAACTCAGAGAACAGATCCAAAGATATTACTGACCTTATACACTTCATCCTCACACACAACAATTTCACTTTTAATAACCAACACTTCCTCCAGATGTATGGGCACCAAGATGGCCCCACAGTATGCCAACCTTTTTATGAGCCATCTGGAAGAAAAATTCCTCAAGAACTGCCCCATCAAATCCTTGCTATACTTACGATATATTGATGACATCTTCATCTTTTGGACTGAAAACGTACAATCTCTGATTGGGTTCCATCAGAAATTCAACAATCATCATCCCTCCATCGAACTTTCTCTAGAATACTCCAGCACCAACATCTCCTTTTTAGACAAAATAATCAGTATCCAGAATGATAAAATACAGACCACATTGTACAAGAAACACACAGACCAACATACATATCTGCACAGAATCAGCAGTCGCCCTAAACACACCAAAAAAAGCTGTGATATATTGCCAAGCTCTCAGATACCACCAAATTTGCACTGAAGAGAACACCTGGGATTGCCACCTCACCAATCTTAAAAAGGCTTTCACCCAAGGACACTCCTCCAGAGAGACAGATCACACGTTTGAAAGAGCCACACAGATACCACATGAAGAACTGCTGCAGTACAGAAGAAAACCCCCCACCAATCACACACCACTGGTTATGACACATCACCCCTCCCTCAAACCCATATGGAAAATCCTCAAACAATTGCAACCCATACTAGAAAGAGACCCTATTCTTAAAGAGATCTTCCCAGAGCTACCCATCCTAGCCTTCAAAAGAGCACCGGACTTTGCTAACCTCATCACCAGAAGGAAATTTCCTCAGGCCCAGAACACACTGAACAGATCCAGACCATGCCACGACAAGAAATGCAAAACCTGCCAACACATCAGCACCACCCCCACAATTACTATACCACACAACAGAGCCATCAGCTGCACCTCCAGAAATGTAACGTATTTCATCCAGTGCACCAAATGCCCTGATGGAAAATACGTAGGAGAGACCGAACAACACCTGCGCACCAGAACAAATGCACACTGGAAATCTATCAAAGACAGGAATACCCAATTCCCTGTGGGGGCACATTTCTCACAAGAAAACCACTCTCTCTCCAATCTCTCAGTCCTGATCCTCAAAGGAAACTTACAAAACACTTCCCAGAGACGAGCCCATGAACAAAATTTCTTCAACCTCCTGGATACTAAAAATCATGGACTGAATATAGACATTGGATTTATGACACATTATAACCTGCCTGACAGCTGACTTCTACTATTCATCCCCCTTCTCTCTCCCCCTCCCCCAAGCCTGCCTCTCACCCACTGACTCCTCAGTCTACATTTTCACGGACTGCCTGCCCTGTATGCAGACCAGCCCAGGCTCTGGCTTCTTTATTTTTCATTCCATTCAGGAAGAGCACACACCAACTGCTGAAACTTCCGTAGCCTGACGAAGGGTTTTTGAACCTGAAAGCTTGCTTAATAATTTTTTTCCAACTATTTAAGTTGGTTTAATAAAAGATATCGGATTCAGCCAAAGAACCTTATCTGCCTTTGTCCTTAGACCAACATGGCTACAACTGTGTTACCATTGTGACACTTCCACAGACACACTGTCTAAAGAGTTCACAGACATGGGAAACTGAAGGCTTTGATGTGATTCAAAACTCACAAACCTGTAGACACATGCAACTGGTAGGGGGGCACCGGGGGGCACATGACCCTCCTGAGATTGGACACCGACTCAGCACTGCTCAGGATGGGCAGTATTTTTGCCGTGTGGGCTGGTGGTACTAAGCCACAGCACAAAAGTACAGGAGCGGATATGGGGCTTTTGGCTTGCCCCTGGGCCCGCCCACAAATTGTGCCCCCCGCAGATCAGGAGGCACCAGTCACCCCTGCCTGTAGATATAGTTTCCAGTGGAAAAAGATAAAAAAAGACCTATCCATGTATGTGTGGTGAATGGCACAGACATGATGGGCCATTGTACCTGGAACCTAAAACTGGCAAAAAGTGAATCTTAAAAGAGAGCCAGAGGTTCATTATAGACAAGTGCCCTAAGTTTCAGACCTTCCCACGTGCAAATCTTGGCAGAAAGTCTCAGGCTCTCTCACAATTTCCAATATAATTCTAGAAAGGTCTGAACAACTGAGGTAGTGTTCAAGCACACTCTGGCCATGAAAGCACACAGGAAGTTGAATAGCCATTTTGGAAAAAGATAGTCAAACTTCTGTCTTAAGGAGAGGTTCATTTGGGGCTCACTCTGAGCTTGGCATAAAGTTATGACTATTTAACAGTTATAAAGTGCTTAGGGCTCAGCAAAACATCAAGCTTAAAGACACCATTCCTCTTCAGAGATAATACTCTAAAAGTCTCTAATTGTTTTTCCTTTCACACAAGCCTTTTGACTTACCCTCTCTAATGAATACAGCTGGTGGAACTGACCCATCAAATATCAGGCTAGTTACCAAACAGGTCACTGAACCGTCCAACCTTCATAATCCTTCTCCATAAGCAGCAAGCGTTAACCCACCAATAAGCAAAAAATGTTTCTATCTACTATGGGCAAACCTATAGGACAATGAATGCTTGAGAGCCAATGTAAAGTTGAAGTGGGACTTGAGTAGAATGCAGCCTTTGTGTCGGCCCTCTGTTGGGATGGATTTCTCCCTATTAAAGCAGTTCTAATACTGAGCACACAGCTGCAATAACGATACAGAATTCACTTCCCTCTCTCTACACCACCAAGACTCAAACACAAATGCCACAACCCAAGTGCATGGCTGGTATTGTGAAAGACTGGCAGTTGAAGTAGCAACAAAAAAGCCCCCACGACTAAGAGCACTAACTGTTGCAGCATTTTCTGCACTCCTCCAAAAGCAGAGCTGGTGGACAGGTCATTTTACAAGGAATTCCTTTAAAGAATGTTTAATTCATCATAACAATATTTTATTTAGCTAAAAAAAACAACCCCTCAGCCTGAGATCTCAAGTTCGGAGGCTTCCAGGGCAGACAGGGCTCCCAGCCCTTCTCAGCGACCAGCTCCCTCCCTTCCCCTTCTCCCCACACCATCAGTTCTAGTAGAAAGTTGAGGATTCAGGAGGCTAGAAATAATGTGACAGAGTCAAGAGACTCAGAGTTTGGGAGCTGGGGCAGGCACTGCCCGGAAGCTCTAGAGCCTCAACTGAAGCCTGGATTTTAATGCTTCCAGGCTCCCTTTGGGAAGCCAAGTCCCAGCTAGCGCTGGAGTTTCCAGGCACCTGGTTCTGTGGCAAATAACCAGGAATGCCTGACTGTGGCAATGCCTGTGTGGCAAAGCTACCCTGGAGCTGTAGACTCTGCAAGTCCACTCTTTCCAGCAGGCAAGCGGGCAGGGAACCACACAGGTTTCAGACAGAAGTTCATGAAAAGTTCATCAAGACTGACCATCAGAAGTTCATCAAAAGTGACTTGTTTCTGGGAAGCAATTTAGTTTAGATGAATCAGTGTTTTCCAGCCCTAACACTATTACTCCTCAAGAGCCTAACCCTGTGGTGTGCTCACCACAACTACTATTACACAGCATTGGATCTCAACAATATCCTACCTTAAAAACATGCCATTTTTATTCTTCATTTATGTTCTGAAATGTCATCATCAACTTAAAAAGTTCACTACAGGAAAAAGCAGTGGACCATTTTTTACTGTTTCTGACATTAGATGCCACGTAGGGTACCAGGCGAGCGGAAAGGGAAGTTGTATTTAATTTTGTTTACATTTTCCTCTGCTTTTTCCCTTCTTGTAGCCCCAGCAATAGTGCTGGTTACATGCTGTGGTTTCCAGTTTGCGAGATGCTCCCCCTATGTTGCATAAGACACAGTGACACAATCGTGACATCTTTTGAACTGCCATGTTTTTGTTTTTGTAACCTCAGAATTCGGCAGACACTTGCCCTTCCTCTTCTCCATCCTCCCCCCAGTTGTTCTGGGTTACAGAATACACATGTCAAACAGGCTTTGCTTAGGGTACCTATTATCAGGGAAATTTAATGCTTGCATTTTGGCCTGGATTTGTGTGTCCACTTATTCACTTGATCCCTATGAATTGCACAATTTTTTTTTTCCTTCTGAGGAGTTTTTGGGTCCTCTAAAGCCATATGCAGCAGGAGCATTCTACATGAAAGAAACTCTTCACATTTCCAGTAGTGGCTGCATCTGAAAATCAAGAGTTTCATATCATCTATTCCTGGCTCATTTGCCAAGTTGCTAAAGTATCTTGGTTAGAGGCAGAATTCCAATATGTGAAGAAGTCTGATGCTACTAAAGAATCACACCTGAGGCATATATTTCTTCTCCTGGGGAAGGGAAAGACGGAGGATGAACCTCCGCTTCAGAGCACTAGGTGATCAGGGTTGGAACGAGCTCATACAAAGTCTTCACAAAATATTATGACAACGAGACCTGTACTTGCTTTAATAATAACTTAAGCAGCACTTGCCAAGCAGTGGTAGGCAATTTATAATAAAACATTAAATACCAGACTGCAGTGCTATTGACTTCCTGGGTGTAGGATTGGTCTCTGGGATGCCTAATAACCTATAAGAATAAAACAAAACAAAACGAAAAAAATCAGCATGAAACCACACGTACAGTTGATGTGCCGTGCTGAAGTCTTTCTGAAAGAGAAGTTGTTTCTAATCTACTTCTAGCCTCTGCTTTTCATGATACTTCCTGCCCTTCCTTACCCTCCCCCCACACAAACACACACTGGCACCCAATAGTAGAGACTGCACGGCTGCTGGGCTGCGGCAAACTCCCGGGCCTTCTAGTGGCTCTCTTTTTGCAAACAAGAGGCAGGGAAAACTGTTGCCAGTTATATTCCTATCTTGCCTCTGACTGGCTAAAAAAAAAACATTAGTAAGTAATGCTTCCAGCAAATGCTTCAGCTAGGGACAGAGCAGGATCCTTCTTTCTGGCTTGAGTTTACCCTTCTCCAAGGTAAAAAAAAATCTGGTAGGACCTAGCTGTAAACTTGCACCAAGAAAAATTGGGAGCATTAGCCCACCCGACTTTACCACTGCATGCAGAATTTACAGGTGATTTATCACATTTGCATCTTAGCCATTTTAAATGCATTTATTAATACCAAATCGGTTTTCTAAGTTTTGCGCTTTGCGATACTTAATTCTGGTAACACAGCAGCACTTGCTTTCTCTCAGACCCACGCTGGAAGTATCACGTCACCTCAACTCTATAAGCAGAACTTTTGCGTGGCCTCATTTTGTTTTGGCTTCCATCCTGTGGTATCCCATTTCACTTTTGCAAGTGGTGATATTTACAAGTGGTTTATAAGCATCCTTACCTACATAACTCATTGTTACAATAAGGCTTGTGACAGTGATTCATACTCACTTGTACTCATGTTTTCTTTTTCCAGCATTAATATATGCTAGACATATGACAGACAATAACAGTTCATATCCACAGACCCTTCTCCATTCAGCAGAAATTGATCCTACCAAATTATCCTTCTTGGGTTTTTTTCCAGAAAAAAGGCAAATAAAGCCTAAATGGTCCTGCAAAAGTGCCCTGGATGGGGAAAGTGAAATTGCTCACCATAGCAAATACAGTTCCTCAAGGTGTGTTGCATATTGTGTGTGCATGCATGTGCTTCCAACACTCAGGCTAGGAGACATTTTTGCTCTAGTAGTACCTTCATGGCACATGTTTGCCCTGCCTCTCCTCATGCTTTTCACTGTAGTCATAAAAGTCCAGAGTGTGTGACTCCTCAGTTTCCTCTCAACCACAAAACCCCAGACTACCAGGGACTCTGAAGAAGGGGGAAGAAAGCCAGGATGAGGAGTGTGCATATGTACAGTGCACTGTAAAGTCCTCCAGTTACTGGCAACCTAATTACAGTAAGTCACAGCTGCAAACTTGCAACAAGAACAGTTGGGAGCCTGAGCCCACCTGGCTCTCTGCCCTGTGACTTTCTCCTTTGAGTCCTTGTCCATATTCACATTCCACTGCCAGCGACTCTAAGGCAGCATCTGATCCACCTGAAGGCTAGGTACAGACACTCAAAAAGCCAGAGGCTGAACTGATTCAGTCTTTGCAGGTTAGTGTAAAATGCACAGGCTAAACTGAAACAGAAGTGAACAGACATTTACCTTTAATTCAGGAAATACAACCACATGCCAAAAGCAGCTCAGGCCAGAAGCCAGGGGCCACTAGAGTAGGGCTGTCCAACTGTGTTCAGGTCCTAGTTCTGCTGCCCTTGAGGTCTCTGGGATTTGCAGTCCAGAAGCATAACAGTAGGACTCATCAGGGTTGCTCATCGCTTCTTGTTCCTGCTTCCAGGTGCCTCTGGGATTTGTAGTCCACAGTTGCAGCCAGTAGTAAGTTTGAGCAGGGGAAGGGGTGTTTAATCCCACTTCCTGGCTCCAGACCCCCAGCTGGGGTTTGCTAGGTGCGGGGCAGTCCCCCCTGTAGACTGGGCTGTATCCCCAGCCAGGCTTGCCCCCCCTTATCAGCCAGCTTTCACTGCTCCAGCTACAGAACAAAGGGACGGGGCCAGCTGTGCTCTCTGGAGCAGACAGCAGAGCCCAGCCCAGGGCTGCAAAGCATGCTGGGGGACTGTGATTTAACTTGAACCAGGAAGGAGTCTGGGACAGAAGTTTCCTAAACCAGGTTGACCCAGATCAATTAAGTCTGATACTACATTCAACCAAGTTCATCTTAAATTAGTTTCAGCCATTTTTAAACTGGTTTATGTGCACTGAGCTTCTGTTCTGTTACAGGTTTAAATCAGTTTCTGATCACTTAAACTGGTTTATGCGTAACTTCCCTAGTCGAAATATCTGAGTTTAAGTGAAGAGCAACTGGAGGACTGATTCATGAAATGCAGAATCTACTCTGGAAGCCTCTCCAATGATGAAATATTTGATGCAGAAGGAGATGGTCCTCCAGGTGGCTGTCCTAGAGATACATTTACATGCACCAAAGTTGCTTGGGCTTTGGTTGAATTAATTCTAACCACCATCAAGTGGTCCATCTTGGCAATTTCATGGCAGACTGACCCATTCTGAGATCAACACAGGGAATCACTGGACAATACCATTGTGCCTTTTGATCGTTCAGCTATGGAAATTTCAGGTAGTGTCCAGATCTTACCTACCTTCCTAGCTGAGGCAATGGCCATCAAGCAGTCATCTTCATGGACAGAGGAAGTAATAAGCAGGTTGCCACTGATTCAAACAATGGATCCATTGAGAGAAATATCCTGAGGGCCTATTGGTGTCCTAGCTAGCTCAGAAAATCGGACACCTGGGCCAGACTTTTGAGTACCTTCAGCACTCCAGAAAGAAGGGAGGTGGCTGACCTTGCAGGAATAAAATAGCAGACAGAGCTAAAATAGCTAATCTGACAGATCTGAGGGATAGATCACAGTACTTCAGGTCTAACAGACAGTACTGTATAGGATAGTTGAAATGAAAGCCCCCTAATTCAGAAGTGAGAATTTGCAGGACACCATAACAAAATCCTGGTCCACTTGACCAAAAGTCCATTTGGGATGGACCGTCCTCATGGTGTAGGTAGGGAGATGTATCTGAGGCTATTCTGAAGGTCTCAGAAGCATGCTGCCATGAGGTGTATCCAGTGGCAGGTATACCTATTCCAGAGACTGGACACCACTCCACACTGAGGAAAGTTCTTGTGCTTCCTTGTTTGTTGATGAAGAACACTGTGGTGGTGATATCTGTCATAATCTGGGCCTGATGTTGTACAATACACCATAAGAATGGCAGACAGGCTCTCTAATTACTTGGATATTAAAGCTCAGGGCATCTAATTTCCAGCCCTGTCTCCTTGGAAGACCAAAGATCTTGCACTTGAAGGTCATCTTTGTCTGGCCCCTACCGTAGCAAGGTGACATATGTAACATTTATCATGACTAGGAGAAAAGATACAAAACTCCACCTTGCAGGCATTGGCTGAGTCCTTCCTCCATGGAAGAAAGGACCTGGCCAGTTGGGAACAGTCACCTCCATATTCAAAGGATGTCTTGCAAGGGAACAGACAATCTGCAACCTGAAGCACAGTCTGGTGCATGATGTCACACAAATGAAAGAAGACACTTGACCTAGGGTAGATAGGCATGTTATGATTGTGCTTGCTGGCCTCCAACTGCACAATGAGAACTAGCAAGATTTCGAACTATACAGAGAATTAGAGTGCCTCCTGTAAGCTCCAACCTCTGAACTGGAACCAGGTTAGGTTTTTGGGTATTCATCATTAGGCCTTAGGTCAGGAGTTGTCAGCCAGGGGTATGCATACCCCCAGGAGTACTTGGAAAGGTTGCAGGGAGTATGTGTGGCTTTCACCCAGGGGAGGGGAAAGGGTGCACTGGGCACTGCCAGCCCCACATGGCACATCGTGGCACCTCCCTGTCCCCCACCCCAGCTCGCTCTCCTGATTGGATGCCGGGCTGCTGCCCTTGGCCAATAGCTGATGGCAAGGAGGTGCCCCTCTACGGACAGACATCGGGTGGGGAGGCTTGCATGTGGTGGCCACTGCCACCACCCACCACCCCACCTCCCAAGAGCAGGGCCAGGAGGGGTGGGGTGAGGGCAGCAGCACCCCTCAGGACTACACAGGTGTCGCCCAGCCGCAGGCAGGCGGGGAGGGGGCTCGCATGCAGCAGCCACTGCTACTACTCACTGCCCTGTGCCGCCACGGCGCCCCACTTTTCCATGGCTGGTTGCATGTGTGACTCCACAGGCTGCTGGTGGGCAGCTCATGATTAGCTGGGCATGAGGATCATCAGCAGCCTGTAGAGCTGCACATGAGACTGGCCATGAGTGTAGCAGCATAGGGCGGTGGGTAGTGGTGCCTGTGAGCACTCCCCTCCCCACCCCCCAGTCTAACTGCTGCCAGCAGAAGGGGTACACTAGTTTAAAAAGATTGAAAACCCCTGCCTTAAGTTATAGAACAATATGCAGTGGGTTCAAAAGTGAATGTCTGTTCACTTCCTTATTAGTTCAATCGATGCAGCTTAGACTAAATTGCGAAGATTGAATCGATCAGCCTCAGAGTTTTTGACTGTCTGCACTTAGCCTTAGTATCAAACTGAAGTTGACCTCTGCCAGGGTTTCATGTTTTTACTACTAAGCTTGTTCAGAAAGATAATTCTGAAAGACTGTATGTAGGCCTTGTAGAAGAAGCAGCCACTCTATACCAGGAAGGAGCTGTTTCCAGAGCCAAAGGCTTTTCCAGGTAGTCATCCCTCTCCTCGAGGGTACCCTCTCAAGTTTCCAAAGTGCTCTTTCCAGAATGCCACACAATCAAACTCATCCCAAACCTTTCAGTTTTGGTTTAGAATGCTTGAATACTGCTTCCTCCATGTTGAGCTGATTTTTCCCAGAACACTATTTGATATAGTCTGGAATTCCATTTGTGCATGAATGAACAAAAGCACAACTCACTAGTGCCAAAACGTGCCTATGACAGGAACAGATAGTTTCCTATGAATAGATACAGTTTGGCTTCAGTGGAAAAACAGCAGAGCAGCATAAAGTTTGATTTTATAGTTGTTTTTAATCTACATGACTTTTACCCATTGCATTCCTACCCTAACCATGGCTGAGCCCATACCCATTAAGATTATAATTCTGATTAAACTTGCTGTCATAAAACATTACCCAAATGCAGGTGGACCTTTCTGTACTTAACTTCACTGAAGATTTATTTCTAGAACATGGTTGCAATTTGGTTTGTATGAAACACCCTCCCCCCCTGAAAAAAAAAACCCAGTTCCCCTAGAAAGAGGAATGGCCTAAGCTACAAACAGGAGCTAGGAACTCCTGTATTAAAATCCAGACTCTGATACTGAACATGGAGTCTTTAGCAAGAGAAAAATTAAGGGCTAGTTCCACAAGGGAGTTAAGGCAGACAAGGTTCTTTGTGTAAATGTGATATCGTTTATTAGACCAACTAAATAGTTGGAAAAATTGTTCTTTGCAAACTTCCGGGCACAAAACACCCTTCTTTGTTCTTTGTGCCCAGAAGTTTGCAAAGAACAATTTTTTTCCAACTATTTGTTGGTCTAATAAACGATATCACATTTACCCAAAAAACCCCTGTCTGCCTATGTCATTAGACCAACACAACTACAACCAGTGACCCTGAAACAAAGGAGTTTAGGCATTGCATGCTGTGTGTTACAAGGCCTAACATGTATGTGCCTGGGACTGAGAGCAAAATTTGCAGCCCTAAACTAAGCCCTAAGATCTCTATTTACACAATGCGTGCAGTGAGCTTGTCATGTTAGGCAAGAATAAGAGGAGAAGTGATGGGAAAACTTTTACAGTAGCCAGGCCAGCACACCTAATGCAGAGCTAAGTTAGTCAGTAAGAAATTAGGACACAGAATAAGTCTTAAACTACACTCCTGTCCAGGCTAGGTCATGTCCTTCCACTTGGGATTCACAACCCTGAATAGGCTCCTGTACCAGAGCCTTTTCTTTCCAACAGGGGAGTAAGATTAATTCCCTCATTAATTTCTTCTCAAATACCCACAAAGGAGCATCCTTACTTTTAGACAACAGCTTTGAGGTCAGAGCACTCTCAGAACATGGGATCCCCAGGGTTTGACTTCCTCCTCCTACCTGTGGGAGTTCAAGCCCACATTTCCCACTTCCAAGGAGACTGCCTTAACCACTCTCCCCCTCCCATTTCATAGGTATGTGCTGTACCCACTGAGAGCTTTAATCTCTCCAGCTGACCAGTTCAGCGAGAGGGTCTATAGTGGTGTATGACTATGCTAAGCATTCTGCACTCAGTACACACTGAAAACTTGGCTGGCATGCACATTTATTCAATACAAAGAGTTTTAATGGAGAGAGGATAGCTCATGGATCAAAATCTCCCCATTAATGGTACATTCAAACATGGCAAAAGCAACACATCTGGGGGGTGATATTGCTTTTCCCTTGCAGCCTCTTTTCCATGCTCAGTTCAAGAGCAGGCTAAATGTCATTATCTGGGGAAAAAAGTCTTCATAAACAACATCATCCCATTTAAGATCTGGCAATGCATCCTAAATTCAGAGGCTCACATGTGTCACCTTCTCTCACACTGAACAAGGACTTTGGGAGTATTTGTTCAACCGCTTTTATCCAGAGGAGTCAGAATAGCCACGTAACTAAAAAAAATAAGTGAGAAAAGAAATACGGGACCACTTTCGTATGGATGCAGGAAAAAGTTAACAGATATAAAGGCCATTTTTGTGCTTTCCTGCATTAAAGGAAAATTGGTTTTCACGCTCCTGTTTGGCTATTTTTGAGTACAATACAATGGATCTAATACAGGATTTTATGGACAGTTTAAAGCTGATCAAAATACCAGTTATGAAGCCTCTTACTGCTATAGAGTCTCTCTCCAATTCTTATGCTGAGCAGCTCCCTACATTCTAAGTATCCAAGTGACTGACAGTCAGAAAAGATAGTGGCCCTGTATCACTGGATTATTACCCACTATTTTCAGATGTCAGTGTTTCTAAAGGTATCCCTACCTAAGTTAAGACATGGAAGGGAAAAGGTTTTAAGTTACTCTGGTACTCCTTTCCAAGTACTGTACGACTTAGAAATTACTCAGGAAGTGTCCTCTAAGGCTCAGCAACAGAAAAAACCCCAACCCAAAAACGATTTATCAGGGTGGGTAATTTGCTGTTTTTTCATGAGGTTGCCAATGACAGTCTCTCACCCCAAAACATCTCCATTATACACAGCTACCATGTCTTATTTTAATAGAAAACCTGAAATTATTTTTATTTGTTTATTTAAGACTTAAGAGTAAACTCTTTCTGGCCAAATCATTTGAATGTATCTGATGTTTTGCGATTTTGGCAATTAACCTTTCAAAAGTCCATAAGAAATTAAACCCTTGCATTAATATTTTCTAATAATTGAACCACCCCCACCCTGATTAAATCAGTGATTCTCAATACACACTACATCTTTACAAGAAAAAATTACACAATTGTAGTTAAACATGAATACTGTAAAATCTAGAAACTAATAGCATACACAGCCACCTTCCTTTTCTCTTCTGAAGATGCAACCCTGTCACATATTAAGGACATTTCAGCAATGTATTTACAGTACTTAACCATGAGTTTTGATTGGAGTCTTACTTTCATTACCAATATATTTTCAAATAAAAACACGGTACTACATGTGACCACAAGAAATATTTCCGCTCATTGTGTTGCTAGCATGGAAATGAAGCTTTAACAAGTAGCTACAGGAATTGTCCTGGGGCAGAGAAGATAAAACCACTGCCCCACTTCCTCCCCTCCCCACCCTCAAGACATGTCACCATATAGTTTGCCAACCCACCCTTGCCATTCTGATTTAATTTACAAGAGAAACATAAAATCATAGCAATGATTTGACAGTAGAAGAGCAGGACTATGGTAAATTTCTAGTTACGACCTTAGTTACAACTCCACAGATAATTCTATCATCAGCTGTTCACTTGTGCAAATGTTCTATAGCCAATAAATGTAAAGTTTTCCAGCTGCTTGACCATGAACTGTACTGGTAACTTTGAGGCCACTTGCTAATCACAGCACAAGTAATGTTGGAAACCCTGTCTGCCAAGAATTTTAAATAAAATGCTAAAAATGAAGGTATAAGCATAGATGGAAAAATAGGGATGTAGCTACAATCTATTAGAGGTTCTCTTTGTTTCACCACCTTACAGCCAGAAGTCCCTTTGGAATTTGTCAATACCATACCAATTCAGTTCTGTTGGGCAACATAAGATTCCAGACTTCATTTTCAAGAACTGATGTAAAATCAACATTGCAAGCTGGAGAGAAATAAATAAATAAATATCAATTCACAATTAGTGTCTCATCATTGACAAGTCTGAACACTAACACTAGATTTTTATTATAATTCAAAGTTTCACATTCCAGGGTAGGATGAAAATGTAAAGTCATTATTTCTGCTGTTTTATAAACAATTCAGCAGTAACGGGTATGTTCAGATTAGGTTTACTTTGCAAATAGAAATAAGAGTTTGAGCATGTGGTTGTCAGAGATACAGGTGCATGAACTTACCAGTTTATTAAGCCCTTTCACCTCAACAGTTGTTAAGACTGGGCACTTGGGGTGGGGGGCAGAAGAAAATGTTTTTCAAGATGCATTAAAACTTTGTGGAGAATCAGAGTGGAATATTGGAAGAAATGCATTATGTAAACTCTTAACGAACTAATAGCCGACTTTCTGACATGCTGTCAGAACACATTGGTATATACTGAAAACAATGGCCTGCAGTCTGATAGCGAATAAAGTTGGGTTTATGCACACTGTAATAGAAACAGTACTGTAATATAAATTACAGCATTTGGGCCTGCAAATGAACAGGGAGTTGAGAGAAAGAAGCTGCCTTCCTGCTTGAGTCGTGTTACTTGGTTAAGAGTAGTATCTCTGCTGCTGGACATTGTTCAGTATTGCACAATCCAGACAAGCATTTTGAAATCAGGCCGAGTCTTTTCATTAATTTCTGTCAGGCAGTACACAGACCCAAAGCCTAGGGCAAGTTAAAGAGAATACTTAAGTTTGAGCACACACTATGTAAAGAGAGTGGCTTAACAATTAACAAGCACTACAACTAACAGAAACAACTTGATAAATTTCAGAATCCCACACTGAACATACTAAGTGAGATCACATCAGCTCTTTTCCAATCTTACTACTGTATTTAATAGTAAAAGTCCAAGTCCTCATTTAAAATTTCTTCCAAACGTTAACAAATATACAGAAGTATGAAAAAGTGAGTTCTAAAACTCTAGCTATGATTGGCTATTATAGATCACTTTTCTATATCCCCACCATCCTTGTAACACATTACTTTGCTAGAATCACACCAACATGAGGCACTGAAGACCTTAAAGTATCATGCCAACTCAAAGTTCCTGTAGAGAAGCAATTTATTGTTTTGAAGAGTCCACCGATTTACGAGGCAACAGGACATTTCTGAATAGTCTGGGCTAGCACATGCATTTCAGTTAATTCCCAAATAAAAGCTACAGAACTTTTGTTTCAATGCAAGCATCAGTTTGCACGTAACACCACACAAAGGTGCTAATCTTCCTCTTCCTTGTTCAAAGACTGCTAGAGGTTTTGGAAGAGAAAAAGAAAAGCTGTGTGTGGGGGGGTGTTTTTAAATGCATTTTTCCAGGGGAGCTAAACAATTTACCTCAGGAGCATTGCTTACAGTGAGAAAGCAGTGCACCAGTTTAGGCCCTCTTTACCACTCCCCCCTCCGAAACATACCAGTGCACTAGAGTCTTTTGGGAGACTTCTTGAACTGTTATTCATGCTTTGCTGGCAGCACTGCCAGCGCACAAAACAGCTTGAATTAACACCAGTGCAATTGTATTTAATGTGGAACAGCTGCTGCAGAACTTTCAGGATTCATCCCCCAACCAGGAAACATGAAACTGCACTGGTGCGACTCGCAGTGAGCTGCTACTCGCACAGGAGATTGTACAGGAGATGCAAGTACTGTCTGAGAAAATACAGCTGCCCAAATGAGACATTTATCAATTGCCAAATCTCTTCTCTCCTTTGGATACAGTCAAGGGAGAGGGGAGTGGTTAAAAAAACCCCAAAAAACGAACACACACCTACTCATTTTCTCCTATACTACACATTAGTAATACATATATTTTATTACGGTGTAGGGGGAGGTTGTCCTTTTGTTTTTGTTTTTAAAGACCCAGTTAGCGTAAAACTGGATTGGCTTAGGTAGGCAGCAGTAGCTTAGGAAGTTTAAACAGTAGGACTTATTTTTAACCAAACAACACAGTGGGGGAGAAAAAGTGTGCGCTCAAGAGCTCATTTTTTATATGCAAGTAAATTACTACAGCACCTACAGCTCCAGTCAGACTTATGGTGTAGGGTACTGTACAAACAAGAAACAAGTCTAGTTTCTTCTGAAAGAAAAGCTTGTTAAAAAGAGCAGATACAGCAATTCTGAGTAAACAAGGCAGAGAGAATAATGTGTAGGAACAGGTTGGCATCATCCACTGTAGAGATTAGATTGCATTGTCCTACACTTATTTGTTTAGTTTTATGCTAAAAGTCAGTCCAAGGTTTGTTACACAAACACATGGCACAGTATTACATTCTACCTTGTATTTATAGAAAGTACTGTGGCAATCCAGACAGTACAAAGATGCCATAAAGTTAACATTTATCAGGCTGACAGAAGTAGAAATAAGCCTTCCAAATCATGCCAAGTGTATTCCAAGAGATTCTGGAAAGGACCCCATTATAAAGAGTTAACATTTAAAAAAAAAAAAAATCCTTCCTGAATTAATGAAATGTAGGGCCCACAGGCCCCTGCATACTTCATTGTGAAAGTTATCTGCAAGGATGTAGGCTACCCAAATCCCCAAGGCCCAGAGGTGACAGAGTAAGCTAGACAATTAGGAAAGCATGACTTTAAAAGCTAATACATCAACTGATGGAATGCTAGGATGGAAGCCTGTATTCCCATTGGAGGAAAATGCATTCGAAACAAAATTTAGGTCTTAGTTGCATTTCATTCCCCACCACAACCCTTTATTCCCATGCAAGCTTAAAAGAAAGAAAAAAAAGAAAAACCTATGAGGCCAGTATTACTACACCTCCACAAGCAAGTGTCATTGATAAAAGACAATTAACTGGATTTTCCATTTCAGATAACTAAGAGGTACAGAAAGCAAAAAGGTTCATTCCCCTCTTCCTTTCCAAGAAAGCTTGACATAATATCTAACTTGCACTAGTACTTTGGAACCTTCTGGAACACCAGTTATTAGTTTTGGCAGCTGACCAGTGATTTCTACAGGAATGGAGCCAATTTGCAGTTCAAAACCTGGTTAATCTGTACCTAGACACATTTCTGATGAGGGAAAGCTAATAAAAAAGCACCACCTTGCAGGCATGGTCTCAATAGTTTGATTTTTTTTTTCCAAAAATTTTTATTGGGAGAACTACAAAACATTTACAGTACAAAGTTTACAGTCTCACACTCAATTTGTAGTGAACTGACTCCCGAAAATATATTACAACTCAAGTTGACTTATCCTTTAGTTACATTCAAAGCATATTTCTGTTAAAGTAGTCAAAAAAAAAAAAAAAAGTACATAGTGCTCAATCTGTACCTATGTACAAAACAAAACAAAAAAACCCCTACACTACTGCTCATTCATCCACCGTCCAGGAAAGTTTTGGAACCCTCCCCTCCCCTGGACTTTCTACACAAGGAAAAAAAATAATAATTACAAAGTTTTGGAATTTAATTCAACAAGATATGTTCATGTACTGTATAAAGTTTCAGATCCAAAGGTGGCCTCCTTGCTTATTTAAAAAAAAAAATAAGTGGTGAAGTTGTTGTAGTTAAAACCCATCCCTACATTCAAATCATCATGTCAAGCATTAAGAAAAAATACTTTTTTGGTTGAGGAAGATTTAAGGCAAGCGTGGACCCTTGAGAAGGCACTGTGAGACGTAATACTGGGACCCCCAATTATTGCTACATACTTTGAGACTATTATCACAGTGTGATTGGTGGAGTTAGGCAACAAAAATACTTTTTTGGTTATATTCCAAACGAGTTTGATTTACATTTGCCACTTTGAAGTCTGATTGCAAAGTAGTTCTGTTTTCATTTAAAAAAAAAAAAAGAGAGACGAAACAAACAAACTTGGACGGGCTACAACCATTTTACATTCTAGAAAACCCATAGAAAAAAAAATCCTCAAACTACTTCCACAGCATCGAGACCGATTTCTATCAAGAAACCATGCAATCTTTCAAAAATTTTCGTAAACAAGGAAAGAAATTAATGAAATAAATATTACATACAATCTCTTAAATTAAGATTTTACTCATTTACAATAAAATAACCAAGTGAAGTTACAAAAAGGCATATATTACTGTGAAAAGAACACACACTCCACATTTCGCCGATTAATAATGGCAATCATAATTTAAACATAATAAAAGAATATATATCTATTGCTTTTCATCATACCCGATAAATACAGTATGAACAAATTACCAATGTATACTTTTCACAAGATAATAAATAAGTTAAATAGTTTCATATTGAGTTGTGCAGTGACTCATGCAGTTCAACTCAGAAAACAGCTAAAAAATTAAAAAACAAAACAAAAAAAAAATCAGCAGTTATTCTCCAACAATGACAAAACTAAACTCGGTTGAGTGCTTCCAAATAAAGCAAACAACAACAACACAAATTGTTCTAAGCCAAACGTCCACTAAGTGGTGGCAATGGAACCAATATTAAACTTTGGAATGAAAAGTTTTAGCATTTGTTATAATATATATAGATATATATATTTATATATTTATATATATAAAAAAGGGTTGTTATCAAGGCATATTCGTGGCAGGATGTTGGATTCTTCTTTTAAAAGCTTATATATTTCATATGGTGTGTGTTTTCATTTTGAACTGGACTGAAAGGCCAGAAAGGAAATAAAAAAAAAAAAACAAAAACCAAACACAACCCCAAACAACTCCTCCCCCCCACTACTTAATAATCAATTGTTCCCCCCCTCCCATATATAAAAAAAATTTGGAGGAGCTGGAAAGGCAGAGTTCAGGCCCCTCTGGATTGTTTGTTGCTTTCTGGGGGTGTCTTTCCCCCCTCCTTTCTGCTAATGCTTCTTGTAAAAGAACAAAACAAACACAAACACACAGATGGAATGGCTGCTGCTGCTGGTGCTTAGTCTCCAAGAGGAACAACGATGAAAGAAAAAAGACAGACAATCCCCTTCTTCCAATGTCTCTTTTAAAAAAAAGAAAAAAAAGAAAAAAAAAAAAGAAACAGGTTTGTTCTGTGCGCCTCACCGTTTCACCCTTTTGCAGAGGAAGAGGGGGGAAAAAGAAAAAAAAAAAAAAAGACTGAAGTCTTTTTGTTCGTCTCGCGACATAAAACGTGGGTTTGTTTCCCCGCCCTCCCTCCTTCTCTCTTCCACCCCTCTATGCTTTTTAATTTAGTTGCTCAGCAATTAAACCAGAAGGGGGGGGGGGTGAAGAGAGAAAGATGGAAACACCCTGAAGCAAAGATTTAAAA
>NW_017728943.1:55963826-55983311 GCF_001723895.1 Crocodylus porosus | reverse complement strand
TCGCCGCCTCCCATTGGACCGCCGCCAGCTCGGGGGCTTCCGCCGGGGAGCGCCGTCGGGCCGAGGCAAGTATGCAACCAGGGTCTAACGTGCAGGACTGTGCGCGCGCGCGACGTGCCGCGTGTGTGCTGTGCACTACCGTCTGTGCGCGCGCGCGGGTGTAACTTGCAGCACACAGTGTCATGTGCAGCATTGGGTGCGTGGTTGAGCGCCGCGGGGGAATGGGCTGTGGCTGCGCCGGGATGGGGAAACCCCGGGCGGCTGCAGCAGCAGCTGCAGCGGGCAGGGGAGGGCTTGGAGCCCGCCTGATTGCCCCCTCGGCGTTGCCCGCGCCCGGCCCGGGAAGCCCCGCCAGGGTCCCCTGCCATCGCACGGGCGGAGCGGCCACGTGCTGCGCCTCGCCACACTGTCACTGGTCCGCGCGGCCTCTTCCGCCACGTCACTGCCCCGAAACAACGCCGGGCCGCGGGGCTGACCGCGTCCGCTCGGCCCCCCGCACACCCATGCTCGCGCTTGCCCGCGCACTGCCTGGGTCGCGGCGCCTTCGCAGGCACCTACGGTCTTGTGATCGGCTTGGCAGCGCCCCTGCCTTGTCCTTTGACACGCACAGCCCCGCCTGGGCGCTGGCGGCCGCACCGGCGATACCCCCACCGCCCCCCACGCTCGGGGAGGGACACTCCTCAGCCCGTCCAGGGCGGGGAGCTGCGCCCGGCCCTCGGCTGGCGGGAGGCCCCGGGGCCCACGTCAGCAGCCGCCCTGGCAGGCTCGGCGCCGCCCCGCTGCAGGCCGGGGAGCGGGAAAGCAGCGGCTGCGGCTCCTCCTCCCCGCCTCCGCGCCAAGGGCAGGGCCAGGGCAGCGCTTCGCCGGGCCCCTCGGCTTGGGGCTGCTGCCCCGGAGAGCCGAGAGCCTGGTGCGGTCACAGCGCCTCAGCTGGGAGCGAACCGCCAGCGTGATTAACCTCGCCCATGCCCACTCACAGCCTGGCTTCCACCGCTGCTTTGCTCCGCAAGCAGGCAGGCTTCGTGCCCCCCCCCCCCCAATTCAAAAAGCGAAACCTCCTTTTAAGATCGTAAAACACCGCCCGGGCTGCAGAGCCTTCCCCCTGGTTCCCAGTCTATGGAAAGGGCGAAGATATTCGGGGCAGGAGGGAGGTGCGAGCAGCCTCGGAGCAACCACCAGGCTGCTGAAGCCAGGCAGAGGACACGTATTACAGATAGATAAGCTGCTGCCTGCAACACCAGGGCTGTTTAAGGTTTAAAGGTTTTGGGTTGAGTAGTTATACAGTAACTGCAGGCACCGGCAGCTTGCTTTGAACTGTGCACAAGGGGATATGAAGTTATTTGCTCTCTCTAATCTTGTGGGATACTGCAGCATTTATACTCAGGCTCTGTGAGAAACCATGAGAGAGACTGAGTTTCCAAGTTATTTCGTAGGCAATGCCCATAAACCTTCACAATTTAGTTTTGAGATAAAAGTTGGGAGGGACCTGTTGAGCCCTTGCATGCCAGGGTGTCAATACTGAACCTGTTCCTTTTTCCTGAACTGAGTAAAACCACTTGCTTGGGGGTGACTTTCAAGTTAGTCATACTCATTTTTACACCAGTCACACAACTAAGGCCCAGACACATTTTACATACATTTTGAACTCAAGGGGATGTGTTCCCAACATTTCATTACGCAGTGACAAAAATCAGTAGCTATCTGAGATGTCTGAGAAGGTGGAAAGGTGTGGTAATGTGACAGCAGCTAGCTTTACAGTTCTTGAATGCTTGAAATACTTTGAAACAGCTTTGAAAGAAAAAGGTGTTATTTTCCCAAAGAACAAAAAGAAATCTTTTCATGAATCCTAATGATTTTTATAACTATTTGAATCCTGATTTGTTTTTTAACAAATAGAGTAAAATTATTATTTGTGAATTATTTTTTCACAGACCCAGTTCTTTGTGCCATTGAAAAAGCATGTCCTTTTACTACTGAGGATTACTTGCATGAGTGAGACATGTTGAATCATGAAACCACAATGAAGAAAACATTTCTGATAAAAGCCTGCAAAATAGAACATAATATTCTACTTTGAAAGCTCCATTTTCGGCTTAAAATATATGTAATAGAAAGCATTTATATTAAACTATTCTTTTTCATATTTAGCTCATAAATAAAAGCATGTTTAATTGTGACTTAATCTAATACCGCAGCTCAGTTTAGCAACTTGTTTTACAGCAGATAAAAATCAAAGTGTAATTTTGATTCTTATTTAAAATGAAAAATTAATAAGGATGCAGCTAACACAAGCTAGAGCAATTTATCTTACACTAATTGAATTGGGCCTTAGGCTTACATGAAGATTAAGCTATGCATTAAAGAGAAAAGTAAGTGAAACGGCACACTTGCCTAGTGTAATGATAGAAAGCTGTGTTATAGTGCCACCTACTGGGTTGAGACCAGCATTACTTTTTCCTTTCTGAAAATCTTGTGGTTCATTCACTGATTTCTAATATATGATAAGTGATTGTTTTTCAGTTAGATTTACAAATAGCATGCATTAATACATTGGCAGGATGAAAGTGCAAACAGTCATTATCTGAGATAAACCCGCATCTCTTGCTCCAATACTTAGAGTAACAGATTAGTAACAGAGTGTTGAAAAAGGCATCATCTCTGAACCAGGAGTTCTAGCGTTTTGCATTTCTTTTCGTCTCAGACCAACATGGCTACCAAATATATCCCTCAATTAATTTACGCTTTTGCTTTGGCAATAGGATGCCATGACCTGGTAATACGTAAAGTTATAACCTTGCTTAAAGGATGCATTGCATCTTTTCACTTGCATGTTTATTTTAATACGCTGTTATCGATATACAATAGCAAGGGAAGACAAATCCATCAAATACAAATTGAAATGTGTTTATTTCTAAAAATGAAATTGTTCAGAAAATAAAAGAGGTTATCAGAGACAGCACATTTTTTTTACAGAGGTTGGCAAGAAGTGTCCAAAGGTCAATAATAATGTCACCATAACATTACACGCTGCACATCATCAAAAGATTGCTATCAGATTTACCCTAGTTTGCATGGGCCTGTCATCCCTATTTTTCCTGAGTACTGCCTCATTTTGTAACACTACTTGTGGAGTGGGCTACAGAGTGAGTGAGTACACATGACATCCTCAGGTGCTAGATGATATGAACTCATTTCAAATACTATGCTCTTCATTCTGGAAAGTTCCTCAGTCACCCATGACAGCATATTACAGGAACAGTCAGGCACTTAAATGTCTAAATGATGCCCTTTTTTGCCACAAAACAAGAAAACACTTAAGAGGAACACAATCTGGTACTGTGGCTGCCTCTGGTTAAAATTGGAATAAAGATAAAAATCCTGATTAAAAGCTTGTGTGGACAAACAAAAGCAGCCAGTATTTTTTTCTTAAGGAAACCTTTTTCAAAAATGAAAAAAGATTAGGTTAATTTTTGAACACGCTAAGCTATGCTACATGTTGACAAGGAAAAAACAAAGTCAAGTATAGAGAAGGAATAGATTGTGGGACAAAATACAGCAGATCTGCAGGTGGCCTGCACCTGGTTGAATGGAAAATATTAAGTGTAGCTGCTCTGCTTCCTACAGTAGCTCCAATAAACCATGCTGTTCTGAATTAAATTAATAAATGCATTTAAATAAAATGTTCTCCCACAGCAAACTTGACAAAGATTCAATGGACTCAAATTAAAAATGTGTTTTAGCACGTACTATTAAAAAGTTCCTCACAAGATTTATTACCGTCATAAAACAAATGTACCCCCTCCTCCCCAACCTTGAAAGAATTCTTTGTTTACAAAGTAGTAAAAATTGTGCAAACAGCACTGGGATAAATTGCCGTTAATTCATTTTTCTTGGTCATTATCTTTGTTGCAAGCAACACTGTCGAGTTGAAGCAAGTTTAATATCTTAAAGGAGACGGATAGTCTTTCCTTCTGAATGGTTAATCTCGTGAATTCCACTGTTTTGGAAAACTCTGGAGTTGGAGGCAACTCTTTAAGAAGCCGAGTAACAAGTCGGTCTTGTTCTGATGCTAGTCTTGCCAGTCGCTGGAGTTCTCCTTGATCTGGTGAATTGACATGAGTCTCTGATATGAGCAATAAGAGATGTTTGCTGAGTTGTCTGACGCTAGTCAGCTTCTCCGCCCAAAAATTCACTTCTCCTTTATCGAACAGGTAGTCGTCTTCTACCTTAATCAAAAAGAAAATCAATGATTGAAACATGTAACAAGAAGTAACTTATCTTACCTGAAGTAACAGTAAATAAGGGAAAAATAATGCGGGTATAAACAGTTTCCTAGGATGCCAGTGATGTTCTATCTTCAAAATCACACCCTTTTGGTGCAACTATTCGAAACAGTAGAAGTGAGAAGCAGTCATTAACATTAAATGTGCTTTTTTTCCCTCCCACTGTGAAACTATCCTACATTACACAGGAGGTGTGAACAAATGTTCGTTTCTAGTGGTAGAAAATTTCCACTGCTGGAAGTTATTCTGGGAGAGGGCACGCTATAGCTCGGGGTCTCCAACCTTTTTCAGCAGGATATCACTTCTGAAATTTAAAGCAAGCCAAAACCTACTCCCTAGATGTTCAGTCTCCTGGAAGAAACTTGAACAGTGATTCTCCCAGCAAAGACTGAGCATCTGTTAAGATCGCATATTCTGGAGCTTTTGAAGCAGATTAAATATAACAGAGAAAAAATTGTTTCAGTTAATGAAATGGTAATAGAACATAGGTAAAATACATACCTAAACTGCAAGCTTAAGTTTCATAGCATATTTTAAGGGTCATTTTATCATATCAGTTGTCAGCCAATATTTCAGAATTGAAGCTGCTGCTGCTGCCGCCCCTTCTATTTTACTACATCATATTTCATTGGTGTTTGCTGGCCTCATATTAACACACAATGTTATACAGTATTGACGTTCTGCAGGCCCATTCCCTTTTCACGCAAATAGTTCTAGTGAAATCAATGGCTTATGTGAGCCATTTTGTTCCTTCATTTGTACAGAGTGAGAATAAGTTTGCTGTGCTGGTCCCTCAGACTATGTACCACCACGTGTTTAACCATCACACTTGAAAGCTCAGCTGAAACTATGAAGCCAGCTGACAGCAGCAGGAGCACTGCGCTTGATCTCCAGAAGTATTGAGGCCCTTTACAACAATCTGAGGAGTAGGTAATCAAGCCCTATATCTTTGAAATGTTGGGTGTCAACTGATACATTAAAATCATCCCTGAATGTTGGTGCTGACATCAGTGAGACTACTTATGTAAGAGGACTGCAGCTTCACACCCAATTTACTTTCCTAAAGAGACTGCGAATGTTTAAAAGAAAATGCGAGTACTTTATTTAAAAATGTAAATCTCTCTGATTCTTGAAGTAATGATCACACAGAAGTGACTTCATCAGATTAGAAAACTAACTTTATTTCCCCTCTTGTACAACAGACATAAAAGAATTTCTGCTCCAAAAAAACTAGTTGTAAGAATTACCAGTGTTGCAGCCTCCAAATTTTTGTTTAGGTCATCCTCTCCTAATAGCCACTCCAGTAAGACTGGTACGCCAGCCCTGGTTTCATTCCACAGCTGAAGCAGCTCACAGATTATTCCAAATGCTAAATCCAAGGCCATTGATGCATTTACTACATAAAACAGGGAATCTATAGACAGGAAATAGCAAGATTAAATTGAAAGCAAACATTTTCACATGAAAATAGCAGGTAAGTTCACTGGCACGTGCATACAGAGGTTGAATTTAGAAAAACTTAGAATACTTGATCACAGTCAGCATGTTTTAGAAACACATGGAGAAATAAAATGGAAGTGGGCTCCCAACCATCAAGTTCAGTTCCTTTTGTTCACAGCCAATCATTTATCCCGGATCCTAAAGATCATCCACACCAATCCCTTTCACATATTATAGCCACAAAACACCTCATGAAAACAACATTCCACTGCAGAGAAAAGACTAAGTTAATATAGGCTAAATTTTGGAAGAGGACCATGCCCCAAGCCATGGTGCAGGGGTAGGCAATGCCTGGGATGGGTGCCAGAGTGTGGCACAGAAAGGCATTTTGCTTGGCACGCACACCTTGGAGTGGACGGCAGGGAAGGGGCCAGGTCTGCATTGCCACAGCAGGGATCAGGCCCCTTGTGGTTCCCCAGCCATCCGCCCCCGACACATCAACATCTTAAAAGTCGAGGTTGCAGGTACTTTTGGCACTCTGCCCACAAACAATGTGACCCCTGCCATAGAGGAAGGCAACTGCCCTTCCTATTCCTCCCACTCCCTATTTCCCCAAGTCCTTATTAATCTCTCCAGGGAGAAAAATTCATTCTTGCCCTCAAGTCTGGTGACTGCTATGACCTGAACAGAGAAGCAAGACCTTCTAGCCAGGTACCTGAATGTCTGCATACATGGAGAGATTTTAAAATGCTAAGAGCATTAGCGCGCACAACCAAAATTCCCATCTCTACCAGTGGCCAATGTCTAATGTCTTGGAGAAGACAAAAAAATCACCTCCAAAATAGAACCCAATCAAGTATTCGTAAAAGAAAATAACTCCTTCCTGACCTCAGGAGTCAACAAGCAGGAGCCCTAAAGGAGTGGTTAGAAATTTTCCAGAAGACACAGGTCAGAACAGCCCAGCTCTGGTCTTACACTAGCTGGGTGGCTTTGATAGCAGTTCAGTAACTATGGCTGCTTCTCCCAGTCCTTGCCCTGGCTCTTTGACAGCATAGGCTCAGTTTCCAGCTGGTGCAGGGCTCCACTGGGGCTGGTGAGCTGCAAACTGTGTCACAGCTGGTGGGGGGGGGGCAGGGAAAAGTAACTGGCGCAGGCACAGCTGAAAGCTGCACAGCCCTGATGGCTCCTCACTGCCTGGCTCCAACACAGCAGATCCCCATTCCCGCTTCTGGGCTGCAGCGGACACAGCTTCCAGCTCGTGGGGAGGTCCCTTGGAGCTGGGCAGCTTTCAGTAGTGCCTGCACTGCAGCTGGGGGGTGGGGAGGGAGGGTAGCAGGCAGTAGTGGAGAGAAGCAGCAGGAGTGTGGATGCAGGTGGCAGCTCCTCAGCTTTGGTGCAGCTCCCCAAAAGCTGGAAGCTGAGCCTGCACACCACCAGGGAGCACAGAAGGGGCTCTCCAGCTCCATGGGCCAGATTCAGTGGCTCTGTGTGCTGGATTTGGCCAGCAGCCTGTATGGTGCCAATCAATCTCTGCCTTAAAGCGTAGCATTACCAGACACATCTCACAGGGAGAAAGAATTACATTTCATTCTGAGCCTTTGTTGGGAAGGGCAGCATCTAAATCAAAATAAGTAACCTAGAGATGACGAATTCATGGATCACAGGCGTTAATTACTTATCTAAGCACACCCTTCGCTTATCATATTATCTTATCCTTAAACTCTCAGCAATTCATTTTGCCCCCCACCGCTTTGCTTCAGGGCAATAGAGATTCCAGAACTTCTAATGATCTTTTAATTTCCAGTCTCAGTTTATTTATGGCCAGAGTGTTGCAAACTGGTGCTACTATTGTTCTTTAACTTAAATAGCTCTTCTTGCTCCTTGGTATTAATCTTGCATTTATAAAAAGTAATCACATCTCCTCTCCACCTTTGTTTTGTTAAACAACCCAAATTCTTTAATTTCAACTCATAAGAGTTCATTCCAGTGTACTAGCCCTTCTTTGTACTTGTTCCAATTTATCCACACTTATACATACCTAGCCCAAAAAGTGAAATGGAGTCTTTTAAACTACATTAAAATAATCAGGGACATAGAAGCCTGAGGGAAAAAACTGGACTATGATGCTGAACAGGCGAGACCAAGGCACTGATTGGGCAAACAGGAGGAGTTTGGGCTGGAGACACAGAGGAAAGGGTAGTAATATAGGAAGGAAATTAGGAGAAAAGAGTAGCCCTTTTTTTCCCCTATCAAACAGGTTACAGGAAGGTAAATGAGAACCCCTCTGAACAGGAAGGAGAAAGGGGTCAGCATGTCATGTATCCATGTGTATGTTCAAATGGGTGAATTTTTTATTAGAAATAATCACACCAGTACTTACAAAGAGTTTGATGTTGGTTGATTCTTCTGAGTGTGATAATGTTCAATTGTTTAGGGATGGCAAGGCATCACAAGTGGATTTCTGCCTTTTGTTCCTTCATTTGTACAAGAACACTTGGCAGGATCAGTGATACTGGAGAGTAGGAAAGAACTGGGGACTGGACTTAATGGCCCAGGGGGCCCTTTTAGTTCCATGTTCCAATGCAACAGATACATTTTGTGGTTCTTTATACACTTGACTTGCTGAGGTTAACCATGTCTTTTGAGACTTATTACATGTCCAACTGCATAAATTCAGTCTATCAAATCTTTCCTCATTAACCCAAGACAGTGTATAGTCTGCTCACTATACTATTTAACTAATCTCTAATATTAAATATTAATATTACTTAATACAGAATATTAATGTATTACTTTTGTTTTTCCCGTTGCTCATCTATATCATTTCACATATTAAAATCAAAGCTGACTATAGAAGCTTAACTATGATACCAAGGAAATTAGGTCTCAAAAATCTGGAGCAAGGACAACCTAAAATAATGGGATCTTCCTGATTAAGGGTGCTGTTACAGGTTACCTTTAAACCATTCTACATCAGGGGAGTGTTAGACTGTCATAAAGTTAGAATTGTTTCAGAGGAGTCACAGGTTTAAGTTTTAATGCCATTGCAGACCTGCACAACTCTGACTTCCCATGAGAGGGCCCGGAGAGCAGGGGTGTAGGTAGAAGTGAGGACTCCATCCTTCCGGTGGGGTGGGAAAGGAGGAAGTAGGGTGGCACGTAGCTCAGAGGTGGAGAATCTACCATCAGGTCTGGGGCTTCCCTCATTCTGCAGCCAGCAGGATCCAGCCACAGTCATGAGTAGGAGGGGGGAAAATTCTTGAAAAAAAACTGTTTGAAGTGAACCAGTAGAAGTAAAGAAAAATAAGGAGTGAATAAAAGAATAATAAAAAGGACCCAAATCTTGCATGTGTTTTACTGAATTGGGATTAGTTTTTGGAAGGGGGGTGGAGGGGAGTTGGGTTAGCACTCATACCAGGTCAGAACTAAGACCCAGCAGGCTTGCTATATACATGCTACCCTGGGACAGAGCTGAGACCCACCTGGTGGTTTCCATTCTCAGGCTAATTCTCTTCATGGAGGTAGGTAGTAGGATTGCTGTTGTTGTTTGCATGGGGATGCTACAGTAAGCAACAAACAGGTGAGTTGCACCTAAGTGCTCAGAGTGGACAGGATATGCTGGGTTGCAACTCCTGAGGGAGGGAGTGTTGGCTTGGCACGAGCAGCACCCTTTGGGCAGTGGAGCACAGGAGGGTTGCCAGTTCACAGACAAAGGAGTGGGAAGTCTAGGGAATGGTGCATCCTGGGATGCTGGAGGAATGAAAATAGTGTGTTTTGTCTCCCTGAAGCTGACTAACAATACCCTGGAAAGAACTGGATAAAATGGATCAAAGAAAACCCTTACTTGAACTGGCGTAACTTTAAAACATTTAGAGGATACTTAGCATGGATGAACACCTTTAATGAGTGAATGCTCCCATTTTAAGTGCCTTTATGATGGTTTAAAGGTAGCTTGTAATACCATCCTAAGATTCCTAGGTAATACAAATGTCAATAATAATAATAAACATTACATGGAGTTGATCCATGATTTAATATTTGTAAAACATTCTGAAGATAGAAAGTGATATCTAAGCGTTAAATATTCTTTTACTGTTCTTAAATTTCTATTCCCTTAAAAAGGCAATAAAATAGATTTTATAAGCATATATAATGAGAAAGATTACATTTTCCTCTGCATGTATCTATATATAAAACACATACATACAGAGGTTTTTACTGAAGTACTGAATGGTTAATGGAAGCTACTTCACGTACAATGGTTCATCTACAGACAAACATCACTGATTATTAGTATTAGTCTTACACTGTATATTACTTGACGTGCTTATAACACAGAAAAACATTTAAGTAGAGGTCTAATACAGATGAGTCAATGTTCCAGTGTTATGAGCTCCTCAAACTGTAAATAACAATATTGTTTTTAACTAGTTATCTGTATCATTTGAATTACTTTATACTTCTAGAAGTCATTCAGCAGATTAGTATTAATGAATAAAGCAGCAGAAATTGAATCCAAAGATTCAGTATGCAAGGAGCTACTAATGAACATGACAAAAAATATAAGTGCTCCATTAAGGGCAGGATATATAGGCTCATTCACAGTAGCAATGTTGAAATGATCGCTTGTCAGTTATCAAAGTTCTAGGACATATACACTTTATGACAGGTAAAAATGTCAGTCATGAGTAAGATAAGTAGTTAAATAAAAGTCATTGTAGTGACTGAACTACAGTCACAAACTAGTAGCTATTTGTTTCTTGCTAGCACTTTGAACTAGTAGTCCCTTAAACAAATAGTTGCAAGAAAAAGCATAAGGATTAATACCCCCCTCCCCTGCCCCAAAATTACAAAAAAGAAAATAAAAATCTGGTACTGGACGCTTTTCCGTTTTCAGGAAATAGATGTTCATAAAGTGTTTTGAATCTTCTTTATAAATCCAAGCCTGGAAGAACTAGACCTCCCACATACATACTCATATACCACAAGACCTTTGATCATGCCAGATGTAAACATTCTCTTGGTAGCCTGTCTTCAAAATATACAACTCTTAACCTTTTTATTATATAATGAATTGAAAGAAAATTGAAAGAAAAGACTAAGAGTATACTGGAATGGAATATAAGTACTAAAAATGAAAAAAAGACAAGCAAAATAAAAAGTGGGACACAGATCATGAGAAAAAGAGATTACAAAATAAGCTTCCATATCTAGGGACCTACCTAAATCACAGCAAGATGAAGGGATTTTCGCAAGCCGCTCACAGGGCGCAGAGCCGATTTTGCCGTCTTTCCGCGGCTGACTGGCTGAGGGTCCCGGGGGCCCAGCCCCTCAACACTTATTGGCCAAAAGACCAATTACTCATTTTCAGACTGCAATATTACTGCAGCATTGCATCTGGCTTCTTAAAAATGGTGCCAAAACCCTTCTTGTATGTGCATGTGCATTACAAAACATGAAAAGTCTTTAAATTAAAAAAATTCCATTGAGAATTGCATGTGGTTGTACAGGCAAGGAGATAAGGCTGCCCTTCTTGTGCTTTTTCTTGTAATTTTTAGTTCAAGGCACAGAAGGTTCTCAGCCTTTGAAATGGCTTTAATAAGAAGACACTTATCTTGGTGTAGGGCAGCTCCTGGTGATACCTTAATGAGCCTCTATTAACGCCCCTTGTCTACTCAGAGTCTCCCCCTTTTGTGTTCTCACCTGCCACACCTTTACATAATAAATCAATGGGGTGGCTGTCCTAAAGGTGAAGATAGCCTTGTCTAGTCCATGGCTTCCCTGGCATTATCCCACTTTTACTCTAGCTTCACCCTCTAGCTTGGAGCCCACTGCCCAGGACTCCAAGCTTCTGGCTCAGCTTTGGTTTCATCCTTGTGACTATGGGTCCTAGGCCCTGTAAGACCCTTACACAGGCTTTTGGACCATGGGTCCTGCTTTCATGTACTCTAAGCCTGGCCCTCATGGGCTCCATACTTATACCCAGTCTCTATTTTCTGTCCTCTTAACATAGCCCTAGTTTGGCCTCTAGGCTCTCCCCTATTGAGCTCTGCTCACTGTAGCTTCTATGACCAAACTACCTCTCTTCTCTGGTCTGAGGTTTGGGCTTATAAAGTGTTTTCTGGGTCACCTGACCTTCCATTTCTGCACCTGAGCCATCAGGCATTGCCTGCACCTTGGCTCCATGGCCATCTTATCTCAAGTTTCTCTGCCTGTTAGTTTGGCTCCAGCAACACAAAGAAAGTGTAAGTAGAAAAGGAAAACAACAAAAGGAAAGGAACGAGCTAAGAGAAGGCCACCCCAAGACCCTTTCCGTCTTCTAGTAATGGGGTAGAGGCCCCATTATACTTGGTCAAGACTGACATTGTTGCATGTCGTCTTATATATGTGATAAAAGTTTCCAGCTGCACGAATACACCCTGAAAACCTAAGAGCAGAAGATTTGCCAGCATTTTCAGGTAAAGTACAGCCAGAGAAACATCAAATATGTACACTGGCAAAATATGAAAAGAAAAATGCCCGTATTACACAAAACAGCAGAGCGGGAAAACCAAGAAATGTCCTTAGACCTTATCTACTTGCCAGAGTCACTACTTGTGGACATATCAAAGATTACAAAATACTCCAGATGGCTGGCACAAAATTGTTTGAAAACATAATATTTGTTCTCTGTAATTTCAAATTCATTTATAAATTAGGAATTTCCATTTTTTAAAATGTCCGTGTATGTAAAAACTAATTTATTAGCAGACTTTATATAGCTTTTCTTAACAAGACAATTAGATCATTTCCATTCTCCAGAGAAATTCCTTTCCCCAAATTAGATACAACTAATTCATCTGGTTTCTATTTCATTGCCTAAATCTATATCTGATAGCTGTACTTTTTCAAGATAACATTTGAAAGTAGCTATTCCCTGACATCATACAAAAATGTCAAAACACAACAGTATCACAAAACAGTATGTTTGAAACTTATTGGAGGTATTTGTGTGTGTGCATGTATGTATATTGAAAAGTAAAGTAAAGTATGTTGTATGTATATACAAATTTTACTAGCCTTGATTTACAAAAAAACAGTTGTCCTACCCCAATTATGTTTTGGTTTTAACGGTTTTACATTTTACCAATATTAAAAGAAGTTTAACTCAGTCTGTCTGTCTGTCACTCTGACTGTCCATCCATCCCTCCTTAAGGCATATGTTTAAGCAAAATATATGGAGAATCTCATGGAAATTACATTTTTGCCTCTGAAAACTTACAATATTTATCATCATCTTATTACTATCAGTATTCCAATTTTTATAAAAGTAACCATCTTAAGTTTATAACAGTACAAAAATATGGTTTAATAAGGTCTGCTAATTGATGTTGGTAAAATGAAAATGGAGATAAACACAGCTTAAAAGACAAACAGGATTAAATTAAATATATCTCTAAGACATTTCTTATTGTACTGTTTCATTTAAAGCTATTCATTTTTACTTCATGCCACTGGGTTTATTTAGTTCTACAAGTGAGAAACACTTCTTGCTAAGGACAAATTGAATTGCAGCTGGAATTTTAGACTTGAATAAAAAGTACAGTTCTGAGTCCTATGATGTCATTTAAAAGAATTATTATTATGGCTGTCAAATACAGGCCAGCAACAAATACAGTTTACTAATTCCTACCTTAACACTGGTTTGTAACACTAGTGACTAGATCTTACTTCACAGCTCTATTTCCATTTGTGCAATTCAAGTGGAGAGAAGTTGCCATACTTCCCCAGTGAGGAGTCCTCAACAGATCATCATTTTGCATTACCACCATGATATCACTTTCTGCATCACTCAGCACAGGGGTTGTTTTACATAAGGGATGGGATTGTTACAGTGACAGCTAGAACACTCTGCTCTGAATATCTCTGGGTGGATGGTCTCCTGGGTTAATTAATGACAGTCAAAAATCCCTAGGCTGAATTGATTCAATCTTTGCAGGTTAGTCTAAATTGTGTAGACTGAACCAATAAGCAAGTGAGGCCAGAAGCTGGGGGGTGTTAGAGCAAGCCTCCCTGCTTGGCTAGAGCAGACAGCTTGGGCTGAGGCTAGCCCGTCCATCCTGCGATGGCAGGTGTGCAAGGCAGTGCAAACATCCTGGGATGCCGGGGGACTATGAGTTAACTTGAATCTGGAGAGCATCTGGGACAGAAGTTCAATAAACTGATTTAAACTAAATCAGCCGAGTCTGATTCTACATCCATCCAGGTTTATTTTAAACCGAATTTGGCCATTTTGAAAGCAGTTTATGCGCTCTGGACTTCTGTTGTGTTACAGATTTGAACTGGTTTCCCATCACTTGTACCAATTTCATGTGCAACTTCTGTCCCTAGCTTTGGGGAACAATGCTAGCCATCAGATAGTGCTTTACTGACAGAGGTTTTCTGGTGCATTAGACTGAAAAGGGCTCTTCGCATGTACACTGTTCATATCCACATGGCTTACTGCACCTGTCCATATACTTAACCAGAAACAAATTACACTAGTAAAAGGGTAAGTTTGTTGAGGTAACTGTACAAGGGGCTTTTGCTAGCACAGCTCCATCAGTCACAGAACTCCTTTCAGACCCCTGATTGACACACTATGCTGAAAAACATGTGTAGAGTAGATAAATCTAGTTAGTTAGTGACACCAGAGCTGATTTAGAAGCAGTGTGAGGATTGGGATATCAAATCAGTTCCCCTTCTGGTCTCTTATTAGCTATGATTTGGAAAATGAGGAACAGATGACGATCAAGAACAGAGGAAGAGAGGTCTATTTCTTGTGTATCACCTGCAAACAATATGATAAACTAGTAATGCGTAGTTTGAGAATATTTACAGTACAAGTGTTATTTTTTATTTAAAAGAATATAAAAAAAGATGTTTACCAAAATATATATTATACACATTGATTATATTGCCTTTTTCACTCTTATACATTGCTTCACTTCATGAACTGCAATTGATTTGATGCAGGGATTTGTCTTCCTGTATGCAGAGTCCTTTGACTCTGGTGGACTCTGTGGATTGTACTACAATGCAAATGATGTTTAAACTTATTTGGAGGCCACCATCCTGTAAATCAGTAGCCTTCAACTGGGGCTCTGTGAGACCTTTCCAGGGATGTCACGACATGGGTGCCACCGCAGCCAAGCTGAAATACCTTATGTGCCTCCCATGGAGGCAGACTGGGAAGTAGCTGCAGCCAGACTCCGCACTCTTGCCACAATCTTTCCTGGTCCACCCTCACACACCTCCCCTGGAAAGAGAGGCATGCAGGGCAGGTGAGACTGTCTCACACCTTCTGTTTCCAGGAGAAGCATGCAGGGTTGGACTGGCAGGGGCTGTGGCAAAAGCATGCCAGCCATAGCCAAGCGCACTGCCTAGACAGGAGTGCAAACCAATTTCAAAGCCAAATCAAGGCTTTTGTAGCCCTGAACTTAGTGCCAGCTGTGAAAGGGTTAATGCAGGACAGAGTGAGTGAGGTAGGTGCCCGAGGTCATGCTGCTGCATGTAAAACTCAGCCCAGCCCCTTCAATCCCCATTCGCCTAGACTCAGCACAACCCCCTTCCTACTCCTTGACCTATTTTCTCTTCCCAACCCAGAAACACAGAAACAACTGTCTAATGTCTCTGGGATGCTGGGTTACTCCTATGTTTGGCATTAGGGTCTGGCATGCTTCCTTGAAAGTGGTATGAACACCACCAATAGTTTTTAGTTTTTCCCTCCTTCTATTATATCTGTATCTGTGACAACAAATGGACATAGGATTAAGTCCTAAAAACATTGTATTCTGATAAAATGTTTGCTACATAAGGCAGTATTTCTCAAGTGTGGTGCCATGACATTAAGAAAAGTTATAGAGGAGTAGTCCCTTGAGCCTGAAAAGGCTGAGAACCACTGCTGCATGCACTTAAGGATGCGCTTGATTTTATGCACCGGTGAATAATTCCTTTGCTCTCAGTGGGTTTACGTATACTGCGAGCAAAGTTAATCATTTGTAAAAGTCTTCCTATGGGGGAACAGGGCTGTCGAGGCTGCAGTCATACTTAGAAATATGAAACCTACCAGAAGAATCAGGATTTAATTGCAATGAATTGTATATTTTATTTTCAAATTACTTTTATCCTAAACACACAGACGTGAAATTCCTTAGGGTTACATGAGCACTGACCCTTGCACGCGTGAGATTAAACAGGTATCAATGGAACTGCCATGCAGAGTAAAATAGTAGATTCTGATACAGGGATCCAAACCTAAGTAGATTTCATCTTTCCTTTCATTTATAACTTTTAATCCCACAGAAAACATCATTTGTTTGTAAAACTGTAATTATGTTTGTCTAAGCACATTTTCTCATGCTATTAATGGGCAAAATGAACTTATTCACACTTGTCTGAAATAAATTTTTGGTCCAATCTGTAATTAGTAATAACTGAGATTACAATGCCAAAAACAGATTAGAAAGAAAAACATTTTGTTGGTTCCCTGACTTTATCTGTTCACTTGACTCATTTGACATCTCTTACTGGATAATCAGTTTCACTGCTCATCTATATAATTAATTATTCTCTATGGGTATAGAGAATAACAACAGAGAACAGGGAAGTAGTTTAAAAGGTTAAAAAAAACAACTCAACTGCAAAACCACAAAAGCTGCAATGGGATGTGGGGACAGGAACATTACCTGAAAGCCATCTTTAACTCTTCTGGGTTTTTTTTTAATTGATGCCATGTCAAGTTAAAGCAGTCCCTTTATTTTTAACTCTAAGAAAAACGGGCCATAAAGGAAATTAAGGCCATAAAGTAACCACAGCCTCTACTTTATATTATAAAGGTAAATGCAATAAACTATAGTTTTTAGACAAGGTGATTTTATTTCTCATTAATTGTAGATTTATTCTTGTTATAGATCTGCAAATAATAGTGAGCAATTATTGAAAGCGCTGTGCAAAATCAACTAGGCTTTTAACAGTCTAATCTTTCTGGATAGATCAATACAGGGGGGTATACAAGAATACACAAAAGATATCAGGTCAGTTTCCCAGCACAGAGAGAGGATACTTCAACCTCATTATATTCAAATTGCCTGACCATACATATGAATAAGCTAATAGCATCAGATGAGGTTATTAGTCTAATCACCACCCCCAGAAAAGACCTGATTATATGCTACTGACTCAGGGAAAAATCCTTTTGGCCTCTGTGAAGAAAACCAAATCCAGCAGTGTCTTTTAGAGGAGTTCACCTCTAAAGCAGTACATTTGTTCTCAAAACCCACTACTTCCTGCTTTCTAACTTCTCTAAGAGTTTGCAAAAGAGTAATATTTATTTATAGCAGAATAGCACTATACACCATCTAAACACACTGAGAAGGTTCCTGCCCTAAGAACTGTTCAGTCTGCATAGACAGGAAAGATGAAAGAAAAGGTTGCAGCATCTACTGGGTATGTCCTGGTCTATTTAGCTCAGAAGATAACAAAAAAAACCTGATAAGGCAGATCCTCACAAGTAGGTAAAAGTATAGATTCTCACTTACCTCAGCTCAGCAAATGCAAATGTTGAAATGAGCAAAAATTAAAACAAAATGAAAGGAATGAGAGAAAAAATAAAACGTAGGGATAGTACTGGAAGGATGGTGCCTTCCGGGGTAACAAGGAACAGTGGTCACTAATTGACAGAGAGCAGATTTAGGCTTGATATCAGGAAAAACTTCTTTACAGTAAGGGTGGCCAAAATGTGGAATGGGCTCCCAAGGGAGGTGGTGCTCTTCCCTGCCTTGGGGGTCTTTAAAAGGAGGCTGGATAGGCATCTGGCTGGGGTCATCTGACCCCAGTACTCTTTCCTGCCTAGGCAGGGGATCAGACTCAATGATCTGTTGAGGTCCCTTCCGACCCTAGCATCTATGAATCTATGATGAAATATTTTTAGTAAAATAAGTATTAAAGACAGCTAAGATCTTGCTACTGACTATATGCCTGTAATCAGGACACCTTATGGGGAACAGGCCACAGCAGTTATGAAAAAAGGAAAGAAAAACTGAAAAGCTGCTCAATGGAATTTTTTTTTAAAATTTGGACTCTAAACATTCTTTAGTTCAGTAAATTCAATTTACGTTTACAGTAATTACAATTTACAGTAAATTCAATTCCACTTGGAGATATGGACCACTCTGTTTGGAGAGGGAAACATCTCAGAATTTTAGAGCTTGAAGCAACCATATGTTGTCATTGTCTGAGGCATCTATATGTGTTTTAACATTTTAATTTTTAAAGTGATAGCTAGTTATTACAAAAAGGATCCTAAATTCTTGTTGGCAAGTCTCATTATTGCCAAAATGAAGTCCCAAGTATCTGTCATTATCCTGCCTCAGCATAAAGGAAAATAATACCCCTACCTTCAGTATCCCTATCATCAATATTTTCTATTATTTAACGACTTTCAAAACTGAAACACCTGCTTAGCATTAAAATATACTTGGTGCAAGGGAGAAGCAGAGGAAGGAAGAAATTGCTCTTCCATACACCCACTGCTACCCCTTCTTTCCACTAGTGGCCACCATCCTCCTTTTGTTTCCTTCAGTTACTCTTTTGGATTTCTCAGGCACCCATTGCTGCCCTCCTTTTACTCATCCTCTCCATCAGAGAGCCAGCTTTAAGTCCTACAGAATTAGATGTTCCGGTTAAGAAGAGGAACATTTAGACTGGAAAAACCAAACCCAGGAAAGTCTTCCTGTCTATGAGACAGTGGTGATGGGTGCAGTTTGTGATAGTTGAGGGAGCACCGTTTGCAGCACTAAGGCTAAGTATTTTGCCAGTGCTCTGTATTCGCACTGACACTGTAATTGCAGAGCTGTCCATATAAACAGTGGTTAGATTTGCTTGAAGCAAGACTGATCTAAACTAGAGATGCCACTGCTGGTGACCATCAGGCGTATTTTTGAATGTGGATGAAAAGTATGTTAAAGTGTGCTGCAGGGGCTATGCAAAATTGCCCTAGAGAAGACAAGACCCTTTAAGAGATTCAGGGGAAGGGAGGGAATGGGACATGATAGGGAGTGGAAGCCCTCACATTTGAATAATATTTAGAACAAGGAAACCGCAGGAATTCAATGCAAGGGGCTGCACATAAATTAAAATATTAGTGTAATTGGGTGACTGTATTTATTGCTGCTTTAACAAAAATAAAACTTTTAGAGTAGGATGCTGGCTCTCCTTAGTTGCCTACTACTAGAATAAAACATCACCAGCTTTCTGAAAGATGCCTATGTCCTGTCTTTACTCAAACTGAAGATTTTATTTCCACCCACCCCATTCAACCCATAGTTGTGGATTCAAATATCGTTCTGGGGTAGGCAGCTGTTGAGGCTTTGGAGCCAGAGCTCAAACTGTCACTGCTACCTGCCCCGGGCCAGGATAGTTCATGTGATGGGGGAAGAGCAGGGTAGTCTATGTAGTGGTGGCAGAGGGAGAACAGTGGAGGGCAGCATGGGAGCACAGTGGAGACCATGCCATGAAGAGCCTGGGGAGAGTGCAGAGGAGACTATGCAGTGGCTGGGGAACTGCTGTGGCTCTGGCCCTGACATAGGCTTGAGCTGCAGCTGCTGCTAGCATCTGGCCAGGCCAGGGCCAGAGCTACCATGTGCTCTGTGCCCCTGGCTAGACCTAGAGCCAGAGCTGCCTGTTGCATGGGGTAAGTTTTGGCTGGGGGGAAACGGGGGGCAGGAGGGGGACAGGTACTGGG
>NW_017728943.1:55959857-55963726 GCF_001723895.1 Crocodylus porosus | reverse complement strand
GGCAAGTGGCTAGAGTGGAGTCTGTTTTCCCCACTGCCGCAGTGGGTGGGATGGGTTTAAGACAGCCTTTCAATAATTACATCTTATACACGGAAAATTATAACAAATTTATAATTTTCCATGAATATAATCTAATTATTATTTAATTATTGAGGGGTTGTCTGAAATTCAAAGTTGTCCTAACTTCAGGTTAAAAAGGCACTGTCATTAAATCCAAAAACGTAATTTACAATTAAAGAGTTGATTTTGAATTACATTTCAGAGTATATTATTTAATTTAAAAGCTCTCTCAACATTTTGAATTTTCACACTCCAGAGCTAAGCAAATACAATTGGCTATTAAAAATTCTCCCTTCATTTTCAAGAACATGACATGCCAGAACTAGTACATAATAGTACAGTAGTGTAACTAATGTGGCTAAATGAAGCATTATCAGCAAATGGTCAGTAACCAGTCTATGATGGATGAGCTGATTTTAACATGTTCCGTTCACTCTTCCATTCTAATTAACAGGCTCCCTTTTATACAGCAAATAATTCCTTCATCCATATGCTGACTTGGTATTGTGCAATAGCGCTAGGAATAACTTAGGATGATGAAGTGGTGTTGAAATGAAATATGGGAATACTAAAACCAAAGTCATTGTGATTCATATGTTGGAACATAATCCTCAATGACTGGGAAAAGAATATACCGAAGAGGAAGTAGCAATATAAAGTACTGCAGCAAAAAAGCACTTAGCTGTTGACTGGAAAGTAGGGTGTACAGACACACCAATAAATCCTGGTAAGTGTCATTGTATTAGTTCTCTGTCTTTTTTTTAAAATTAAATTTCTAAAAGTTCTGAAATGCTCAGAAAAAGCTTTTAGTTAATGTTTGGTATTTTGGAAGACACATGTCCTAGCATTGCTGGGATACACATTTTATTTATTTATATAAGGATTAGTACAGCATTTGTTCCTGAAGTTTTGTTTTATATCTTGATCTTCATTCTGGGTTCCCACTTACCATGACTGGTGAGAACTGCTAACACAATTACCTATTCATTTTGAACTACGAAATTTTGCTTTTTGGCAACTCTCCAATATATATTTAATAAGATATTTGAACCGCCCCAAGAATACTTAGGTTGCAACATGCTTTGATCTTGTTCTGGATTTTTCTCTGAACAATAATTTGCATTGTCACAGCTTATCTTTCCTCTTCAACTGGCTCATTACTTAAGCATGGTACAATGTAGAGTTTCAAATCCATTGTGAGATTAGTTAAATTAAGCATGTCTGAGTAGAGAAGACACTACCTGAATTACTATTTAATATCTGAGCTATGAATATTTGTAACTGAATGCAGGCACTTTGAGTGTCATGCAGAACAGAAATTTGGGATCTATGACTTATTTAAACAGAGGTAATTTATTTTTCATTTTATACTTATTTAATTTTCCCATTAAAAATGGAAGACATTGTAGACGAACGGATTATAAAGTTGCTTATCTGGAAAACAAAGTAAATCTGGTACAGCAATAATTTAGATACAATAATTTTATACCCTAACTGGAATCATTAAAAGATATTTTGCTCAACTTCCTATTTTCTAAATAATTTCTAGCAAGCTGCAAAAGAGCAGTATTTATTTATAGCACGGTCGCCACAGAGGCCATTGTCTGTCTAAACTTATTATGAGGAAAGTTTCCTAACCTCTATGAAGCTTACAGTCTACACCGGCAAGACCAAAGTATGAGAGAACAGAATGCAATATGTAAGGGTTTGGTCCCAATGCACTTATATGAGTGCAAATTACATTTTTTTTTACACCCATGGAAATTATATGGAAATCCAGAACAGACAAACGAACAGCTATTGGAGAGTAGCTGAATGCAATAGGCTGCTGTTGCTTTGCCACTAGGTGATGGGGGAACTGGTAATAATTCCCTGTTTGCCTTGTGCAAATGGCTCTTCCAGGATCAATGGTGACTAGCCAACATCTAAATTAGTGTAACATACACCAGTGGAACTTTCCACCTGATTTTTCAGGGGTATTTCTGCACCAGATATAAGTAAATGATACTGGTTATGATTACATATTGTGTATCCACTCCTGTTTTACACCAAAGTAAATATGTTATTTGTCCAAACTTTAAGTAAAGGCTGTTTGGCAAACACCCCATTAGTTCTTTTTTAAAAATGTACTTGCATATATGTACAGCCCCCACCCCCCCGCATAAACACACATAAACTATATTAAAAGACTGCTATTGAAGTTGTGACATCAAGCACTCAGAAGTTAAGAAATGCAAGCATCAAGGTTGTCTGTGCAACAATTAATTCAGTTGCCTGTATGTAAACTTTGTGAATGAATCTTTAATTGCATGACCCAGTACTAATTTTTCCAGAGGTCCTGGGTATGATTCAGTACACAGGATGGACAGTGCTTAGTTAATAAGCACCAATTTCACATTTTGGTTTTTTATTGTTGTTATATATATGGCTATATAAGCACTAATCAAAACCTATGGTGTATGCATAATTATTCATTTTCTCCAGGGTGCTCATCTCTACATTATCTGAGGCTGTTACAAATATTTTTTATGTACCCCTAGAAAGGAGTGGGTGTGATAATATCCTTATTTTACAGATGGAGAACCAAGGTACTCTGAGAACACAATTTAAGACGCTTGGGACCTGATTTTTCTGAGTGCTTGGCATTATATGGCAGTGAGCATGTTCAGGATATGGTTCCCATTGACTTCAGAGGCATCCACGCCTGCCCAACAAGATCTCAAGTTGGGTATCCAGAAAATGAGGAGCACACAAATTAATGAAAAGTTTGTTTTGCCTAGCATCACGGAGGAGCTCCATCTCAGAAGCAGCCGGTTCTCCAGGGCTCCATTCAACTGTTCTAAACTTTCAGCTGATTGCTTGCAAAATCCTAACTCATTCACTATATAGCTTTCAACTTGTGGGACAAAGGAGGTGGTGGTCAGTCCTACGGGCAACAATTTCCTTTATTACCCAGGGAGGGTTCATCTTGCGCAGCACTGGGTGCAGGGAACCTCTGGAAAAAAATCTTAATTCTGGCATTTCCTAAAATTTGAACACAGGCCTTGGCAACCTAATATTCCTAACAGAGATTCTGGTGTGTCATTCCCTAAATTTTTTTCATTTTAATCAGCTGTCTTTTTTGAATCAGACAACTTCCTCCTGGAAAAAAGAAAGACATTTCTCTATGTGAAATGAGTTAACAGTGTGCCCTTATTACCAAGAAGGCTAACAGTTTCCTTGGCTGCATTAGCAGGACAGCTGCTAGCAGGTCGAGGGAAGTGATTATTCCCCTCTATTCAGTACTGGTGAGTCCTGTGGCCAGTTCTGGGCCCCTGGCTACAGAAAGGATGTGGACAAGTTGGAGAAAGTCCAGCAGAGGGCAACAAAAATGGTTAGGTGGCTGGGGGGACGCGACTTCTGAGGAAAGGCTGAAGGAACAAGACTTATTTAGAAGAGAAGACTGAGAGGGGATTTAATAGCAGCCTTCAACTACCTGAAGGGAGGTTCAAAAAAAGATGCAGCTAGACTGTTCTCAGTGGTGGCAGATAACAACAAGAAGCAATGGTCTCAAGTTGCAGCAAGGGAAGGTTAGGTTAGATATTAGGAAGAACTTCACACTAGGAGGGTAGTAAAACACTGGAACAGGTTACCTAGAGAGGTGGGGGAATCTCCATCTTTGGAGGTTTTTGAGTCCCAGCTAGACAAAGCCTTGGTTGGGATTATATAGTTGGGGAGAGTCTGCTTTGAGCACAGATTTCATAGATTTTCATAGACATTAGGGCTGGAAGGGACCTCGGGAGATCATCGAGTCCAGCCCCCTGCCCAAA